>NC_051057.1:7724812-8034395 GCF_904848185.1 Acanthopagrus latus | reverse complement strand
GCACTTTCCTCCATTTATGGATCAGTGAGTTTGTGGCTCTGGTTTTTTCACTGTAACATAAATGATATTGTAAACCATGATATCGGATTTCATTGTCTGTGAATTGCCTTTGACGTGACCCCAAAATGTTTCTATTTTCAGGTTTGTCAACTTAGTTTTCTTCCTCCTGCCGAAGATGCACGGCATCTTGAAGACTCATTGTTTGGAGTGTGTGCTAAGCCGAGCTGACGTAATCCCAGACATCTTTCTGCAGCTAAAGACAAAAGGCTTTATTCAAATGATGGGCCACAGGTAGGTCCTTACCATTATCTTTGGTTCATATCCATCACAGACATGTACAAACATTTTGAGACAGTAATGAGTTGCACTGTAAGAACTCCAGACAAATGAAATCCGTCACTGAAAAGATTAAAATGTACAGGTCTGTGGCGCTCTTACAACCAGAATTCCCTGCTTTTTTGTTAATCTGTTTCAAACAAAACAGTATGTCCTTTTTCTAAAGTTATGGGCATGAACTACTGGAAATTAAATGGCAAGTGTAAATGAATAACACATTTGAAGATCTGTTTTTGCTGCAAGCATGTTTCTGCACTTTACTCCTCTGTGCCTCTAGGGATGAAGCAAGGCAGAGAGTTTGTCTGGATATCATCCACAAGATTATCGCCACCCTGACTCCAGTTCAGCTTCAGGAGCTCCTGGGAGCTGTGACATCTTTTGTCTCCCATCCTTCACCAGTGTGCAGAGAGAGGATGTATGACATCCTCATGTGGATCCAGGACAACTACAGGTACTGATTTTTGGCTTCTGTTCACATGCAAATTACCTTTCCTACTTTTGCATCTTGTTAGTGATATTATTTATGCCAAAATGTAGTGTAGTGTTAACTAGCTACAACATAATGTAACATTTATTTAAAATATGTAAGGGGTGATTTCCATAATTACCATATAACAATACTATTACTTTATATGGTCCATGGACTTCTTATCATATGTGATGGTTTGAAGTTGCTTACAGCCAACTATTAACTCTCTGATGTCAATTTTAATGATGTATTGTTTTTTTGTTATTTTTTTTTTTATCTTCCAGTGATCCAGAGAGCATGGAAGACAACACCTCAGTAGAGGTGTTGAATGCAGCTAAAGAAACACTCCTTCAGGGGCTGTCTGAAGAAAACCAAGGCCTTCAGTAAGAACCCAATATTTCTCGCTTGCCTTTACTTGATGTTTTATTTAGTTCACACTGTCATTGATTTAAATATATAATCAGTATTTTAGTGGAAAAACATTTCTATTATGTTTTTCAGGCTGTATGTTCGTAACTTCTGGAGTCAAGAGAAGCGCCTCCCCACTGCGACCCTGGAGCGAATGTTGACAGTGCTTCGTTCTCTATACTCCTGTCAAATAGAAAGGTGTTTCTTAAGTTTGGCTACCAATCTGCTGTTGGAAATGACCAGCCAGAGTCCTGACTTCAAACGAAACATGTTTGAATATCCTCTGTCAGAGTGTACCTTCCAGGTCAGTTGGAATCTGCAGCATTTATTTCACTCAGTCATTTAAAAATTGTATTTCGAGATTTCTATTTATATGCTACTGATGGTATTAATCTCAATTTTGCACCCTCTAGGACTATGTGATTGACTCCAACTGGCGCTTCAGGAGCACAGTGATGACTCCCATGTTTGTGGAAACCCAAAGCTCTCAGGGCCCAGAGAGTTTGGCAGCATCCCTGTCAGGATCCATGAAGGGGAAGCTCAGAGCCACTCAGACTTCACTGGAGTTCTCCCAAACCCAGGCAGCAGGTACCACTGTAGATTAATGTCGTGGTATTAAAGCAGCACTAGAGATAAAAGCATGTGCAGTACCTGTAGCTCTGCAGTCAGAAAATGTACAGGTTTACATGTTTATGTCTTTCCGTTTAAATGTTTTTTGTTTTTTCCTCAGGTCGACGCACAGCATATAACTGGCTGACGGGCAGCAGTGTGGATACACTCGCAGAGTACACGCTTGGCTCTGAGTCAATGTCTTCATTGTTGGTGTTTGATAAGAAAGAGAGGCGAACTGCAGCAAGGAAACCAGTCGGAGAAGGCTTTGGCCTTAAGCGTCTTACTGCACCAACAGATGAGGTGGACAGTCACACCAAAGGTTAGTTACCCAACTGTTTAAAGCCATCACCTAATTTTATATGAATGAATGAGCAGTTGTTGCATGGGTAAAACTAGTTTTCTAGTTCCGAATAAGGTCAGATTCTTACATCTTTCTGGAAATATTCAATGTTGAACATTTGTGGAACTATCTAATTATAACAGGTTACATAGTTATAGTCCGTGAAGGTGCCGGCAGTGAAGCTTTATATCAGATTTAACAGCTTTGATTCACTGGTGTATAGTTTTTAGTTCATTTTCAAAACCAGTTAATCTGGCTTGAGTAGGTACAGCTCACCATGTCTTCACGTTGGCTCTGCCACTGTGCTCTGCTGGTGGTAAAGCTGAGATTGGTGACTGTATAGTTGTGACATCATAACCTCACAAAAGTCACAAAGTCACAAAAGCGTTATATGTGCTTTTCTCTGTGGAATGAGTGTTTTGATACTTTCAAAGTGTTTATATACTGCAGGACTTCATAAAGAAAATCAATAAATACTCTTGTTATTCTTATATTAATGATTTTGATAGCTTGGTTTGAAGATTTCACTTGTAGAATATTTATTTGTATCAGAAATTTATCCTGTCATTCATAATTCTTAGATGTTCTGTTCATTGGCACAACAAACATTTGTTTTTTAAGTAAACATTTCCAATTAAGTTAAATTCTGTTAATGTAAATATCTATTTTGTGGTCATATTTTTACAGCAGAAAATGAGCAACGTAGTAACATCCTAAGACTGAGACGCCGATTTCTCAAGGATCAGGAGAAAGTCAGCTTGAATTATGCACAAAAAGAGATCCAACAACAAAGGCAGAAAAAGGTATGAAACATGCAGGAACCAGCACGCTGAGCCGTATTTGTCCTCTCTAAACTTCCAGTGTCTCTAACTACCATTGGCTCTTTTTTGATGTTCCACAGGAAGAGAGAGCTGATCAAAGGCTGCGCAAAGAGGCTCAGGTGACTCTTTATCGTAACTACAGAGTGGGAGACTTTCCAGACATCCAGATCTCATACAGCAGCCTTATCACCCCCCTTCAAGCACTAGCCCAGGTAAAACTGCAACTGCTCTTCCCCAAGAAATGGTCAGGCTGTTAATATACTTAACATGGATTAATGTAAAACACAAATCACGTTTGATGAAAGTTAGTGGATTTCTTTCTTTGCAGAGAGATCCAATTTTAGCCAAACAGCTGTTTAGCTCCTTGTTTGCTGGTATCCTCCAAGAAATGGAAAAAAACAAACCAAGAGGGGAGAGCGCGAAGATTAAAGACGAGCTGCGGGTCAACATGAATACATTCCTGAGCAAGAGTTCCCTCTGCTTCCCTCCATTCATAGCTTGTGTGCAGGTACGACCTTTAGAATCTGTTTGAATATTTTGATTCTTAAAGCGAAGTCTTAAATCTGTAAAGTTTCTGTGGCATTCACTGAGACTGTTACTACATTGATCACATTTACATCCATGGTGTATTTTAGCACATAGGAAAACTTTTGCAAAACACTCTCTTAAATTACTGATAATGGACCCTCTACTGGCTTTTAGGACATGTGTTACCAGAACAAGGAGCTACAGCAGCTCGATCCAGCAGCCATCAGCGCCACTTGCCTGGCGAGTCTCCAGCAGCCGTCGGGCATCCTGCTGCTGGAGGAGAGCTTGTTGCATGCCAGTGGCCAGGATGAACCTCCTTCCAAACGAGCACGCGGACGCAAAGAAATCCCCCCAGACACCAGTAAATGGATCCACCTCGCTCGGTATTATATGTTGTTTGGCTTGATACTGGTTCTATTAGTGCTGGCTTGTAATGCGGCAATAAGTATTTGTGTGATCTGTTGTGTAATTCAGCTGCATATAAGAGGATAATATCACGATAAACTTTTGATTTGAGGTGCATTTGTGCACACCAAACAAGGTAGTCTTCTCCCTGGATAGCTCAGGGAGTTAATTTAATCAATGCAATGATGCTGTTACATCTTCTTTTTCCAGCAGACTCATTAACAGGAACACATTCATGACCTAACCTCTGACCCTTCACATTTTGTCAGATTGCAGCTATCAGGAGTTCTTCTACATGTACAGATATATTACCTTGTGATAAATGTAACTGCTCTTTGTTCCCTCTTTTCGCCAGGCTTTACAGATCTCTGGAAGATTATGATGTTGTGCGTGGCATCTTCGGTGGTAAAGTTGGGACCAAGTCGATAACCTGCTCTGCGCTTCAAGCTGAAGCCAACACTGACTTTGCAGAAGCTGTGAAGCTATACAATGAGGTAATGTTTTTCCTGTCACATTAAGTCCAGCATAGTGCTTACAGTAGGCAACATGTCAGTGGATTCATGCAGTTTTTACTAGATTGCTAGCTTTGTGTGTAGCATTGTAGTGTAAAAGTGCATATTTTCTTCATACTGGCAGGCTCTGAACACTGAGCACTGGGATGATGGTGAGCCCACTGAGTCTGAGAAGGACTTCTGGGAAATAGCTGCTATGGACGCCTACAGCCATCTTACTGAGTGGAAGTCTCTTCAGTACTGCGCCACTGTGAACATAGATGACACCTCTCCACCCAACCTTGAGAGGATGTGGTCGGAGCCAGTCTACCAGGTGACAGATCTGAGATTTTGCAGCGTAGACATTTTTAGTCATGTTCCAGGGAGAGTTGACATTTTACAGGTTTTAATCCCAACCAATGGCTTTTAATTAGGCATTGACTTGAAATGAAAACCTACATTATGTAATCTTTGCTGTCAATGGGATGTAAATGTCCCTCTTTGACTCTTTAGTCCCATCAGTAGTAAATTGAATATTACAATGAGAAGGGAAGATAAAATTTGACAAGAACAGGAAAAATTGTAGCATATCATACCGTTACAAAAGCAATGAAAAACCTGGTGTATAAACTCAGTACATTTAGAATATCTCCAGAGCTGGAATGCTTTTCTCACTCAAGTCTTTTGTGTTTTTGTTCTAGGAAATGTACCTGCAGCACATAATTCGCAGCATGTTGAAGCAGCTGCAGCTGGGTGAGACGGACCAAACTCTTCTCAGCTTCATCGACAAAGCCATGAGGGTGGAGGAACGCAAAAAGCTGCTGGAGAGTCATTACAGCCAAGAGCTCAGCTTGCTCTACATCCTGCAGGAGGACTATGACCGTGCCAAATACTACACAAACTATGCCATGCAGCTCTTTATGGAGGTCTGCTGTTAGACATCTTTTCTGTCTGTCACCTCAAAGAAAAAATTCATTCATTCATTCATTCATTGTGCACTCTGTTTAATCTCTTGTCCTCCTATAGAATTACTCTAGTGTAGATACGCTGCTGACTCAAAGTCGGCTGACCACCCTGCAGTCGGTGCAGGCCTTGACTGAAATCCAGGACTTTCTGCATTTCATTAAAGGAGAAGGTGAGAGAGGTTATTGTCTTTAAAAACTAAAATAACTGAAAAGAAGCAAATAAAGAATAGAAGAAATAAATAAGTAGTGATTTTCTCTTTTTTAAAAGGTTTATTCTGTTCTATATCAATAAAATCTTGGTTGATACTTTGAATAAAAATGTAGTTGTTCCATACTCAAAATGTACTAATATTAATTGCATGTCTTTAATTAGTGTCTTTGAGCTCCCTCAAGTGGCTCATCAGGCTGTGGACTGAGCGGTATCCTGATGCTAAAGTGGATCCAGTGAACGTATGGGATGACATCATTACGTCACGGTAAGAAACAGTTTGCTTATTTAGCTTGCAAATCCTACTAGTATCCTTGGAAAGTGGTTTGTATGTGTGCATCTGTTTGTCTGTGAGTTAGTGACCCCTGAAAGCAACATCCCACCAATCCCCTCCACATTTGCCCCCAAATGGTCAGGTTTTGCAAATACCGTCTGTTATTGATTTGTTATTTGTTTTTATCTTCATATTTAATTCAATTTCCCATAAATACTAGCCAGGTATACTTCCCAACTTATTGTTTTGAAATCTTGAACTGCTGTCACCCAAAAGTACATACTGTCTACTTTGGCTGTCACAATATCAGATTTTCACTGGACGATTAACATGGACAATGCAGATATCATACAAATGTCACAAAATTTGTTTGGTTTGCTGCTCATAATAGATGGATATTTTATTTTGAAACAAAAAGTATCATGACAGTAATGAAATGATATGTTTATACTTTTATTCAACTACAACACAATAATAATGTATATAATACGTTCAATGATTTTTGCTGTGGAACTTTGCGCAGCCTTCAAATATCGGATAAATTCCAGTAAGACCTGAATTTGCGGGTACTAGTAAAGTTCTTCTATACATTATACCTCTATACAACAAACATTTCTGCAATTTTGTTATGAATTAGTGCAATTCCTTAATCTAATGTTAAAGTATTTGCTCACTGTCGATCTGTGTGTATTTTTAAGCATATCAAGAAAGAGACATAACGTGTTTTTATCATAGAGATTGTTGTTGTACACGTTTCTCTCTTTGCCTCCTCAATAAATCTAACACTCTAGTAAGGTCAGGCTGTATCAACACTATAATAAAAATTAAAAAGCGTGCAGCGACATCTGCAAACAATGTAACTGTTATTTGCTAATAAAGTTGGAGAGAATACGAGTTAACCTGATTGCCGTTCCCAGTCATTATAGAAAAACAACAAATGGGCCGCTGCCCCAGCTTTGTGGGCCGATGACAAAGCAGCCAAAGCGGCTGTCTGGTCATAAACATTCTATTTTTTGCAGCTAAACACTGTACACTGAAAAAAAACCTTTGAAGCCACACATGCAGTGTAGCCAGGCTAAGCAGTATCAAAATCTAAACTCCTGTTTGATCAGAACTGCCTAATTTTATTGTATGATCAGAGTTTGGTGAGAGGTGTGTTCACTGACATGCTGCTTTCTTCGCGGCAACCTTTTAAAATCTCAGATAACAAATTGTGACACAGTATCAAATGTGACCTCTACTTCTCAGATGTTTCTTCCTGGACAAGATCAGAGAAAAGCTGAGAGGCCACGCTCCCAGTGACAGTATGGAGGTGGACGGTTCAGAGGACCCAGCGGGTAGCATTGACCCATTAGTGAATAACTGCAAGTTCAACATGAAGCTACAGATGGCTGATAGCGCATGGAAGCAGGTGAGGAAACAACCGTGGATGTCACTTTTTTGTGCTGTCACTTCTTTACCAGAAACTGACCTTGGAACATGAATGTTGTTTTCAGAATAACTTTCCTGTGGCCACCAAGCTGCTAAAGGATCTTCACAAAGAGGCTAAAACAAACAGAGGCTGGTTTTTGCGGTGGGTTCACAGTTTTAGCCGCTACAGCCATAAGCGCAGCCAGACCCAGGGTCCTGTGGATCAAATCAGTGCCATGCTGAAGACTATCCCACTCTTGGGTAAGCTGGGAAAAGGACTCCGGGACAATATCTTAAGGGTTACACAACTGAGAATGATAGACGGCTTTAACTGACTTGCCAGATTCTGATTATGGAATAAATTTTAGAGAGTCATTCTACCAATTTTACACATCGAAGTTTGTTTACAGGTCATGGAGAGTATTACTGCATATGTGGAAAAAGTTGCGTAAAGCCTTTGTGGCTCCAGAGGAAGCAGCATGTAATCTGATAAATGACCTCAAGTGATGTCAATCAGTGGCGAAATTGATGGAAAGGTCAACTCGAACAGTGTAAGTTTCATGTCGGGTCTTTTTTCTCTGTAGATGACCTTCAGGCTGACTGTCAGAGTTCCACAGCTAAAGTATTCAGAGATCAAAAGATACTCCAGGGTACGTCGTTCCACATCCTGGCCACAGCTGTGGGCAGAAGCCCCTCAGTCCTGGGAGCTATTGATGTTGACAAAGCGGAGAGAGTTGCAAAGCTTTCTGGAGCTGCTTGGCCCAGTGACAATCCAAAGGTAATCTTCTTATATTTTTTAATTATTTGCAAACTAATTTAAACATTTCATACAGTCTTCTTTGAATTGCTTATGGACTGTCCAAATAACAAATAGTGGGCAAATCACAGGAGCATAAGAGTGATTCATGTCTCTGAATTACAAAGGCTTTACTTCGTTGATCACAGACCATTTTAGTAGTTGTACATCCAAACCTGACAATTTACAAATTGTCGATGCAAATGAGAGCGAGTTCAAGGCATTTATTCACCAAAACCTGTTTACTCTGCAGAAAGTGGAAGTTGGGCTGCAGTTACAAGCACTGAAGTTGCTGTGTGATGCTACCAGAAAGGCTGATGAAGAGCTTCAGTCTTACACTCAGGACTGTGTGGAAAGCAGCAGCATCATTGAGACATACATGGCTTTAGCGAACTTCTGTGACAAGCGACTGCGAGAGGAAGAGCAGAGTGATACTGGTGAGTGATAATACTAAACAGTGTCTTTGTTGATTTTATCAGTGAGCAGGTGTAGGTCATACACCTGCTCAGTGAATTTTGACACTGCCCACAATGGTCTCATATTATAGCACGCCGATGGGAAACCTAACTTGGTATATATAGCTGTATTTTGCAGTGTGTTCTTGTGTGGGTATCTTAAGGAATGTAAGACTTGAATTTAAGAAGCTTTCTGCATCAGCTAGTTGTTTCCTTGTGTTTTGCAACAGAAAGTCAATTTCCAGACATGTTGGCACTACCTGTTCATGTCGTGGAGAGCATGCTGAAAGCTCTGAAGATGAACTCGGAGGAAGCTCGCCTCAAGTTCCCACGTCTGCTGCAGATCATTGAGTCCTACCCCTCTGAGACACTGGACCTCATGACAAAAGAGGTAAGTGCAGTGGGTGGAGAGCAGACACAATTTCCCAAAATATTTCAACCCATTTCTTGGTTGTGTCCTTTAATTTCATCCAACCAAATATGGAATTTGACAATCTGCTTCATGTCTCCAGTCTTGATGCACGATTTGATGCTGTCTAATATAATGTACATGTGTTTTAGTTGTACAAAGTCATGGTAATATCTTGACATGTGTAGATGATGTCAGTTCCCTGCTGGATGCTGATTGGCTGGATCAGTCAAATGGTGGCCTTGTTGGACAAGCCGGAAGCTGTGGCAGTGCAGCACTGCATTGGGCAGATAGCGGAGTGCTACCCTCAGGCACTGGTTTACGCTCTGATGATCAGCAGTGAGAGTTACCAGTTTGAGGACTCTGCTAGGGGTCACCAGCATGAGGAGTTTGTTAACAGGTAAACTGCCTAATGTGCCTAATAAAGATCAAAATACATTTCAGAAGGATTCCTTTGCATTTCAGTGATATTGTGTGTATACAACAGGCTCAGGGGAATGCTGGATAAGGGTGGAGCTGTGAAGAACTTTGTGGATGCACTGCAGCAGCTTACAAACCCTGAGATGATTTTTAGGGTAATAATTGCAAATTTAAATGTGGATGGATTCATGATGCTGCCACCTAGTGGAATTTGGCTTGTCAGTGATAATTGTCTTTTGTCTCACTCAGGATTGGTGGGATGGTCTGAAAAATGAATTGGAAAAATCAAGCTTTGACAAAAAGCGAATGGGCGTCATGTTTGATGAGATGCACTCATCACTTGGGAATCCTGACACAGGCGGTCATGGAATGTTTCGCAAGAAATTCATCCGGGTTTGTAGTTTACTTTGATGTCTTTATCGTTCGTGCTGAAAAAGCATGTAGTAGTTTTATGTGGAAAGGCGGCTTCAGCTAATTTGCTTGCTGATAAAGCTGGTGCTCGGTATGTTCAGTCACCTCTATTTCAAGTAAAGTGTGCTAGTCACATTATTTATTTTGTCAATTAGTAAATGAAAAAACAAATACTTTATTGACTTTTACAAACCAATTGATAGTTAAAGGAAAAGTACAACATGTTTATGCATTTTACTCTCCATTTTAATTATTTATCCAACAATAACATTTATTGGTGCATACAGTACATATTTCTGACTTGGGTGGTAAACTTTTACTATGTTTATCAGTTTGGGGCTCCATACCAGAGACAAGACATATGACAGGAACTGACAAAAACTCTCTTTTGTGTTGTTAGAAGTGGTAGTAGACTGATAAAAGACTAAAAACATTAAAAAAAAACACACACACATACAGCCTTAATCATTATAGGTGTAGCTCCTAAGCAACAACAGTTGTTATACTGTTATGAGTTTCTTATTGCCATATTTTCGATCTAACAGAAATTTGCGAAAGATGTGGAGAAACTGCTGGGACCTAAAGGCAGCAAGCTCTTTGAGAAGAGAAAAGAAAAAAGCTTTTTGCGACAGGTGGAGGATCTGGCATCATCTATGCGTGGATTTCAGAAGGAACCCGGGAACCTGAAGGAGTACTCACCCTGGCTGAGTGGATTTAAAGCAGATGCATTCACTAATGAGCTGGAGATCCCAGGTGTGTACAGCTGAAAACTAAATATTGCACAATATTGACAGGTGGGTTTGGCGCATCTTATATAGACCCCATCATTATCATATACATTAGTTAATATATGTGGTTAGTAGATAGTTTTACCTTTTGGTTTGTATAGCTTACAACTCAGCGATCCCTAACAGGGTGTATTGGTACATAGTTTAGGAGTACATAAACTAATTTCAGAAAATAAAAATTACAATTTAGTAAAAAGAAAAAAAAAAACTTCTGCAAAAAGTAATGGATGAACAATTGAAATAGTTAGGCAAAAGCAATCAATAAACTGTTATAAAAGTTAGTTTACAGTAATAGGATGGCTAAAAGAAAGATATTAGCAGTTGAAATATTTAGTGAAACGTAATAAACAGTTAAAATAGTTCAAGTTATGTATAAACTGGTAAAACTGTTATAGTTTGAAAGTTAATGTTTTGAAATGTATAGCTGAAATGAAATTAATAAACTGTTGAAAAGTTTACTTATTGGGCATATATCAGTTGCATGGATAATTTTGATCACAACATTTTTAAAATGTAATTCTATTGACTGGAGATGTTTCCCCTCCTTTCATTGCAGGACAGTATGATGGCAGATCCAAGCCTTTGCCTGAGTATCATGCAAAAATAACCGGCTTTGATGAAAGGGTAGGCTTTATTTGTCGTTGACTGTAAAATAATGATTATGATTAAGTTAACAGCACCCTGCGCAAGTATGAAAACTTAGTGATCCATGTATTATTGTGAATTTATGCTCTGCAGGTAAAGGTGATGTCCTCCATTCGTCGGCCCAAACGTCTGATCATTCGTGGTGATGATGAGCGGGACCACCCCTTTCTGGTGAAGGGTGGGGAGGATCTCCGCCAGGACCAACGCATTGAGCAGCTTTTCGCTGTCATGAACATCTTGCTGAGTTATGACGCTGCTTGCACACACAGAGGCTTGCAGCTGCGCACTTATCAAGTCATTCCCATAAACACAAGGTACTTCACTTGTTTTCCCATCCATCACTCTGTCCTTCTAGTTTAACTCAGTGCATATACTAATTACGCTGGTCCTGACACTGACACTCCACATGTTGGGTTTTTGGGTTTTTTTTTGATTTTCTGGAGAAAAACTGTCTTAATTCACCACTTTCACTGCCTTTATAGAATTGGTCTAATTGAATGGATGGAGAACACCTGTACTCTCAAAGAGTTTGTGTGTAGCACAATGACTGAGGAGGAACAGCAAAGGGCAGCACGGTACAGTATACTGTATACATTTAAAAAAAAAAAAGCTTTTCTTGAATCTTAATAAATAAATTCTTTACTTAACCTAGTGAACATTATAATAGAAAACAAAACATTATAACATTATAATCATTATAAAGTAGTATTTATTATATAGAAGTATTTGATGCACAGTAAATGCTTTAACATAAATCTGCTAACAGCATTATGCTCACTATAGAGATATTTCTATTTTTCTGTTCTGTCTATACATGTAGACGCTAGTGACATTTGAAAAGACATAATCTCATAGGTGAAGTGGTTAAGTGTGTGTGGATTTTTTACATATTTTCATTGTCTTAAAGATCTCCTGAAGTCTACAATAAGGGTCTCGCAACCATTGCTGGAAATTCAAAAGTGTCTGGGGTGTATCTATATGCTGTGGCTTATGAGTAAGTTTCCTGAATCTTCCATTTTTGTTTACTAAATAAATTGTATACTCCTAATTAGCTGTTTCAGTTTTACTATTTACAGCTCTAATAACATAAATCCACCTTCGTCATTTTTTTAACATTAGGAATTGTCATAAAATGTTTTTGTTTTAATAGTAATAGCAGACATCCGTAGGTTACAGTGTATTTGTTTTCTTCCAGGAAAGCCAAACGTGCTGACACTGTCAGCAACTTTTTGAAAGTGTTGCAGCATGTGCCCAGCGATCTCCTGAAGTAAGTTAAATCTCCTTATCTGCATAATAAAACTTATTATAGGTTAACACTTGGACTAATCCAGCGTCTTGCTTTTTTCAAATTCTAGGAGATCTTTTCTGAAGATGTGCAACAGTCCTGAGGCTTTTCTCTCCCTGCGCTCCCACTTCATCAGCTCTCACGCCTTGCTGTGTGTGAGCCACTGGATTCTAGGTATCGGAGACCGCCATCTCTCCAACTTCATGATCAACATGGAAACAGGAGGCATGATTGGCATCGACTTTGGTCATGCATTCGGCTCAGCCACACAGGTTAGTCATCAGGGCAGAAGAGACATGCTGCTGGCATGTGAACTGTAAACAACACTTTCTTGAAAAAGACACAACCGTCACTTGTATAAACAATTTAATCTCTGTGTAATTTTGTTTGTCCTCACAGTTCCTCCCTGTGCCTGAGATCATGCCTTTCCGGTTGACTCAACAGTTTGTGAATTTGATGCAGCCCTTGAAGGAGTCGGGTTTGATACAGAGCGTCATGGTCCACTCCCTCCGAGCTTACAGGGCTGAGCCTGACCTTTTGCTAAACACCATGGATGTGTTTGTCAAGGAGCCCTCACTGGACTGGAAGGTAACCATTGCTCTTGCTACAACAGTGTTGAATAAAAATGACTGAAAGCATGAGATCACACATCACACACACACAGCAGGCCCCTTTAAATCAAGGAAGCCACTTGAGCTGGTTTGGCGATTTGGTCAGGATCACCCTGGTGCCTTCCTTTGGAGCCAACTGGTTGGCAAACCCAGGTAGACCCAAACCATGATAGGGAAATGATATATGTCAACTGGCTTTAGAAAACCTTGGGATCCTATCTGGATCTGCTCTACTTTTGACTTGTCTTGAGATAAACAGAAAATGGATGGATAAATCATAACCTGGCGTGCCATGTGGTTTGTGCTACAAAACTGCCTAGAAAGGGTGCCACTAGAAACTGTTTGGAGGGCAGGTAAAAAGTAGTTGGCAGTATTCGGTGACTGAACAAACCATCTGTTGATGGCTTGCTATCACAGGCTAACATCAACCAGTCAGATGAACAGGAGAGGAGTACTGCGAGCAATGGAGCCCGTTCGTGAAACAAACTCTTACTGAAGTCAGTAAGATTTCAAGAGAAGAATTAATAAAAGCCTTCAGTGCTGTTCTTTTCTTTCATGAACTCTGAACTCTGATTTAACAGATGCTTGCAGCATCTAGGCTAATGTCTTGAGGAGCTGCCATTTTTGTTTTCAAACAGTCACTTCTCTGGCTGGTCACCACACTTAAACCACACGGATGGCTGCTAGTAGTTCCTCAAAGGACTCTTAGTGGTTGAACACAAGCACGTAACTTTAAGCCTGGCAAAGTATGTTATCTCGTGAAGTATTTGGTGTGAATCTGATCTGATGAAGAGTTTTAATAATATCCGGCTCCATCTTGAGGACTTGTTCCCCACAGAAAGCATGTGCCTAAGGTATAGGTCATACATAATTTGCTATTGTTGTATGTCTAGTTCAATTTAAGTTAATGCTTGCATGCTATTTGTATAATATTTGTCTCTTCTCAGTCAAATTAAATTCACTTACTTGTACTTGGCTTTTTAACGCGTGGCTTTTCTCTATAAATGGTGAATAAGCTGCAATATGAATTTTTCTTCCCTTTTCTATTACACAGAACTTTGAGCTGAAACAACTGAAGAAAGGAGGCACATGGACAGAGGATGTAAACATCAAAGAAATCAACTGGTACCCATTACAGAAGGTCAACTTTGCCAGAAGAAAACTAGAAGGAGCAAATCCAGCTGCTATAACCAGGTATAACATCAGATCCTAATCCAGTTCCGTGGCATGGTTTCTCTTGTATAATTTGCAATACAACACAATTAAACAGTGTTAAATTGGCTGTCTGATAAGTTAGTTGCTGAACTAATAACAGTTACAAGTATTGATGTGTTCTAGGCTTGGAAACATAGTAATCTGTCATATAATGCAGTTGTTATAATGTTGTTGTTGTTGTTGCCACTCTGTCATTTGTTATCTGATGGCAACCTACACAGCCTTCATTATTTACGTCATTATTCTCTTTCCTAGAATCTAAACAAGGCATTATTTGAACTCTGAATTTGACTTGTGTATAATTGAATGCTTTTATTATTTCAGTGAGGAGCTGAAGCTGGGCTTTGAGAGGGATAAGGCTTTCTCGGGGATGCAGGCTGTGACCTTGGGGACGAAGGAGCACAACATCCGAGCTCAGCTTCCAGCTGCAGGTTTGTCGGTGGAGAAGCAGGTGGACTGTCTGCTTGACCAAGCCATGGACCCAAATGTGCTGGGCAGAGTTTGGGTTGGCTGGGAACCATGGGTGTGATTCTTAGTTTTTCTAAATAGTTAATCAGAACAGTTTTGGAGAGATCATATTGCAGATGAACAGCCATTTGTCACACAGATCCCTGTTATGTCAAGAATGTTCTCTTTTGTTACTGTGTAAACTAATTGTGATGCTGATCCTTTCATACACGGTTTGCCACAACACAAAATGATCTCATACTTGACAGAAAGTCTATTGTGGGAATTTAAACATTTTAAGATTCTTTTGTACATGAACACCATAATGTCAGTCATTTCTTGCACTGCAGTTCTATTTGAGGAGAACCTGTCATTGCCATCATTTATGAATGTCTTGTAACGTCAGTTTGAAATAAAAATAAATTGTTAAAGGTGCTTGAGAATTGTTGAAGGTGTTTGAAAGGCTGATGTACCGAATATATGATCACTTTGCACAAATTGATATCACAGCCAAGGCAAAGTGCCAATGATTCATGTAGACATTGGTCTACAGATTAAACACTGAAACAGATGAAATGTCAACTGGAATACTGGAAGTAAAAGGAGATTAATGCATTGCTGTGGTTATTATGTTGCAAAGAGGCTCAGCTATGGAGAGCCGGTAAAACTGCAATACTGCTTTAATGATCTATCTGCCAAATAATATACCGGACGTTGAGGAATGTATTTGATTGCATACTCAACTGTAAAAACTTGTGATGCTAACGATTCATCTAGTCCCATCATATGATAAAGTTTTCAGCTTGTGAAGTGAACTCCGCTTTCAGATGTGAGACTCCCAATATGTCATTTCTTAGCTATGATGCCGAAAACCTGCATCATAACATTTGACACCTGCAGATTTTTTTGTAAATGCATTTAACAAGTAGATTTTCCTAAATGATCAAATTACGCTGAGATATCTGAAATTGTCAACTGACTGCCGTCAATGTCCATTAGTTACATTTATAACTTCTGTTTAGATGGTTCATGTAGATAGGACCTTCACAAATATGTAAAATTTTGTTTTCCAGATATTTGTAAAAATATTAAATTAAAAGTAAAGTTAATTATTTATTTATGATAACAAAAAACCAAACAAATGTGATCACTGTAAGCCACCAGGAACAAATTTTGTGGCTCTTTGGAAAAAGAGTGCTTGAGGCTTCAGACATACCTGCTAGCTGAGTCATAAAAAGCACAACTGCTGTTATCTGTTGAACTGAGATGTTATACTGCTTGGCACAAGGCAGGTTACTGCTACTAACAAAAGCAGAACCGATGCTGCACTTACTGGTCCTTGTAATATTTCTTAGAAACCGGGCAAATTGTTTACTGTTTACAGCGCCTGTGAAAAGTACTCACCACCTGTATTGCTATGATTTGGCTTTCTTGACAAAACGAGGTCAAAAGAGATCTTGCCAATTGTTGCTGGTGGTTTTATATCTGAGATGACCCGAGTGCAGTGAATGTGTCTGAAGTGATTGTGGTACAAAGACACCTGGGTCTGAAGGTCCAGTCACTGGTTAATTAGTATTCCTGGCTACAATCATACCATGATGACAAAAGAACACTCCCAGGCAACCCCATGAAAAGGTTGTTTAGAAGTATATGTCAGGATGGATAGAAAAACACTTCCAAAGTCACTGAATATCCCCCAGAGTTCAGTTAAATCCATCAGTGAGAAATGGAAGGAATATGGCATATGTGTAAATCTGCATAGAGCAGGCCGTCCTCACAAACTGTGTGACTGTGCACTAAGGAGACGAGTGAGGGGAGCCACCAAGACACCTGATGACTACTGCGGCTGAGATAGGAGAGAACTGTAGCCCAGCTGTCTGACTAAAAACAACACACAGACATCAGTTAATCCATTTTAATAGATAGAATAGAATCAAAATTATACAATCAAAAATAAGGAAACAAGAGTTGAGCTGAAGGATAACTGTCTGTAACTCAAGATTTCATTAATGTGGAGCACTTTTCCAAAATGCAGTGGAACTCAGTGTCACCGTCAATTCCTTCCTCTTTAGTTTTTTTGCACACCAATGGCATTTATTCATGTATTCCTCAGTTCAGAGCCAACAAGCCCGGGACTGTGTCCGTTGTTGTAGTGTGTTCACAGTTTATACGTCAGAATGACTCAGGTAACATTATGGATTTGGAATAATTCCTTTGGCATGCACAATTTAAATTCCCCTGAAATTAACACTGTGGCAAGTTTTAACACATAATACTACATTGCCTTTTATTGTCATTCCATTGCTTAGTTGTTCCTTCCCTTGGCCTCTTTGCAGCACCATGGCTGTTGCATAGGACATTAAGAGACACAAGCCATTCCCCATAAGAAATGCGGATACTGTGAGTTACACGTAAATCCATATAATTACCTGGACAAGTGGCTTATTAACATCATTTTTTGGTCACTGTCCAGAGTGACTGTAGTGATATTTTAATGCATGGATTTATTAACCCAAGAAGAACCCAAGTTGTGCAGAATACAAAAACAGAAATTTGAACAAAAGCTTTTTTTTTTTCTCTCTCTCAATAAAAATAATTTCAACATTAGTAATCACTTTCTTTAAAAAATTACAATACATTTGCACTGATGTAAAAAATAAAAATATCAAGTAAAATATGTAGCACCCCACTGCAAAAAGTGTCAGGGGGAAAAAAACAAAAACAAAACTGCTGTTGGCCAACAGATCACACCTGGGTTGTAGAAAGGCTGTTGCTGAGGCACCTTCATATATCAGCCGTACACAGTCTAACAACTACATTTCTGCATATTTTCGCATTATGTTACAGGAGTTAAATAGCTGCATAAATAAATCTGAATCTAGACAATAGGAAAGAAAAAAAATTTGGTACCAATATAAACCAACATTTCATTTTTGCAGACCTTCACACTTTCAATTTTAGCCCACATGCCTCTCAGGGTCTATGGAAATACACGCTTAACATCTTTCTCTGATGTTCATGTTAAGAGAATATTCTCAAGTCAAGTGTCTGATGACTACATGAAAATATTAAGTCATAATGAAATATTACATATTTTAAGGACACTGGGTTAAGGCGCAGAAAAGCTATCTTTTACATGTTTCTTGCATTAGAGGACACTTACAACAAACACAATGAACAAAGGAGAAGTACCATTTTAGTTTAGAAAAAGCATGTAGTGCATTCACTCTCTACATAGACAATCTTCTTTTATGGGTTAATAATCATTGACCTCAACTGCAGTTAATAAGGCTTAAATCTACCAAAGTGCATGATGCATAATTTGTATTTTATGTAGAACGTCAGTTATTTCCACATCATTAGAGTAAGGACATAATTTTTTTAGACCTCTGTCAGTCTTTTTCTATACATATATATGTAGTGTTTTGTTTTTTTTAGCAGAGATGTTTCAGGTTAAAGTAAATAGTAATATAGATTAATTCAACTCTAGATTAAAAAAAAGCATCAAATAGAAATAAGACCTTGCATAAAGAAGGCTGACAAATACAACATCTTGACGCACACGAGCATGACAACACTTTATAATAACCATTATTAGTAAATGGTAAATTTATAATTAAAGTTTAGTTAATAGTTAATTTAGTGTTCTAATAATATTCATAGATATGTTACACTGTGTTTATTAACCATTTGCAAATTATTATAACATCAGTTGCACATTTTCAATGAAAATTGCTAAATAAATGGTCACTGTTTGTAAACTGGCTATTAACTCAAGTTTAATTAACTATAAATGTACCATTAATTATTTTGGGCTATCATAACGTGCTACCCGTTTCATTTGGCTGACTCCTGCAAGTAAAGTTTGGTAGAATATCACACAGAGAATGCAGAGGGGCTTTATGATGGGCAACAAAGCCCAAATGCACTTCATCTTCTAAAAGTAGACACTCACACCTGATATCAGATTGATGTACAGACCGCTACGCCTGAAGTAAAATCTTATATCTTATCTTTACAATTCATTTTTAACTGTACATCAGTCTGGTACCACAGGGCTAAGAATAAGGATTACATAGATTATTACTGTCAATCGGAAAATAAATGGTCTCTGATTCTTTATCAGATTCCACTTCTTTTCCAATTGACAAAGGCTTGTAGCTTAGGAAGAACTCAAAGAGATAGATTTTTTTAAAAGAACACAAGTATACCCTAATACCTGTTAGGACTGAGGATTGTCCTATCCAGGGCATATACCCATTCAAAGTAATCAAGGGGACCAACAACCCATCTTCAGAACTGAAATACATTTGCAGTTAAAATGAAAATCTCGTGAGTCAAAATCTAGGACAACCAATGATGGAATGTAACAAGTACAGTTGACTCAAGTACTGTATTCAACCTAAGTATTTCCATTTTCTGCAACTTGATACTTTCATTAAAGTAAATGTTTTCTACATTCTTTTTCGCAATATATACACTATAGTCCACCCTCTGGCTCTTGTGCTCTTTTAAAAATACAGGAAATATCAGTATGTTGTGATGTTCCCTTTAAGAACACAATCATACAATGCTCTCATCAAGCAGATTAATGTTTTCTCATCATTGTCACATTAGTGTTTTCTTTTAAATGTGTTGGCATCAGTTAGGATTCATGTGACACTGGCAGGCTTTGGGTCAAAAAGTATCTGACATGAAAATGTTTTCTTAAAAACTGGCTAATTATTCCATTTAAATGGTTCGTAAATAGCTGTCAAAGACTTATCGTGGGCTGGGAATTATTACCCGACTATTTTCCCCCCAAACATAGTAACAAGGAAATCCTTTCATTTCAAACCGAAGAAACTCTTTGTGGCTTGGTGTGCATAGCATATACTGAAGGCATGACTTTCTCTGCTTTACAGGATTCAGTGTCATATACTGTTAGTTAGATCTTGGGTCTCCACCCATTTATGAACTGCATGAGTTTCTTCACCTGCAGTTTGCTTAGCTTGAAGTCCTCAGACAAAATCTCCTCGGTGAGCTGCAGGAGTAAATTCCCATCAATCTTCTCCGTCACAAAAAGAGAAACAATGTCATCTGGCAGGCCAATAAACCTCAGAGATTTGGACACCTCTTCAATAGAAAGACCAGCCAGGCTGGACGGGGGCTGCCACTGTGCATCAGGAGAAAAGGCTGGACAGTTCTGGGCTAATGAGTTAGAGATGGAATATATCTCTTTTGTGCCCTGCTCATGTGGAGTCGGTGAGCAACTGGAAGTTTCCTGCTCACCACCACAGATTGATCCAGATAGTAAATCTGTGCACGTCTTTACGGCATTTGATTTTGGTGTTCTCGGTGGTAAGATGGGACAAGAGAGGCTCTGCTTAGTGTTAGATTCTTCTATTGGCTTGTTTCTGTACATTTCTGAATTGTAACTTGATGATTTGGTGCAAAACGGATTCAGAGAAGCTTTCTCCAGCCGAAAGTCCTCTCGCGCGTGCTCTCGGCCATCAAAGTCAACGAGGCTGGACGTACACATTTTGGGGGTGCTTGGGGATCTCTTTCTGGGGTAACTGTAGTAGCTTCGACAGCTGGCAGGAGAAAATTCATCCATGGTGTGTGATTCTCCTCCACTGAAGTTATTCGGCCAAGACAACCTGGCAGACATCCCATCCGATGGCAGGCTACTACTGGGCAAAGTAGCAGCTGGCTCAGTGCTGTTCGATTTGCCCCAGTTACAGGGGTAGCACACATGCTCCTGTGGTTCAGCAGCCTCCTGCTCACATGCTCCACTACTGATGGAAAAAAAAAAAAAAAACAGATTAAGAATTAATTTGAGGTGTTGGAAATTAATGCCTTATCATACGATCTCAATATTTAACATTCTAAACAAGAGCTCAGGGAAAAAGCTAGAATTATGTAGAAAAGAGATTGGAAGTGGAGTGAATTAACACTGGCACAAGTAAGCTGAATAAACAGAAATGACAACTTGATCAAACTCAACACATAAGTAACTTGGGGAGAAAATGTAATTCGCTGGTGGTGCGCACAAAAAACATCACTGGTACAAATGTACCTGATGGGACTCAAGGTGAAATGTTAATTCACAAGGTCATGGTTTTCAATTTTACTTATGCTGAAGTTTCTTCTCGTCAACTTCCTTCCTCACTCTCTGCTGCCATTTCATGAGGCATTTCTCTGCCTTGCCATCTGTGTGAATAGAAAAACCCCGCAGCACGGAACAGGGGTGTGTCGGTCTGATGGTGTTCACAGTCTGACAACAAAACAGATCCTTTACTCGTCAAATAAAAGGAGAAATGTCCCAAACTTCAATGCATAAAGCAACATTACAGCACCAAACAACAGTAATGTGCTAACTGGTAGCGAAAAAAAAATACCAGCAAACAAAGGTGGCATAAAGGAAAGCCTTCATTGTGGCGATAAGGAAGGGTCTACCGTGTGAAAAGGGCTTCTGACTGTCTCATGGAGGGAACAGCGAAAGGGGGCCAAAAGAAAACACCGTTACCTTGAGTAAACTTGTGGATTTTTCTGGGTTTCAACATTGTTGGAAATATTTGGCACAGTATAAGAACACAACTCAACAAATGCTGAATATAACAAAGGTCTGGTTGTTTTTTAGAAATTTCAATGCCGGTTGCATATTCTATCTTTAAATGAGGTGTAATTGATGTCAGATGTGTGCTATGAAATGGTTCCAACTCTTACATGTTGTGGAGACCAGATGAATAGTAGGAGAGGGTCGGACTTGGAGACCGCGTCTCTTGCTGCCGAGGCTTTGACAGGATGGGCACGGCTGGCATCTGTTTCAAACTTCGTGGAGGAATAGGTGGGGCATTCAACAGACGGCATTCTTCCTTCACCTGGAGAGGAAATTAAGAGAGGACATTGAAACTGAAAGAAAAGACCAACATTTTTTTTTCTCGCAAACTAAGCATGTCAGACACTGCCTGAAGTTACAATCCTCTTTTGGGGCCACTTGTGGGTTGTGGTGTTGCTAGGACTAGGTGAGCCCAGGTGTGAATGGTTGTTAAGGTGTCTGGGGAGGGAACTCAGTACTGAATTGTAGGTGGGTGATAAGTAATGTCGTAAGCCACCTCCTCTGTTCAAAGACAGATTATTTTAGTCCAATCCGTCTTCTCTGGCCAAGATGTGTTTACTGTCCACAAAGGAATTATTTTCCTCTTTCAGATGTAGGTGCACAGCAGAGTCTTAACCTGAGGAGTTGGCCCTCCTGTGTTGTGCATTTGTTGATGGAGAGGTTGTTGTGTCTCCCCAATACACAACCTTGCTTTTGTGATTTTGCACTGCCATGAAGACGTGCTACAAATGCATCTACTAAATACTTTGTCACCGTTTTCGTCAGCAGATTGTATTGGGTTTGTGCAAAAAAGACGGAATAGCCTCAATGGACTGGTAAATGAAAAGAGGCAGGTGACAGGCTACACAACCAGAATCAGGGTTGTAACTACTATATCTTTTTTTTTATGATGTGTGGTAGTGCTGTAAACTGATACACCGGATGTGCCTGCTGTATTTCTGAAAAAGCAGCTGCTCAAGGTGTGTTTGCTGTAGCACTCAACTGTACTCTGATTACTGCAGGTCGTTGCCGAATCAACAAAGACAGCAATGTTAAGGATTTCATTTTTAAGCACAACAGATTATACTCACAGCTTCAGACTTGGGTGGGACCGGCGGTGGAGTAAGAGAGACATCTGAACTGGTTACTGCAGCAAGGGGACAGGTGATTGGGTATGACAGGGCTGCTGTTGTACTACAGCCGTTGTTAATGCCCCGAATCCCCTCGCTCAAGGAAGGTTTTGGGATCTGCCCTCTCAAGTGATCCAACCACAGCTCCTCATAAGGAACGTCCGACTTGTTGAGGGGCGGCTGTGGGTTTGTGCTATCCATGAGCTCAGGGAAAAAGTGTTCATTTTCCCCCACGTCTGGAGGGATGCTGTCAGAGGGCAGAAGAGACCAATCTCCACATAGTGTCATGCAGCCCTGCAAGTTGACCTCGCTGTTACCATGCAGGTTGCTGCCATACACGCACACAGATAGTCGGTGGAAAGACTGGGTGAGTTCATCCCGGGCGTAGGTTAGAGAGCTGGGTATCTGCATGTGGTTGGGACACCCATTGGAGCTGCCTCCACTGCTCCCACTGCAACTACCGTTCCCACTGCTTTTTTTGGGACTCTTACCATCATCACTCCAGTCTGTCCGCACATCGCGGACAGCACGAGAATAGTCGTCGATGTCAAACTGCTCCTGGCAGAAGGAGAACCAGCGATGTACCATAGTTTCCAGCCATAACTCTCCTTGCAGCAGCTCCTCTGGAATAATGAATCTAGGCATGGCCATGTGAAAGGGAAAGTGAATGGGGATGATTTTGTTGCTTCGCAGAACGCAGCACACAACCACGGTTTTCGTCTGAATGTTGACCAATTTGTAGCGATGGCCTTCGCGGATGAGGTGGAGGTCGTGCTGGTTGCGGGGCGGGCTGCTGGGTACCGTGACGTTGACCGGGAGACGGGTTTTCTCCACAATGTTCCTGATGGTGTGCTCGCCGTCCTGCATCTGGAGTTCCAGGGGACTGCAGGTGCTGAATCTGCCTTTACACTGAAAGGGCAGGCTGATGCTCTCATTGGTGCGATGGTTCATGCAGATCAAGCAGGGCATTTTGCCTCGGCCGATCTTACTGATGGAGTTCAGCTTCCCAATCTTCTTGAAAATGGTGTTGAATCTTGACTTTTCTTTGGAGGTCTTGGCATACAGGATCTCAGCCTGGCCCATTAACGTCAGTTCATCACCAGTGCTTAGTGTAATGTTGTAAACTTCGGTGTCTTCATTGCATTCCCCCGATGCCATCTGTGAAAAACACGACATATGACCTGAGTACAGATGAAACTGAGGACAGCATTTCCACAAGTAAAAACCCTGTGAATACAGTGTGTTAGTGCATTAACAGCTGCTTTCTGTAGTGATTTTGTCACTGTACATGAGATGTAACTTTTTTTTAAACATTTACTTAAATATGCATTTAAAAGAAGTCAGAGAAGAAATTAAGATTAAAAATAATCTCCAACAACGATAATATGTATTATTTTTTAATGCTGTCCTATCTTAAATAAGTAAGTAATTAAATAATCTGCTCTTTACTGGAGATGTTAATTTAACATGGCCATAGTATAGTTTTAAAATAAATGAATTCTAATTAACACTATAGAAGTCACAACCAATCACAATAATCCTTTCAGGAGATTTAATCTACCTTAACATTGAATGTGATTTCTTCCATGACGTATACCCTCTCAGGGAATGCTTTGGCAACCTCCTCCACGCTGTTAAAGTACTGCACAGGCTCTTTGACGTCTCTGTCCTGCTCCAGTAGTTTAAACTGACCTGAAATAGAGAAAGAAAAATGAATGCAACAGAAAGGGTCGAGCACTGGCGGTACTGTTCGGTGCAAGTATTTAAAAATATATGTTTGGGATAAGGTCCATGGTTCCTACGATCTTTTGACTTTGACAATGACTTTATTGGTTTTGCAACATGTTCTCGTAACACTGGAAAGCATCAAGCATCAACGCAGATGTAGCTCACCTTCATAGTGCACTGGGATCTCTATTTTGGGCCCAATGACATAGTGTCCCTCTTCCAGACTGTGGGCAGTAATAGTTGTCCATTGACGGCAGGAATGAAGCAAGAGGTAGTCATTGTCTCGGAGCCCTTCAACTAACTGACCTGCAGAAATGAAAACATGCAGGTAACAGATTATACTTTACAATCCAGGAAATATTGCAACCCATCGAATTAAGTACTTTTGATGTATTTGCTGTCACTTTGGGACAGTCAGCATCCTAACTATCATATAACAACAACAGCCATATGACACATCAAACATCATGTGACTGCTGCATCATGAAACTTGCAAATTATAAAACTATTAGTTTAAGTACTGATACATCTCGTCACTGTGACTTGGCATTTATTGTATTACTTTGAACGGTCATTGACATTCATTTGTTATGTCCATGATTGTGTAATATCCCATGAACATTAAGATGAGGTGGGTATTTTGAGGCATCCCATGAATACCGTTTCCTTGCGAGCTTCACAGGGTGCTCCACTCAAGCCAATTGGATTACTCAGCACATTCAAGTCACTATCCTCCAGACTAGAATAACTAATGCCCTAATCAATACCTCTCTAAAAAAGCAAGCACTGCCACTTAAAAATACAATACACCACCACAAGTCCGCAGGAGAGGCTGGTGTGACAAAAAAAAAAATGGGAAGATGCAGACTAAAACCAAAAAAGTCATACATATCTGATTTGGATTGCTTCGGCTGAAATCAAATGCATGTCATAATAAACATGCTTGTTATAATTACACAACCTTCAGGCAAAACAGCTGTGAAGCATTCCCCAACACCATAATGCAAGCATTTGTAATTATGTTCTAGTTTCATCTATAGGGGACTGTTCTGCTTAAAGGCATCTTTTATCAGATTTTTCATTTGCCCCCAGAATGAGGCCAAAATTGATTTTTTTCCCCAGCCTTGAATCCACAATCCACTTTATCCATCCTGCCACATTTGTCAATTGAAACTCTGCCCTTAAATTACGCACTGCACATGTGCCCTTTACCACGACATGAACACAACTGCTCATCGAGGTGAACAATTAGTCCCTAACATGAAATACTATTACTTTTTAATACATTTCTTTATACTCTTTAACTTACTGCCCTCGCCTGATGGCTGAGTGACAGCAGTGACTTTACATAACATCCATAACATAACACAGACTTGACGTTATTTGGTGAGATTTGCATGACAGACACAAGGTCTTAAACGACAGAGCCACAACTTTCCACTCTGATCATTAGCAAATGCCAACTTTTTGTCATGTTAACAAGACAACTTTGCTTAGAATTATTAAAATACGCTAGCTTTTTTTTTTTTTTTAACCTCAGCTGCTAAATTAGCGAATTAGCAGCTAGCAACAGAAAACTTTGTAGTGACGGAAAGTTACTAACCGTTATCCAGCTTGACAATTTGAGGCAACCTGTAAGCGCTGACGAGTTGATCCAATGGCAGGGACGTCGTGCTCCATGTTACATCTTTTAAATTGTTGTACAACATTGTTCCAAGGTCCATTTTGCTAGCTTGCATTAGCCAACTGGAGGGCTAGCAGTCTGTAAACACGGTCACAAAAGGCTACACTAAGCTAACTAACGTACAAATGCATCAGCTCTCCATCTACAGCTCTACAGTTTGCACGATTGTTATCAAGTGTCGCATGTGCCTACGTATCATTGAAGTCCCTTGTCTGATAATGTGGCAGAGCCATGTTTGTTTAGCTAGCGACGGCTGCATCAGGACAGCTAGTCCAGAGTTAACTAGATGATAAACGGAAATACGTATTTCTGCCTTTTAAAATAAGAGCATTATTTACTGTGGGCTGCGCGAGATAGAGACAGCAACGAACGTTTACAGCGCAAACATACTTTCTTCCTGAAATAGTTCCTTTACATTATACCGAGAGAAAAAAAATGTGTGCTAGAGTGCACGGTATCCGCTCATGTTTCACCGGCTATTCGGGACCAATGTATTTTTGGTAATAAGCGGAAGTCGCATTTATGTACTGAAGCTTGGCACAGATGCTGATTTTAAAAAATGGCCTTTTCCCCAAATAAAAGTCCTCTTGGTGCCACAAGTATAATCATAGTGAAAATACACAGCAGAGATTGATCACTGATAATGTATCATTTGTCCTTGAGGAAATAATGAATGCAGCCCACTCCATGTGTGATATATAAAATGTTATAATGCATGGGAAAAAGTGATATGGGCAAGTATATCTACACAGTCTCTCTCTCTTACACACACACACACACACACACACACACACACACACACACACTATTACTACTACAATTACTACAGAGAAGCCTATGAATCACATGGGGCTAAAAAGCATCAACCATTGGGCCCTAAAACCGTGTGATGACGAGATGTAAATGTCCCAACACTGGCACTTTCATCACACTTCCTGATCTCCCTGGTTCAAATCCGACGAGCTTCCTCAATTCGGTCTGTAACTCAGCGTACTCCTAACCTGCCACCATGTCCTTCCTGGACACTCTGCGACAGTGGGACAAGGCTGTAACTTGTGTGGACAGACAGGATTTGCCAGAAGCGCTCAGCATTTTCCTGTCGATCCAAGAGCCAAACTCCAAAATTTATTTTGACATTGGCTGTCTCCATCTCCTTAACGAAGATCTGGATGCTGCTGAAAAGGTATGACGTTTGTTGGTAAAAGGCAGACACACACACACATCTTTGTGTAATAATTCTCAGCAAAAAGTCAAAATCTCGTTTAGATGTGGCTGATAAATCTAAGGTGAAATGCTGTAGTAATTTAAAGCCCGAGAGTGCAAGTCACTGAGAAAGAAGAAGTAGAGATGACTGTTTCTCCTTTCCTCTAGAGGAAGTGACTGTCTGCTCTTGTGTTTCTCAGGCGTTTGATTGCAGCATACGCAAGGACGAGCATCTGGCTGTTGCCTTCTTTCAAAGAGGAATGACATTTTACAAAAAGCGGAGGCAAGACACCACACCTTAATGACATGACCGCGTTTATTTTTTCACATTCACACCCCATTGTGATTTAGAAACACTGTGTATTAGAGTCACCATGTGTTTATTACACAGCTGGAGTCTTAATCACTATATTCTCATTTTTACAATTTGTGTGGTTCATTACATGCAAAAATGACTAACTGGATTATTTCTATTCAAAGGTTTGAGGAGAGTTTAGCGGATTTCCAGCATGCCTTCAGAGCACTAAGAGGCAACCAGCTGATAGATTACAAAGCACTTGGTCTCAGATACAAATTATACGCATGTGAGGTAAGTATTTAAAATCCTCCAAAAGGTTTTTTATAAATTGTAGTTAAGCCTCCTTATTATGTGATTTACAATCATCAGATTACTTAAGACTGATCTATATCCTACGGTTTAGAGGATCATTAGTTCTGAAAACGAGCCTTAAAATCTGCCCTTATGCCTGATTTGATATCGAAAACTGTTTTTATTTGGTGCTGCTGATGTAAGACATATTGTCACTCCTTCTCATGGAGTTTCTGACAGTTATTTTTCAGCTCTGTGGTCCGCACGAGAGATTAAGTGACCAGTTTCTAATCAGCATTCTCCTGCCACAGGTTCTCCACAATATGGCCCTGGCTCAGGCTCAGTTGGGTGACTGGGAAAAGGCCCAGGAAAACCTTGTGAAGGCACTTGACTACAAGACAGAGGCCAAGCTCAATATCATCGACAGAGCCCTGCAATCCACCCTGGTCAGTCAAAATGTCATCACCATTATCTGAGTCCTCAAAGCGCTTCCAAAAATGTATTCAGTTACACATAATATAACACAATATGATGTGTTGCTTAGCGAACTTGTTCACAAGTAATTAACAATTCACTCTCGTGTTAGAAATGCTTGACAAACACTATAATATCCCCCATGATGCCATTTCACCAACAGAAACAGAAACCTTTCAAACCAGTCGAGTTCCCCTCGAAAGTGCTGTTTAAACCAAATAAGCACTATGTTGCTGAGCTGGAGAAGAAGGACTACCTGGGTAAAGCCAAGGTAAGATTATCTGATGACACACCTCTGTTGGTGCTAAATCATTCATGTGCACCCCATTCTGAGTTCATCTTGGGAAAACGTCAATGTTTTATCATTTGGCAGTCCTTGTTTTTTCAACAGATAATATATTCAACATACATAACCTACCCCTTTTTTCTCTGTTATCTTCAGGTCGTTGCCTCAGTCATTCCTCAGGATGAATTCTCTGGATTTGCCCCATTACAGCCACAGGTGACATATGGGCTCTTCTTCAGCAATACAAAAAATAAATCAATACAGTCATAAAATCATTATCATAACATCAAGAATCTATTATACAGAAGATGTAAAAAACTTAATAGGCACTAAATTATTTACAATCCTTCTGTAATATTGAACATGATGCCAGGAAACGCTGATGTATCACAAGGTGCATTATATGTTGGCATATTTTCTGCCTTATAGCTCACATAGTAACTGTTTACTAAAAGACCACTGGTTTTTTGTTGCACTGGTTTTCAGCACCACTGATTATTTGCTCTGTGTTTGTCTGTGTTTTCTCTTTAACAGGTCAAAGATGGTCCAACTTGTCCAAAGGAACCTGAGGTCCTAAGGTAGAACACTGATGTTAAAGTTATGAAAACTCAATTCTGTCTAAAAACACAATGTATTAAGTTTTATGAGTCACAACTCTATGAAATGTTCAGCTGGAAAAAGTTAAATCACTGTGCAATATGAGAGCAGGATAGGAATGTATAATTACCAGAATGTGTCTTGATGCCATGTGGATGTTTCCCATCTTCACAGGGCTCTAGAAGGAGAACCACACACTGTCCTGTTTGAGTTTGTTCCTGAGACCAGTGATGAGTTGGCTGTAGTGCCGGGCAACATAGTGTTTGTGCTGCAGAAGGGAGCTGACAACTGGGCATCTGTGATCTTCAATGAAAGAGTGAGATAACCGTGTGCAGAACCCGCACATCTGCAGCCTCTCTATACTTATGATTTGTGTCTTTCTATGAAATAAGCCCTGAAACTATTTAGGTCATGTAAAGAGAATTCATATAATGTTAACATCACTGATTGTTCATCATTATGTCAATTACAGAGAGGACTTGTTCCTTATAATTACCTGGAGCGACTGGAGATCTCCTTGGCCTCTAAACAGAATGAGGTGAGGAATTGATTTTATTATGTTTTTTTCTAGGTATACTATCCGGGTTTCTAAAATAACCCTCAATTAAATTAAGTATTTGCTCAAGGTTTGTAGTATGGTGCTATTATGTCTTTGTTTTCCTGTATTCTAAATTGCATTGTTTGCATTCACCACGTACAGGGAATACCTAGGCCTCCAAATCGAGCACCACCGACCAGACCTGAGAGGAAACAAGGTAGACTTAACTGACACAGTTTAAGGAAATTACTAAAATAACTACAGGCACCTTTCTCTGATTGGTGCTAAATGCCGTGGCATTTGACCAGCTCTACTCAAGAGCAAGTACTTGCAAATAACATGTCACCCGTTGAATAAAACTTTTTTTGTGTAATAAAGGTCTCCGTCGTGATGACAGCAGTGGAAACGTTATGGTATGCTCCTTCCTGCCCATGAATACACACTTCTAAAAGAACCATTATGTGAAGTGTTTTAAGGTGGATATTATTTGAATTCTGCAATGTGGTAATTCCACCGATGTGTCTTTTCATTCATGCCAGGATGCAGAGTCTACCAACAAACCACTTATTGTCAAAGTCCGATTCACATTCACTTTTGCCATCTCAGTACCACCTGGATCTCCCTATGAGATACTGATTGAAAAAATCAGTAATAAACTGAATCTCCCTTCTACCGCAATCACCTTGAGGTACAGTGCACATTTGAACATTTCCACTTGAATTGGTCTATTGTGTTAGTGGCGGAGTTTCAATTCAATCCTTTTGTTTGATTCAGTTTGACCTCTGAGGTAACAGGACAAAGCGTAATCAATGCCAACACAGAAATGGAAAGTGTGTGGAGCTGTGCCAGTGGCAGGCACATAACGTTGTGGTGTGACACCAAAGAGGTAAGTAAGTGGAGATATATGTGGTTGTCATCCATGCAGACCTCATGAAATACTTTATACTTAAATCTTCTATTCTATTCTTCTACTTTGGTTGATATCGCAGTTTCCTAATATGGGTATTGGGATGATACCAATAGTCATGAATGAAACCTGCTATTTTTTTTAATCTTCATGATCAAAACTATAAAATTTTTCCTGATGATATATTTTTGTCAGGGTTGGAAAGCAATATTGACATGATTGAAACGCTGACCAAACTTCCAGGGGGAAAAAAAAGCAGTGGAACACACAGATTGATTTTCAGCCTTTAATTATGGAAACATGTTGTGACACTGCTACATCTTCTTTAGAGTCAAACAGAATCATACAGATGTGTTTCATCCTGAATCACAGTGGTCCTGCAGTCCAGTCCAACTGTAGTACACGCCATAACACAACAGACAGACATGATTTCAAGGACACTCGAGGTAATTGAGCAGAAAATGTATATTTTCTGTTTTTAGGAAACTGATGGAAAGCCACAGAGCGAGATTCACCTTGTGGCTCTTCATTCCTATGAGTCATCAAATCCAGAGGACCTCAATTTTCAACAAGGCGATACGATCACATTGCTCTCTAGAGGTGAGACACCATTCATTTGGCCAGACCTATCGCAAATCTTCAGAAATACTGTGATTTGTCCAAGAATTCTAATTGTAATTCATATTTTCCTCTTTTTATTTAGTTAACCAGGACTGGTTGGAGGGGCAGTGTAATGGGAATACTGGTATATTCCCTGCATCCTTTGTGGAAGAGGTTCCTGTCAATGACCAGTAATTTAAATTAAGAAATGTAATGAGAAAAAGATAATAAAGCCAGAGAAGTGGCCACAGCAGCAAAGTGGTCTGGCCTACAGATTCTTTATGAGTATTATTATTAAACATTTTTGTTTTTCAAATTATCACAATACATTTATAGTCAACTATATCAATTTATAATAAGACAAAATCATAGGTGACATTCTGTGATTCAGTGAGTAATGGAAAAAAATATCTCACTACTTACAGTTTCCAGCAATTATAAACAATATACTTTTAATACCTGGAGCTGCAGGCAGAGATAATAAAATTCTCTGTTGGGAGCTCTGTAAATGTTTTGGTGAATTATCACGATGCTCATCCTTCCTCTTCGTAGGCAATAGCTATGCCTTTCCTGCCCTTTCCTGCCTTTACCACAGGCGTCTCCCCCAATTTCTGCTCTAAGCCACGCCAACTTCTTTCTGCCAGGAAAGATGCTGGAAAAAAGAAAGCAGAATTTTTTTGTGTGATACAAAACATTTATAGTGTTTGTGCTGGACTGTATCGACTGAAGTGTTTTTTGTTGTTTTGCTAAATGCTCACTTTGCGCAAGGTGTAGTAACATGTTACTGTATGTGTGAGAAATTCTACAATAAACTTATGGCTGTATGAAAATTAGTGCAAACAGCATCTAAATTCACTACATACCAGCTGAGTTAGTGTTGGCTACGGTCATCGTCTGGTTCCTGAGGACCACGGAAGAGCCACATAACGACTCTGCAGGCTCACTGATCAACAGATTTTTGCTCCGCAGAGCTCCTGTGATTAATGACACGTCAGTCTCATCGCCGTCCTCCTGCTGATCAGACAACGGCACATGACTCTGTCCACCTGTGCAAATTTGACAAGGATAGAAAAAATACTGGTTAAGTGACCCACTGCTCACAGTTAAGCCATAATGTGCAACTATTTGATCATGTTTTCAAATCAAGTGTCTAAAGAGTCTAAAGCATAAATTTAGGTTGAGATTAGATGAAAAAATTTCCCCCCCAACCTGCACCACCATCCCCTTACATTGTTTAATTCAGTCTCTTAACATAAAGAAGCTGACGAGAAATGGTTTAGGACTTTCTGGTGGAGATAAGTCCCAATCTGACCTGGCAGGAGCTGTCGAAAGTCTGTGACATATTCCTCTGACCACTCCCTCTTCTTGTTGCAGGCCACTTCCATTTCAAACGGTGTTACTACAGGTTTGTAGAACTCACTGGAGTCCAGCAGTGAGTTCTCGGGACATGCAATCAACACAAAAATGTCAATTTCCAGAAAGTTTGCTAGTTTGGGCACGTTCAGTTTCCCCATGGCGAACATATAGCTCTTCTTGCCAGCTCGGCTGATTGTCTCCTTCAGCTGTTGGATGACTGTGAGGTAGTCGGCCACCCCAAGCGTGCCGACCAGGATGCCAACCACATTGGCATCTTTGGCCCTTTCTATTGCATAATATCGCTTCATCAGTGCACGGTTGATACTTATCGATTCAGTCCTCCCGATCATGGTGATTGGGTCAAAAGAACAAAATGTGCAGCGATTCCACGTCATCATGAAGTTTCTGAGGACGGCTCCCTCTTGGCCTATATAGAACATACTGTAATCCGTGATGCTTAAGCCGCTTTTCAAGGAGAACTGTCTTCCAAACTGACAGACAACCTGGTTGTCATCCTGGTTTGACACACAGGTGTCATCATGTTTTCTTTTAATCCATCCATGACTGTAACACTGCTCCCCTTCGACAACAAGTTCTGAGCAGACGAGGTTTGGATACTCTTGCGAAAGGAGGGTCTGAAGGTCCTCTGAAAAAATAGGACAATAACACATATTTAGTCAATGACAGGAAATCATTAAGAAGCCTTTATCAAGGCACGATCTGAATAGGTAAGATTTCATACTCTGCCTTAACTGAGGATGTGGTTAATTTGACTGAGCATCCTGATAGTTAAATTAACTAAGTAGTTAAATTAACTAGAACAGTAAATCTGTTCTACTATTTATCTTCATTGTACATTCTGAATTTTAATGAAGAATTGAATCTTGTCTTGAATATCTACCCAATTTAATGGTGTACATACACAATGATATAATCCTCTGTCATACTAAAGACAGAAGAGCATGCAGTAGGGCTATGTAAAAGAGCTTACTGATGGCATGAATGTAGTTGACATCATAGAGGAGGATGATGTGACTCTGTGTGTCAGGATAGAGTTCTCTGAAGGCAGACGCGCACTTGTCAGGATCCATTGGTCGTCTCTCAAAGACGTACATCAAGGGCAGCCTTTTAGACGGACTGAGGCAGGCGCTGCCATAGTGCACAATGCATTCAGCTCCGACGTGCTCTGCAGCTACTTCGTCCACACAGCAACTGCTCGAGAGAATTTAACAAAAATGGGAAATGTCATATAAATCATAACAGCTTGAGATTCAAGATATGACATTCTGGATTCAGATTTGGAAGTTGACACATTTGAGGCATACAAACGGCTGTAAAATGCATCTTTGTCAAATCTGTCAGTAAAGGTGCCACCGGGCACTGCTTTTTCACATCACTTTGCATGAAGAACATAAATGGCATGGCACTCCGTGAAATCAGACTTTTCTCAGTTGAACCAGTTGTGTAATTACCTGCCATAGGATGTATCTCCCAAAATGTAAGGCTTGGCATTGCTGTTTCTCTCAATCTCCACTGCTACTGCAACTGAATCCACCAGCAGCTCATCAGGAAACTGAAGGGCAACCTGTGAACATTCACCATTTAGAGGCACTCTTCTTAAACGTGTGTCAGGCATTCCTGCACGTGATTTAACCTCAGCTGCTTAAATGAGCAGCTTTACTCAAAGAGTTGTTTTAAACAAGCAGGATTTCCACTCAAGTACTCACTTTTGTATACATATGGATGGACTGAATGTTTGTACGACTTCAAGTAAAAAGAAAAAAAGAAAGAGCCCTCACCTTCTGAAATTGACGTTCAGCGATGAATTCACAAGTCTTCTTAATCTCATACAACTCTTCAAGTTTATCCAGAGGGGTGTTTGTCTTCACTGTTACGTCCACCACACGCTGAATTACCGTCTCCGAGCTGCTGCTGAATGCATCAGCCATTGTTGCGTAGAGAACACTCAGCAGTGCCTACACATCAACTGTGGTTCAGCCTATCACCTGGTGGGCAAACAACAAGCGAATGAAAATATAAGTATTATTTCTGACACTATAAATAGTTAAATAATACAGTCAAGAATTACTGAATGAAGCTAAAACAACGTGGCCAAATATTTGACTACATTACCAATGGGAGGTTTTCTTACACAATAACCACACGTGTCGTAGCAAATCTATATCAAATACTAAGACTACCCACCCATACGCGACCACAACGTTTACGTTACCTTACCTACATTAGCTTAGCCGCTAGCTGATTGACAACAAGAAATCTTTGTTTAAAGCCTCATTGGTAACAAATTATCATTTACAAGTTATGACGTATTATACTTGCAACACAACATATATGTAGACTTACTATTCAAAGTCATGTGGGCACTTGTAAAGGGATAAACGCTTCTTTGACAGCTACACACGTGTAACAGCAGAGCACTGATCCCCACAACAGTCGCCAGGGCAAACACTTCCGGCTCAGATGATTTTCAAAATAAAAGCAAGGGTGAATCATGAACATATACATTGGCATTATTTACTTGAAGACCTAACATAAGTGAGCCGCTGTCTTATTTTCTTTGCGCTTGAACTAGAGTAAATAGGGTAAGCGTTGTCCTAAATATGATTTAGGTATTTTAGGACCATTTTCACAAAATGGGGGAAATGTTTTTATCGACCAGTCCAGTCCAGACAAGAGTGATGTTGGGTCCACCATTCACCTGTCATCACAGATTGAAGATGACTCTTAACATAGCGAGGTACATTATCTTCTATTTGTGTAACTATTAAAACCTTTATTCCTATTGCCCAAATGAGGGCAAGGAAAGGAAAAAGGTAGTTGATTCTGAGATGAGACCATTTTGGAGATGATTTTGAAGTGATTACTGTTAATACCCCATACCTTAGCTTTCCCATATAATTCATAGGCGCTCACATATATTTCTCTTCTCTCTTCAGATGCACTTTTAAAATGTGTCACCACCACCCCAGTGACACAGCACCAGGTGCTCCTGTCCCCTCTACTTCAGCACAGCAGTGACACAGCATCTTATTTATATTGTATATTTTGTTATTCATTTTACATCACGTTTTCATGTTCACTGTTTTTATTCTGTATGTAAATAGAATATTCTTTAATATGTTGTGTGCAGTGCCTTATTTATATAATATTTTTTTATTTATCACTTGTTTCTTTCTTCAGTTTTTATTAGGTGTGATTTAAAAGAAATAAAATCTTGAATACATACATGCAGATTTCTGTGTGAGCGTTTGAGAGTTGATGCAGTGCAAGGGGACGGCCAGCTAAATCTTGCCTAAGACACCAAATTGGTCAGGGTCTGCTCTGCCATCAAATATTTCCCAACATAATCAATAGAATATTGTTGCCACAAAGTTTGCATTGTTTGGTAGTTCAATTTATTACAGTCAGTCAATCATGTTAAAACATTTTTGAAAACACAAAGCAGCAAGATACAAGTTACTTCTGTGATAATATAGTAGGGTAATCAAGAGTCACACTGACCCCTCCTTCTTTGATATGATGTATATGATATATAGACAAATAAATACATTTAAACACAAGTTTTACTTCAGTTTCTAATAGCATTATCTGAATAAGAGGTCAGTATGTCATTGCCTGCACAACATTTCTTTAGGGGAAGGTAAATTCCCATCTGTCCAAAACATTTCCAAAGTACATTTGTCAGCTTTGTTTCTGGCAGCTATTCAATAACCATGGCAGCTATAAAAAACAATTACTGGCCTCAGCCCTGAGCGGGTTACAGAATTCATGGGTCAAAATTATTTCTCTGAAGGCATTATTTCCAAAAAAATCTGGCACTGATCAGTTCGCAGAGGCTTTCTTCTAAAAGTCACACTTCAAAACAAAAGATAATGATTGATAACAGTCATACATGAAAGAGACTTGTCTCTGACTGTTTAACATGAGGATGCATTGAAGGTTCAAGTGGTACCAGGGGATAATACATATGAAATCATACTCATTGTCCTTTCTACATCCAAATACGATAGAAACCCAAGACCACAGTGAGACAGGTGAACACTGAACCTGAAAGAGAGAAAAATGTAGGTCAATCATTAATCTACTGGCTTCAGTAAATGGCAGCGACAGATTATTTATTTCATTTATAATCAGCAAAATGTTTGACAACTACTCATGAATAGTTGAAAATCCAGCTTCTTGAAAATTTACTTTTAACAAATTAGAACTTTAATCTATTAAAAACATTTGAAATGAATGGTGCTTTATTTTTCATCAGTTATGTTCTATCCATACTTCCCCTTTACAATAAAGACTCTGAACAAATGACATTTAAAAGAAAAAAAAAGATTTGAGTTTAAGGCTATGAATGCTCTACAAATGCCATGTCCTACCTGCAAGGTATTTTATAGTATCCAGTTTATGAGACTCTAACATGGTTTTCAAACCGGCCACTTCAGTGTCTATCTTCATGTTGGTCTGTGTTAGATGACGCTCTTGCTCTGCAGTCTGTAAAAAAGGCAGTTAGACACAGTCAGACATTAAAAAACTGCTTCTCATTTAAAGCAGTTAGTAACAGTCATTATTAGAAATGAATCACTGGTACTTTATTGTGCCTCTAGTTGTACTTTAAAAACACATATTTTATGTAAGGAGCATAATGTATAATGATACAAAAGAACAATTGTTTCATCTATACCTAACACTACTTTTTCACTGTTTGTCCTGTGATTGTACATTATGTAGACTATCATAAGTGCAGGTGTACTGCACAAGTACAAACCATTTCCATAATATCAGTGCGTGTTTCTAGAAGCTTCTTCTCATGCTCTGCTTTCTGAAAATGACAAATGATGTTTTATTTAGAAAAGGAAACACAAGTCATGACCTGTCAGGTTCACACTGCATGTCGTTTTCCTGTCCCACCGGTCTATAGAACAGTACGTTTCAAACATCACTAATCTGCTAGGATCAAGATTGCATATTTCTTGTAATTCAGCATGCTTACAGACTGACAACTGCAATAATAGAGTGTTGCATTCAATGAGAGACAGGGTTGGTAAAAGATATAATTTCAAAACATTATGTTTCAACAGTAAGCCATCAGTAATATAAAGCACATTTACGTCAACATGAAAAAAGGCCAAATTAAATCAATTTAATTTCCTCAAACACTTACCAATTCTTTTACACGGCTTTTCTCCAAATTCATGTCTAAAATAGTGTCTGAGCGCACTTTATTCATGACATCCTGCAACAGAGATACACAAATAAATCTATATCATTCAAACAAAAATCTAAATAATTACTTAAATCATAAAAACTTGGATGTATGCTGATTTGAGTAAACAGGAATAACTTACAGCCAGATGGACCTTGAGCTGCAATAACTGAATCTTGAGTTTCTGGGAGAATTATGAAAAATATTAAAAATCTTTAGTAATATGAATCAAAAACAGAACAGCATGAATGTGAATTCAGGGACCATGGACATTTACCTCGCTCTCTGCCAGTAAAGCAGAGAACTCGCTCTTCTCAAGGATTATCATGTCTTTCTTAACAGCTGCTATTTGAGACATTACACGCTGCAGCATGATCTCCTGCCAGAATCAAATGAATGATACAAGTGAATAAGAAAAACTTAGTACTGCAAAAGCATTTTACTTGCCTAGACCCAAAACGGCTACAATAAGACAAAAAGGTTTTTTCTGTTGCACACACCTGTCTGATAGTGACTCTGCCTACATCCCAAAGTCAGTCTAAACACTATACAAATACTGAACGACACTCAGCACAATTAATACCAGAATCCTCAACTCACACTACATTGAATTCAGACGCATGCTCACATTAGTTCAGTGCACTGCCACTGACATGCTTCGACGTGTTTAATGGATGTGCAGTGTAGGATAAACACAAAGATCTTGGTACAGTGACCTTTTACGGGACTAGAGGCACAGCCTTCAGGTGATTCAGACTGAAACAGGTGCTGACATGGTGCTTACAGTAAATGTACGAGATCCTCACCTGCTGCACTTTGGTTACCATCTCGGCATAGATGACGTCCATATTTGAGTTTGTCATCTTCATCAGTATTTTAACCAACACCTCAGCTTGCTGAGTAGTGAAGCCTGTTCATGGAAAATCATTATTTATCAGGAGAATCAACAGTGTCTTAACAAAGCAGAGTGATACTGTTTATTGGCACTTGTTGGAGTAACAGAAGAAGCCAGACCATTTTCCTCGAAGAGTCGTACCACCGCATGTGTATCAAAAAAACGCTTCCCGCCCTGGGACTTTGATTCACCCGGGTCCAGATCATACTGGAGGGCTTTGATGGAGGTACTCAGCTCTGAAACCATTAAGGAGAAACAAAATTAAACATCACCTGGAATTGTACTTTTCCCTTCCTTTCTTATTTTGAAATATACACTGTAATTCATTGCAAATTTTAACACAATTTTCCGTATTTATGTAACATTTGTCTTCTAGCTTGTATGAAGACCCAGCATTTAATGTAAGTGGCACATTCTCTACATATGCTGTCAGCAAATACTTAAATATATTAAAAAAAAACATTCGTAAAGATAATGTATATTTATGCATAATGTTTCTAACTATAAACATTTCAGCTTTCTGACATCATCCCATTCTTTTTGTCACAAATTTTACGTGTAATTAATACTTCAATCCTTCAAACTGCACATATTGTATTCATATATGGGTTATATGTTTACTTTAAAATAGTAATCATCTTTCTTATCATAGAGCTCATGTTTATAATACCTTACCTTAATACTTGTATAGCCCTTACTTGATATTAAGCATTTATAAGAGCTGTGCAATTCAAAGGTTGAAAACTACAAGTTGTGAAAAAAATGAAACTACAATAATCAGGGTGAGTGCGTGGTTACAGAGAGCTTGAACCAAACTCACAAATGTCATGCTATATAGACAATGTATAGATGGTTAAGTACGTGAAACATTCAAATTCAAAATCACAACAATAACACGATGGTGTTGACACACCTGGAAGAATGGGAGGTCCTGTTTTGTGAATACAGTGTGACATGTGGGCAAAGGTTTCTACTGAAAATATTTAGCATCAGGGTCTAGTTTTACTTAACACCAAGAACAGGTACAAAGTACTGTGTCAGTGAGCAGATGGTGGGAAGACCAACCACTGAATTCGACAGCTGATAAATTAATTTGTCAGTAGCAGAGATACAAGAAAGCCCTGAATTAAGAGCGTCTGAAGAGGACTTTTATTTTGACATTCAAATAAGAGACACGCCAGATGACCTCATGGAGACTGTTACTGTGCATGACAACTAATTTCTGATGGAAGAGTGTCACCACCAGCGGACTGTAGAATGGAAATACCTGTTAACCCAAGAAATAATGACCTTTTATTGGTGACACCAATGAGCTGCGTCACTGCATTCAAGAACAAACAGTGGCTAAAAGTGGTTATTTGACGTTAGCCATGTAACCAGACGCCACATAAGTTAGGGTACCATAAGAAGTTACCTCTTGCAGACACCTGTGTCACTGCAGACAAATACTCAGTCTTCAAGTTCAGTCCGGGAGCTCGTCTCCTTCCCCATTTAGTCTCCTTCAAGTCGTTGAGGGGTGCAGTGAAGGAGATACACCGGAGACACGCGTGATTAAAAGACAGGTCATACCACCTTTCTCCGTGGCTGACTCGAAAAGCTTTCAATCTTGTACGACACTGTTTAAGCACCATTGTGACAGCAGCACCTGTACTCCAGCCTCACGAGGTCCTGACAGCGTTACCGCGGCTGCATAGCAACTTTTCACCCAGTCTCTGAGGAAGAGGCGCGGACTGAAGCGAGGAACTCCCAAACTTCCGGTCGTGTATTTCAAAATAAAGCTGCTTACCTCTGTCATAACTGCTCATTTAGTAGACTTTCTACTCCTCAGATTTTGTACTTGGATAAAAGTAGTAATGCCACACAGTAGAAATACATTTACATTTTAACTTGGTTTTTACTTAAGTAAAAATGTAGTGCTTTTAACCAAGGTGCTAAAGAATAATAATGAATGGAGGACAACACAGTGTCATATCAAAGTTGATAACTTTTATAATGCATAACTATACATTGTCAGTTCTCTACAGCACAGATTATATACACAATAGGTAACAATGAAATAAATGAAAAAAATGCTTCGGTCATTGCAGGTGGATGTTCTTATTACAGTATATTAACTACAAAGCATCAGCACCTATGTCTTCTCGATGGCAACAAGGAATAACGTGAGGAAATGACTTCCTGACTAGTCAGGAGAACATGCTGTACCGAACAAAAGGGAAAATACAAGCTTGATCTTTTTAACAGTAGAGTAAGTAAAGTCCTATATTAGCCCCCTTGCCACCAAATTAGCTCTGGTTCTCGAACCAGTTCTGTTCAAGATTATTGGAACCACGGTGCTATCTACACAACCAGTTCCCACCAGTTTTAAGCAGAGCCAGCTGGAAACAAACTTTTGGGTTTCTAATCAATTCAACGTGGGTCGAAATGCTTGGAGCAGTTCAAACTTAGGTGCACCAATCAGAGCTGAACTGGTTCTATGTTGATGGAAAAGGGGCTATTGTAATTTTTTTTTTCTCAGTTGTAACTGGCAACCATGTGTTTTTACTGTCACTTTGTTCAACAAAGATAGGTCAAAGAATATGGCAGCTTTGGATTCACTGCAATAAATGGCAAACTGGTTTTCATCCAGATTTGTTATTAGATAAATGATCTTATGCACTAGTAGATATTTTAACTGCTATTTCAAAATGTAACCGTTTTTCGAAAGAGTAATTAAAGATAAAACTACTTGTTTTTTTTTAACAGTGTTACTGAGTATTGCTGAGGTTTTACAGAAAAATAAAATAATATTAAGGTTTTGCTCATGAGAAAATCACAACAGAAACAGATAAAGTGGCTGCCAGCAAAACAACACAAAACAGCAATAAGAGCACAAAGATGTGCTTGCGCTGGCATAGAGACTGTTGTCCGGGCTGCTCCTCGTCCACAGAGAGCATAGCCAGGGAGGTGCTGTCGGTGCTGCTCAGAGGGTCTGCATACTGCGGCCCGTGGGGCTCCACCATCCAGCGCAGCACGTTGACCTTCATCTCCATGTCGTCGATCATGTGGTCGATTTGGCTGATCTCCTGCTCCATGGTGCTGTGCTCCTGGCTCTCCAGGCTAGCAGGGAGGGTCTGGCTTGGAGTTTGGTTCAGGTCCGGCAGGCTGAGCGCCCGAGCTGCAACCTCACTGCCTCCTCCTGTGTTGACAAAATGTATCATTTTGAGAAAACTTCTTATACTGAGGCTCCTTCAGTTCACAACTGAAGGAACAAAGCTCTGAAAGCTGAAACATTCCTCTCATTTCTCATAAAGGACTCAGCTTGTTTATGCTGCACCAGGGGACAGCATGTTTAAAGGGAATGTGTGGGTGATATTCATAATTTATCCACTGCTTTTATTATCATATAATAGCTTATAGAGCCATTATATGCAGGAAAGTTAAGTTGTGGTCAGAAGTTTACATACACTTGTAAAAAAAAAACAACATGTATATCATGGCAGTCTTGATTTCTAAAGCTCTTTTTTGTGATGGGGTGGAACACATACTTCTTTGTCACAAAAAAAAAACAAAAACTTCATGAATTGGTTAAACAATTAATTTCTTATAGATCTTCAGAAAATGTGACCAAATCTGATGGGACTGCTTGGATAAGGTAAGTAGTATATATTTGGTTCCAACGCACAGGTTCTTTTACAGTGATCACACTTCACTGGAGGGGAATCACATGACTTGGAGCTGCAAGATCATCCGACTATAACAGACTAATACTAGTTGTGACTGTTCATATAGATTACATAGGGCTGGCTGTAACAGTCCTTTGATAGATCCCCCACTGTCAACTTTCCAGCAGTGAAAGATTTTTTTAATAATAGCTGGAGTTTTTATAGTGTTTAAAAAAAAAAAAAGGTTTCAAAACTGGCTGTAAAGGTTACTGAATACTGCAATGAAAGCACCACTACTGAGAGCACTACTGAGATGACAAAGGTACTACTAGGAACGCCTCGTGAGATGTGCACGCACAAAGAAGTGATGTTGTGTTCCCCCTCAGGCCAACCAGTGTAATTCTTCAAATGCTAGAGAGTAGAGAACGTGCACGAGAGGAAGCATCTCAACAATAGAGATCCTCACCAGTAGTGTCTGAGAGGCTCTATAGCTCAACGCAGCCAGCGTTATTGGCCCTCACTTTGACTTGCATCTTTTGTTACCAAAGTGCTCATCTTCTGTAATCACTGAAAGTCAGCTGTCAAATTATTAAAGAGCAGCCCGTATTTTTTTTTTTTTATCTAACTTCATCTTATTTTAATCATGTTGGCTGAAGACCAACTGATTTACAATCCCCCCCCAAAAAAGACTATGAAAGATGGACAAGTGCAATTATTTAGCAGGTTACAACTTTGATATACGCCGTACTGCCTCCAAAGCTTTTTTTTCTAGCCTAATCTAATAAGAGCTACGGAGCTGTGGTTACCTTGTAGGCCCGTTTGCACCAGGGTGTGACTGTTGGCCAGAGAGAAGATTTCAGCCACATTGAAAACCTTGCACATGTCAACATGGAGGAGCTCCAGGCTGGAGGAGAAGGCCACCCATTGGAGCTCCATCTCCTTACGCTGCTCCTTAGGCAGGCTCTTGTCTCGGAGGTGTGAGGTCAGATGATGACAGATGGCCACGGCCAACTTTTGGGCCTTTTCTCTCGTTTGTCGCAGCTCATCCCGCAACTGCAGGCTGTCTGTGCACCCACCGACACATGAGGCCAGGTGCCGGTAACATGCCACCACCTGTACGAGGAGGAAGAAAACACAAGCGATGTAATAGCGCCAATTACAATATGGAGCTGTGTGCTGCTGTCCAAGACACCTTTAGAGTTGCTTAGGGTTAATATGGACTTTACACATCAGTGCTTCATTAAAGAAATGCAATTGTTTTCTCTTTAGTTCCCAGCTACTTAATAAGGAGAATGCTGCAGTGCTGTTAAGCTCAGGAAATGTTTTGTGGATTCCCAAACTTCACCCAACTTTCCATCAGCATGGGGGTGAGTGGATGCTGACTGGCTGTATTTATTCCTCAACAGTAACTTGTGAAATGTGCAAAATGAGACGCTTCAAGTTTAGTGATCTTAATCATCCTACGATAACACAATGGTTTATTAATAGGCATTAGCCTCGCACTGGAGGATTAGCAGGAGGGGTTCCAATGAAAAATATTACTAATAATCTCATTATCATTGATCTATTTCTAGTTAAGCCAAAACAACCTTGTGGTCTCGGAGCGCTGACAGACAAAAGAAGGGAACACATTATTACTATGAGTATGCTGTATCATTTCTCTGCTTGACTACTGTATATATTAATTGGCATTCATAATTTTGTAAGCTATACTTGATCATGACTAAACACTATGATATTACTCCCCTATATATTTCTTGCCACACTAACAAAGCATGCTTATCTCTATCATATTGTATTGCACTGCATTGGCATACAAAATAGAAAAAAAAATGTACTGTAGTATTTCATTTACTACAAAGGTTTCTCATGTGTTATCAATGTGTCCACCTGCTGCTATGTAATGTCTCTGGAGAAAAAATAAAATTAATTCCAATAATAAAAATCATCCATCATACGCCAAGACCTAGTAATTCTTCAAGTAAATTGCAAAAAGTACTAAAAAAAAAAAAATCTACATAACTGGAACTTGCATGCTGTCAGCACCAAGAATTATATTGTCTGCATATTACACAAATATTCAGTGACCAAAAGTAAAACGAAGATAAAATAAAGGGCGCATGAAATAAAGATTACCCACATGCTGTTTGCAGATAAAGCGCCGTACTAAATACAAGCCATTGACCGAGGGAATAAAAATGTTTGGTATGGCCTCTGCATTTTCCAGCACATAATAGAAGGGTCACGAAGATGCAGTGGACCAAGACGTTCTTTTCAGTGAGAGTGCTTTTTTGGCCACAGGGGAAAAACGATGCTTAGATGTCTTGCATTTGTTTAGTCTGTAAAATACTGACATTAGAGATTTTTTTAAAAATTATACAGCGAAGACGGTGATGCAAAACGTATTGAATTTTTTATGACAATTTTCCACTCTTATGCAGTAACATTGATTGAAAGTTGTTTACCATATTCAATTTTCAGAAATATGTTAGATGACAACCTGCACCTGCTTATCCAATTGTAAAGCAGCAGACTGAAACTACTGTCCTAAACATGCCAATACAGCATTCTGTATGTCCTCAAGAGTCATTGAAGTAAAAACGGTAAAAACCTGGAGCATCTTACCTTCATCAAAGAGTCCACCAGAGCCTTCCCATCAGCCAAAGCCTTGTCTGTGCCGACTGTGCTGTCATCGCCCACTTTGTTATTTACAAGTGGCATGAGGATGACTTGTCCAGAGTCTCAGACTCTGCCACAGCAGGCAAGATTTTGGCCCAGCAGCCCCTCACTTCTCTGGCCGCCGCTGCTCCTCTTCTTCCCCTGTAGGATGCTTCATTCAATGGCTGAGGGTTGAGACAGACTCATTCCCACAGCCGCAAGATGCACCACGATATTCCACTCAAATTACTAAATGGCAGGTACCAAACATGCTTTGGATGCTGTTAAAAAAAAAAAAAAGAAAAAGGGGGGGACCAAAAGAGTCCCAGAGAGGTGGGCGAGTCAAAGGCAAGAAGAAAAAAGGTGTAATAAACTGATGTAACTCTTAAGCAAGGTGCTAATCCTGTGATTGACCCCTTTGGACTGACGCAGGCTAAGACGAACAGCTAATCTCATTAACCATCACCGAGAGCAGACAGAAGAGCAGCTGGCTGTCCCTGCCACAACAGTCCTTTCACTAACTGGAAGGGTGAGGAGGCTGCGCTCTGCCACCTCACGCACACCACACTGGATCATTCACTCTACTGTAAAAAGACAATATGATACACACATTTTTTTTTTTATTGACGGTGAAAATATGCTTTTTTAAAATAATTGCATTGATTTAGAATGGAGGATTTTACTTATTGATCGTATAGATAGAATATTGAGGTAATTACAAAGCAATGTTTTGGGGTTTTTTTTTTGAAGGGATTGAAAGTTGTAGATGGTCGCTTTGTCCTATTGGGCTCTTTTGTGGTTTACTTCCCCTCGGGCTCTAGATAATGGATGGCCTCGCTTGACCAGGTTGATATAAGGTTCAGCGTTCCAAGCATGAATTCCCTGCCGTGACATGTCTATAGCAGTGTATGTAATGCATGTATAAAAAGGTTTCTGTATGGTGAAAACAGCACAATATAAGAAAAGACACTATATGTGCATGTGCTGTGACCATGATATGACGTCATACTAGTGATGCTTACAGTATAACAGAGGGACTAATCTTGTCAATAAGAAAGAGAAGTTACTTCAGGCCTAGACGTTTGAGCTGTTCCATTTTTATTAAAAAACAAACCCTAACCCAAAAACATAGCAAGACACACCTAATAAAATAAATAATTTATCACTTTTAACCCAAGTAAAAAAACTGTCCAAGATAAGCTTTTAAAAACCCAAACTCTCTCTCCCCAAGTCTCTGGGATTTTCAGCGTGGTGTAGACTTAAGAGTTTTCCTGAGGGTTCGGGAGGGCGTACACTTCCGCGGAGAAGTTACCGCTTCCCTGATGTTGGCGAGCAGGCCTCGCTTGGCTTTGGGCTGCACAGGGGACTTCTGGGAGAGCGTGGCAACTTCTGCCTTTAGCGAGGCAATCTCCCTGTCCTTATCAATGTTCTGCAGAAGGATTTCCTCCATAGATTTTGTCTTGATGGGAAAAAAAACAAAAAACAAACAAAAAAAAAAACCCACAAAATTAATGTATAAACATTAAATCTACATGCAACAATAATTTCCCTTGAAGACAGGTTTGTCCAACATGCCTGCATCTGCTCAAATTATATTATTCTTAAAGCCATAAGTATGTTTTTAAATTAGATTTTTTTTGTGACATCTGAATTGCCTAACCTGATCATCAGCCTTCATCTGCAGAGCCTCCAGATCAGCAGATTTCTCCATGAAGCCATCTCTGACCTTCTCCAATGTGTCACTGAGATCCATCAGCCTTTTCTCCAAGGACAAAATCAACTGGACCAAACATTAAATGTGAACGTGAGCAAGTCATCACACAAGCAGACATTTGATTAAGATGCACCATTTTAATTATGTTCTTCCTACCTGTTGTTTGTCCTCACACATCCTCTCTATGGCGCATTTTTCTTTGTAAATCCATTTGAAACGATCATCAGCTGTGGGGAAAAAAAATGAGCGGAGTCACTTTTTAAAAAAAAGTTGTTTTTTTTTACTTGTTCTAGTGAGCAGACTGGACAACTTACAGCTTAGCATTATGACAGATTTCAAACAAAGTTGTCTGTATCCATCAAAGATGGCGTTTCCTGAAAGAGGAAGACGCTGAGCCATGTCTGTACAGTGTGCTGACCTGCTTTTTCCATCGTTTTACATGGTTGAGTCTGGCACGACTGGTTCACTGCTGGAGCTGCACACTCTCCTCCTCTAGATGTTAAGGTCTCCAACTCTGACACTCTGCGTTTCAGAGCCTACAGTCGGTAAGGGAAGAGATTTTAAGTTTTAACAACAAAAATCTGAAAAATCTATACCACAACACTACAAAGCCAGTTTTGACTATTTACAATACAATAACTGAATGAAGTTTATCAGGATTTAACAGTACAGTACGTACAAGCATGTGTATGAACCCAGTCCAAGGTCTGGCATGGGTACAAATTGTGTCAACTTTAAGGGCCACTAAAACAACTGATTTTTCAGACCTGTTAACAGCTGATTAAAACACCTACCTCCACTTTCTCTTGTTCTGCAATGAACTCATCCAGAGGTACATAGTCATCTTCCAGATTGTTCATGGCACTCTGGTAGGCGTGCTCCTTGATAGCATCCTTGTACATCTCAAAGGTGTTCTCCATCTTCTCTTGGTAGCTCTCCTTCAGCTCTTCTATCTGTCGACTAAACAGTGAAAGCAAAATGTCATTAATCAAGTTTGGTTTCATTTTTACGTCAATAAACAGGTTTATTTCAGGAGCTTTATTAATTTATTTATGCAAGTTTTAAGCATAGTCCTATGTACGTTGTACGTGTCATTTACTAGAGACGCCGGATTGCGATACACAACCATCTGAAAAATAATCCTTGGAAACAGTTGAGAAAAGGGCATGTACTATGAGCAAAAATTACTATGTAGGTGACTGCATCTATCTTGGGCTAACTTTAACCAATCAGAACAGTTAACCACATGTTGCACCAGGGGAGAGGATCAAGAGTGAAAACATCTTTTCCATCAACAAAAGCCTTCAGTGCAGTTCCGATACAACAAATATTGTAGCAGCACCTTCGCCAACCTTTTTGCATCCTCATAAATTTCAAGGCAAAGCAATTTTATTTCATGCAAAATAAAACACTGGGGAGAGGCCTACATTTGGGGGCGAACCAGATTTCACCCTTATCTTATTACCATTATTTCGCCTCCTTAAAAAAAGAAGGGCGACACTGGAAAGTCATCAGATCGGGAACCCTTCAAACAACCCTAATTCCTAAAATAAATTTTAAAAAAAAAGCCTACCTGCGCAGCTCTTCACTCTCCATGATCTGCTGTAACATTGCGTCTCCCATTTCCTTACGAATCTCCATTTCCTGAACCAGGTTTTTTCTTCGCTCAGCCAGGAGTTTTGTTCGCAGACTCTCAATCACATTCATGAGTTCCTGGAAGAGTTAAAGTTAAAAAATACTTACAAGACATCACAACAATCCACACAGTGAATCTTGTAATGAGAAAAGGCTACTGTGAGCGATCCCCAAGTTACTGTATTGACAAACAATTTACTGCATAAAATGTCGAAGCTTAAAGTTATGGCTTTTGCTCTGAGGCAATATTTAAGCATTGGATGCTTTGAGCTGAATGCCAGCTACAGCCTGTTCACAGTGTTATATTGCACAATGTTAAAGAAACAGAATGAAATCGCTGGATCCCCAAGTCCCATAGAAATCAGTTCAGTAGTTGATGTATTCTTGCTACAAACCGTCCAAGCATCAACCAACCAACAGAGTGATAAAAATACCTCCTTGGCAGAGGAAAAATAGCTTAATGTGTCGTGGCTAGGACGTCTTCTTTTAGCTATCTAAAATAAAATGCATGGTGCCGATCTTGATAATACAGATACAACTGGGGAAGTCTGACGTACTGTATCTCAAATACATTTGTGAAACAATGTTTGAAAGGGATATTGAGCAGCGGTTGTACATTCTGGGGCAGCAAAGACATGTCAGCCTCTTCTTCCTCATCCAGCAGCTCCTCCTCAGACAGGTAGCTCTCCAGCGCCTGGCTGTCAATCCCCCCATTCCTCAATAAGGGTTTGCCATCCCGGCCAACCAAACAGGGAGCCAGAGATTCCAGAGGCTTGTCCGGGATCACCTGCACCACCTAGAGAAAACAAAAAACAAAAAAAAGGTAAGATTAGTGATGTCGGAGAGGTCTCGCAGCTAAATGATGCATCCTCTCACATCATCAAGCACTCAAGACCGACCTGTTTGGCAACAGCGGAGAATTTCATGACATGGAGGGTCTCGTCGTAGGTGGAGGCACACTGGTTAATGTTGACGATCATCGACGCTTTTCCTTTGCCGCAGAAAACAGCCTGGAAGAGCTTGGTGAGCTTACTCTCTCTGAAAGGGATGTAGCTGTTCTTCATTCTGATCAACAGCAACAACAGAGGACAAGAGGAGTTTCACAGTGCAGAAGCATATACATGATTAAGGGTCATGTCCAGCCATGTAACTGAAGGCTCAAAGCATTGCAAAATCCTGCCAAATATACACTTTATCCAACCCACTGTACCGGTCAGTCTGATTGTTGCGCAGGGCAGTGATGCACTTCCCCAAAATGAGCAGGGAGTTGTTTATGTTCCCTGCCTCCTTCAGCCTCTCTCCAAACGTCTTGGTTTTGTTGCATCGTTCCGAGCCAGCCAGGTCACACAGGGAAAACCTGAGAGATGCAATTCAGTCAGTTATTCTCTGCATTAGTGGTCGTTTCATGGTGCTGGAGCTACCGTAGGTCAGCAAGACTCAGTTCTTTATCACAATCATGTCCTTCTCTCACTGGACAACTACTTGACTATGAGCAGGTAAGAAAAAAAACAAAACAAAACTAAAATTATAGTTTACACATTAATGATGAGACACTTACTCTGAGACCCATTTAACTGCGCCGCCGTCGATCTTCAGTAGCTTCATTGTAAATATGCTGTGGCTGTTAAGGAAAGCTGGCGTGAGGTTTGAGAACAGAAAATGACACCGTGTTAAGAAGTGGGACATTAAAGTTTGCCTTCTGCTCGACGACTGGTTCATCTTCGTGGCTGCTGCGCTTCTGTTTTTGTTCCCAAACTGTAGGAGTTTGCAGGCTTCACCCAGGGTCTGGATGTTGATCCACCTGAGATCTGAAATAAAAAAATAAAACACACATTGCAATTCAAGTTTAAGCCTTAGGACTTTCTACCAACTCCTCGCAATGAAGACAGCCTGCCACCTTTGACGTAAGCGTTTCCAGCACCGTCGTCACACACTCTCAGAGAAGCCCGTTTCTTGGACTTGGTGCACAGGGAAGACTGAAGCAGATCGTACACGCACTCATTGTAGATTTCAAAGAACGCCACCCATAGTGTAAACTGGCTGCTGCCTGCTTCTGCTGGGTTGCTTGCCAACACTAAAAGAGAAATACAGAGGACAACAAAGGCCAAAGAGTGAAATGGAAAGATCCGAGGAAGATCCTGCAGTTTCAACATTCAGCATTTATTATATTTTCAGAGTGTACAATGAATAAGGGCTACCAGTTTGTTCCTGGGACAAAGAAGAGGATGAGAGGGAGGCGGTGGAAGAGGACAACGACTCTACACCACCACTGGCTCTGAGAGGATCACAGTCCTAGATGGGGGGGGGGAGAAATATGCATTACCTGCAGACAGCATCGAAGTTAACAGTGTGTCACTGCAGCAATATTTTCTACACTGCCTGAGGAAACATCAAGTTTTTCCCCTCACTTCTTTGACTGAAGCAAAAATAGCAGCTTTAGCACTTCTCTCCTGCTTGACTTGGTCAGGGTCCAGATACTGTGCATCATTCCTGAGGTATGGCTTCAGGTCCATAGCCTCATACTGATGGCCTGCGATGTGGTGAAAGGTGGCGTCCAGCACTCGGGGGAGTATCCCCGGCTCTTTTGGAGTTCCTAAAGAAAAAAGCATTTCACAGCATACTTAGGCTGGCAGAGGAAATCAACAGGACAGGCGCTCAATATTAAAATGTTGTCTCTTTCGTGTTTACCTTGGATTGTGTAGGTTTTCCCAGCATTGGTTACACCGTAGCTGAATATCAGCGCATTCTTCCCATCCAAGAAATCATACATTTGGCTTTTGACAGTATCCTCAAATAGCTCAGATTGCGTCTTCTCTGGTCCAAAAATCTAAAAAGCCAACACAAAGTTGCTCAGTCGGTCTTCCAACACGTGTCCTGGCAGCTATATAAGCAGTGCTACAAAAATGTCAAAAAGTTGAAGACCTGTGAGAAGGAGAATTTGTGGAGTGACATGCCGACGCCTTTCTCACTGCTCTTCATGGTGGCAGAACCCTTTGGTGCATTCAGTGTCACTGCCTGGCTGTTTTCGATCACCACACAACCCTGAGGGGAACAAAAGAGGGGAAAGCTGTCAAGCCATAAGCATCAATTCTACAAGTGGGATGCTGGAGCAATTGTGGTTTGTTTGTCTACACAGAGGGGCCGTTTGAAAATTAATTTAAAAAGGTGTATTTTCAAAAACTTGTGCCGTCACTCAACTTATAAGCATTTATATGTACTTTTCATACGGTCCCTTACATTGGTGGAAGTCAGATTTACAATGTACATAAAATGCAACACTGACAGAAATAAGAATAATCAGCTTCTTTGCAAGTTGAAAACCTAGTTGTCCCATTCACCGGCATGACTTTCTACCATTTGACCTTTCACTACTGCACTGTACCTGATCTTCATTGTCGGCGAGCTCCTCTCTTGAGAAGGGCCTGACTCGGAGGTAAACTCTCATGGTCTGCTGCTCAGCAACACCTGGCATTTCATTCTTCAAACACGGACGACAACCATCAGCCTACAAACTCAACATCGGCTCACTGAGTTCAGGGATTTATTGCAGCCCGTTTGAACAGCTAATGACAGAGGCAAGTAAACTCAACAGCCACATGCCTGCTTTCTCAGCAGTATTGGCATTATTTGGTGAGTTCAAACTGGAATCTGAACTGTTTTATGGTTTGGTGAGAACAAAATAGTGGGAACACAGATCACCTGCTGGGATGAAGTTGTGACAGCAGGACCATTCCAAGTCAAGTCCATGTCAACAGGCTCCATATAGTTGCTCTCTTCAGTGGTTAAATCAATAGTTGTACTCATCTTGAGGAAAGGAATCTCCAAAATGTCTATTAATTCAAGTGCAATTTCTTTATCTGTCCCAAAGCTGTAATTGACTATCTGCAATTATGCAGATTTAACAGTCTAGATGATAGATTATACGCATGAAATTCTGACCTTTAAAACTGACTTATTTCACCTTCATGTGAGTCGGCTCATCCTCCGCTGAATGCCAGGGGGAGCTTGTAATCAATTCTAATTGAAAGCAGGTGAAGTCAAGCAAATCACAGAGAATGACCAACCAGATCAGAGAACTCTACACCAGCTCTACTGAGTTTACTCCCTCAAATAAGCCTATATTATGTCCCACTCCTAAAGCATTCTTCTTCCTTGAAATGGAAAGTTCACTTTTATTAGCAATGAACAAATTATTGCTTGATTCCATATATATCTAGGAGTTTAGCTGCTACAGCCTTTGTCTCATATGTCCATAGCTTAAAGAGTCCGTCTTTGCTAATATAAGCAGACTTTAGTTATGGCTGTGTAACTAACTCTTTACTTGTGTTATGTTATGGTATTCAGTATTACTGTAAAATGTATATACTGTAAATGTCATTGTAATTGGTTAGTGTGTTTCTGAGTAACAGTGAGAATGAAATGAAATGTGTAACCATTCTTTCTGGGTTAAAGCAGAGTTTGATTTTAAACATATAATACAGTATAAGCAGTGAGTCCTCTTTCAGTAGTATGCTTTTCTGGTGCAAGTATGGCCAAATGTTTGACACACTGCACCTACTCCATTAATATATTAAACTGTTTTGTCTACAAATGGGAAAGACACATTTTCTTACTATTGGATGAATTTTATATGAACCTTGCTCATGGAAATGCAACTCCAAAAAGTTGTAGTTTTTAGATATCCACACAAAACACCTCTGTGAGGCACTGTTGTACTACAGTGACAACCATGATGCATTTAGCTGTAATTTAAAAAAAAAAAAAAAAAAATGGCCACCCACTATTTGATTGAGCTGCTTTCTCAAGTGTTACAATCCTACATCATGCATTTTAGTGAGAATTTTGGACAACGTCCTCAGTTTTGATCCATTAACAGATGTTGAGTCCATCTGCTTATGTTCCTTCAATCCCCAATCCCCCAAAGTGTTAACTGCAATTTTACAAATTAAGTTTAATGGTTGTTGGTACATTTTCAAGAACCCTGTAACAAAAAAATGTTCATGCTTCCCATTTTCAGAGCCCAGTCAATGATAACCACATCAGAGTTTTCTTATTCTTTTCTTTATTCAAATCATCCGCATCATTTATGCGTCAGCGATGGTAACCTCAACCTCTACACCTGGTTCAATGCTGATGGAGGTGATCTGCTTGACAATCTCAGATGGGCTGTGCAGATCGATCAGGCGCTTGTGGATCCTCATCTGGAAGCGATCCCAGGTTTTGGATCCTTCACCACAGGGAGTCTTCCTGGTGGTGATGCGCAGAGTCTGAAAAAAAGGCAGAAAAAGCAGACTTAGCTTGAAAGTCATTTCACATAATACCGTAAAAGCATGTTCATAGCTGCTAAAAATGTGTTAAACACATCAGCACCTCTAAGGGAGGTTATGTTACTTTGACAGACTATTCAGTGTTAAAAATTGTCCGTCTTTGCTAGTACTGTTCATAAATATCTGTGTACAACAAAACATTTGTCACTGTTTCAATAGAGGGGAATCCAATAAGAAAAGCCATTACAGTGAATGTACTTCAGTACCTTGGTTGGCATGCGGACGGGTCCCTTCACCTTCAGGTTCTTCTCCTTAGCCCCACGGATCAGGTCAGCGCAGACTGAGGAACATGAAAAAGACAAAGACCTTAACAAAAAGCAACCAGCGCTCACACCATACTACTTTTACAAGCCATGGCTCAGAATAGCGTATACAGTCGTCAGGGTTCATCAGGTAGTAATTGTATCCTCATAGCTCAGGTCTGTAACATCCCATCATTAACAGCATTGAGCCAACTCACCCTTCTCCAGAGATTTGACATTGCGGCTGGTAAGGGTGATGCGGATGCGGTGAATGGCGACCTCGGTCTCAACAGGTGCCTTGCCAGTGTCCTTGAAAGCCTGCATGTGAGGAAATAACGGTCATCAAATAATTGACTTAGGAATTTTTTTTTTTTTTTTTTTTACTATTAAGAGAATTGGACAGTTCCCTAAAAATGTTAGATTGATGATGTAAATCATGACTATTGACTTCATGGCAATCCACTGATATTATACCCTTACAGTTGAAAAGTCAGTATAGTAACTTAACTTCATTCGACATCACACACTTCGGAGAATTACGTGTAGTACATAAAGGCAGCACCAGCTAGCTAGCACGTAGGTCGTTTACTACTGAATTTAACAAGCCTAAACTAAGATTTAAATACGTTTTGAAGCATACACTGTTTGCCCTCTGACTTCAATTTCTCTACTGAACTTCAGGTTCTATATTGAGACGGATTTCAGACGGACTTCAGACTACGCGACCATAAACATCACAATAAGATCAGTTTTCGGCAAGACAATGTTAGCTCTGAGGTTAGCTAGATTAAAGCTTTAACTGCAAGTAAATGCTGCTGGTATATTAAAACGCATGCCGAATTCTAAGTTGAGTCAAAGATACTATCTTTTGCAGTTCCGTGGTTTTAACGTTGTCAATACGCAGTTTATTAGTAAAATCAACCAGGTTGTAAACAGTAAGTGGCGGGATGTCTACTTCCAGCACCATGAGCTGTCGACGTTAGCCAATCGAGTCTGTAGACTTTTTACTTCCAAATTAAGATGTATAGTTATGAAATAACTGAATACAAAGCTTCGTGAAAAATACAAACTGTTATAATTGAACAGCACATACCATTGTGAATATCCCTGACCGACTTATTCGGAAAAAAATTCAAGCGAACAGCGGTGAGCCAGGAATGGGAGCAACCAACGTGGTCAGCTCTTCACGAAAAAGGGCTGAGAGAGGCCTGTTTCCTGGTTATGTACTGTTCATCCGGGGTTCTCCTGCTTCTTCTTTAGTGTTTAACTCGGACCTTAACCAACAGCGCCATCTAGTGGCTGTATTTGACTACTGAATTTAAAGCAGCACTGTAGGTTCTCTCTGTAACCACTCGACGGCAGTATACGCTTAGCGCTCCTTGAACTGTCAATCCCACCAGTCTATCAACTTAATTAACTATCAATTAGCGATAAACGACCAGGATCAGCATAATTGTGCATAAAAATAAACAGTATTAATGGTAAAGTGAAGTTCAGTGGTGTGACCAGGCTCCACCAGTGTGACGGCAGATATAGATAGATTAAAGTGATAAAGAAAGAAATAATCATAATAAGACACATAACGAAGATGAAACAAAACTTCCCTTATGTGAAGTAGGGATGGGCAAAATAAATCAAATACACATGTTATTGCTGAAACATATTAAATATAATACAGTTCGATGGTACGGATGGTTATGGTCTGACAGTTTTATACGTGACAAATATTACGAAGAGCGATTACAAGCATGATCAAAACCAGATTTGACATGACGAATGAAGAGATGCAGTTCACACATGTGATCACCAGATGTCAGTGAGGTACCAATTGCAATTGTTAACAATTGCTGTCCCGTTTGTGGTTTCAAGGTAGGCACAACAAGATAGTCCTAGATCCGGCAAAGATTTGCAGAATAATAATAATTTAAAAAAGCATATTTGAATAAGCTCTTGAAAATCCAGTTTGATACACTACCTCCCAAAAGTTTGAGCACACTTACAAATGTCCTCATTTTTGAATGAAATGCAATATTTTTCTGTTAGAATAACATTGAATTGATCAGAATTACAGTTGCGACATAACTGATGTGGTAAATCATTATTTTAGATGGAAAAACTGATTTTTAATCAAATATTTACACATTTGTACCAAGGACCATTTTCAGCAACAGTGACTCCTGTGGCGCAAAGGCTTAGTGTGTTAGCAAATCCATGGTTGTTGTGGGGCTGCCTGAGTAGCTCAGTGGTCCAGGGCTTGCACCTGCACCTGCACCTGAGGCCCTTTGCTTCATGTCATCCTTCCTGTCTCTCTCATCCTGTTTCCTGTTGATCATTTGAAACCCCTTGTGCAATCACACCAGCATGGCCCAAAACCCCTGTGTTTCTTAAAAAAAAAAAAAAAAGCAATAAAACTGGCCTTACTTAGCCTATTTGAGTGTTGGGAGCATCAGCATTTGTGAGTGCATTTTAAGACACAAAATGGCCAGAAATATAGAACTTGAAGAAGGCTGTCGCTCCATTTTGCAACACCATGCTCAGCTTCAAACTATGCAAGAACTATTCAGGCAAAAAGCAGTCAGCTGGTATTCTGTTTATTATTGAGTGTCCAGTGCAGTTACCAGATCTCAACCTTATTGAGCTGTTAAGCAGCTTCAGTGTAGAGAAATACCCATCAGACTGTGGCTGGGATGGATGCTGATAGATGATACCAACAATGTTTTTGTCAGTTTCAGTTACTTCATCACTTATTCTGGCTATAGGAGACTCAGGCTGACATTAAAGTATACTGATAGGCCTATTTCCAGTAAAAAATGTACCATAATGTACATCATTTGGATATAAAATAATGGTTGCCAAACATTCAATTTTGTGAATGATATGGTAATTGAGTGCATATTATTACATTGCTGACAGTGTCCTTTCTAACTAATTAAATCACACAATCCACATAATTTGCATAAATCATTTGGCTTTTCTTTTGAAGGATGAAAGCGGAAGTCGTGCTCTGTGTTGTCCATGTATTGCTGCGGGTCAGATTCCTGAACAAGTAACGGAACCGGGGCAGTGGCTGCCGGTGCCAGAAAGTTGTTTTGTAGAAACTTGTAGAATCCCGAAAGTTTTGGACCGTAACTGTATTTCTTCTGAGGGCGTAGCGTTTGAAAACATCAAGAGTAGTCCCTCATTTGGAGATTTGACTTCATTTTACTGTGCGTCATGAATTCCAAACACAGGCCGCCGCCAAGTGACAGAAGAAAAGTTGCCCGTTATCGTCGTTGAGACTCAGTGAAGTTGAATGGGGACGGAGTGAGTCGATACTTCGGATGAGGAGATGAATTTCGGTGTCCCCGCTAATTCGCTGCTCCTTTTCCGGGCCTGCGACGAAGGGGACTATGAGACCGCCCGGGGCATCCTGGAGCCCGGAGCCCCGAAAGAGTCCGGACGGCAGAGCAGGCTGCGGTCAGAGGCTGGGTCGGACTGCAACAACATCGCGGACATGTTGTCTCTGGTACCGGTGGACTGCACGGACGAGGAGGGGAACACCGCCCTGCAGTTCGCGTCTGCCAGCGGTCATGAGAACCTGGTCCGGTTCCTGCTGCGAAAGGGAGCCTCTGTGGACAGCCGCAACAACTACGGCTGGACCCCGCTGATGCAGGCTGCTAGGTTGGGGAGCTCATTGCACTGTGTTTAATGACACACCAAACTTCATTCAAAAATCTGTCTATTTTACGCATGCTTCGTCTCGCTGTCTTGGAGTTTACAGGGATTTGTCCTAAACAGCAGCATTATTAAAATGTTTTTCCCAATAGTCCACAAAGAAGTATAAGTTAGCACAATTAATTGTCAGGAAAATAGAATACCACTTAAGTCTAAAAGTGAGTCACAGCAAGGGTCTGCATTTCAACGCCTGCCTAAGGCCTTTCTATGAAGCATATAAATGTGCCAGATGCACTTAGGGAGACTTTCCCTCAGGGACTTAATGAAGTCCTTATTTAGGTTGTGTGAGGTATGTAACAAAACCATGTCTTCTCAACCCTCTCAGCTGATTCAGTTTGTAGAAGAGCACTAGAAAAGCGTTTGCAAAGTGCTTGATGAAGTGTTGCAAAGTGGGGAAAAGTAGATTATTTCACTGTCTGTGTCTCTGCTCCTGCACCAAGGTTTGGTCACCTGACTGTTGCCCACATCCTGCTGGAGAATGGGGCGGAAATTAATGGACGGAACAGGCTGGGCGCGAGCGTACTGACTATGGCAGCCCGCGGAGGACACACTCATGTGGTCAAGCTACTCCTTGAGAGCGGCGCTTATGCTGATGACTATGATCACCTGGCTGTCGCTGCAGAGGCAGTCTCAAATGGCAACAACAACAACAGCTGCAGGTGTGGGTTGTTTTCATGCAGGCACTGTACCCACTCATAGACTACCACAAAATAGAATTGTATGTATACTTTGTCATCTTTGTTAATCCTTTTGTGGTTGGCTCTGTCCCTCTGTCTCCGCAGCGCTGCTGGTTTTGGAGGAGGTGAAGGCTGTCCAGGAGGAGGTGGCAGAGAATTCATGGACATCACTGCCCTGATTGTGGCATCTCAGCATGGCCATGAGGCTGTGGTGCGCTTGCTGCTCGAGTGGGGCTCTGATGTCAACTTCTCCCAGAAGACCACTGGCTGGGGACCGCTGATGGTGGCCACGCTCAGTGGGAAGGTGGGGTCAATAGATAAACAATATGAATGGATAATACAATTTGATTATTGTAAGTGCGATTTGAGATACTGGAGCAGCTGGCGTATAAAGTTATGTGTGTCTTGAAGGTGGCTGTGGCTCAGCAGCTGGTGGAGCGTGGAGCTGACCCAGACCGGGTCAATGTTCTGTCCAAGACAGCCTTTGAACTAGCCATGCAGCTGAAACAGCGAGACGTCAAGGCTTACCTGGACTCCATCACCACCGTCAGACCCCAGACAGGTAAGACTTCCCTCTACAAAGCTTGTTGTACAATGTTTACGATGAAATTGTAATTAATCAGAATCTAAGTATGTAGGAAAAATGACTTGCTCATACATTATTATACTGTAAACATCATAATCCTGCATTGTTATGCTGCATATATAGTATAATGCTGTGTAATGCGTATATGAAAAGAGATCGAATTGTTACAAAATCAAAGCGTAGAATAAGATATTTAGGATAAGACGGGGAGAATGGCAGTAGCAGTGGGAGAAATAAATATCAGATTTCTTGAAGTCAGATTTGGATGAAGTTCAGTACAGTTTCATGTGCTGTGCTTGTTGGTTTCTCTTGGGCTCTGCCGTGTTTTGCTTCCTCCATGGTAATACCAGTTTTCCCGGCCATTAAATATTTAATTTTGTTTTGGTCTGAGAGTTTTTTCTGTCTGAGTTTTTTAAATTTGTTGAAGCACTTTTTTAATGTTGAACTACAGTTTACCAGGATGTGTTGAACTGTCACTTTCTTGTTGGCACAAATAATAACCTATCCCTGTCTCTGTGTGTGTGTGTTACCGCAACTAGAATGCAGCTGTCTTGCACTGCAATTAACACTGATGTGAGAGTGAAACCGACAGTGTTAGCTCTCTGCCTCTTTGATGTTTAATAGCTCTTATCACCAGCAGTTCAAGTTTTACATCAGTTTTCCTGCTTGGTCTTTTAAAGCTCTGACTGGGGCATTGATAACAAGAAAAGGAGCCACGGGCTCAATTTCCACTTTAAAAATCCTTTTGATAAAGATGTTGATGCACTTGCTGCTCAAATCCGTGAGCTTAAGGGGCAGCAGGGGTGCTTCATACTGTTTGTTGCCCTGTGTTTCGCCTCTCAGACACGTATAGGCTGCCCTTTTTTGTTTGAACCATGTCACATCTGTTAACATAGAAGGGGCGGCGCTAATCAAGATATTTGGGCTTTTATTGGTGAGGTGTCACTTGTCCGTCATTATGTACAGTCAATGGCCCTACCTTATTGGTGAAGGTTGTTAGGGAGAGGAGTACCTGTAGACACTACTCAGGGCTTAAAAATACTGGTAAGTATTCTGTTTTCCAGTTACAGCAGAATGTTTTTAATGTATCTTACAGACCTCTGCTTTGACCTGTTTCTTAGTTCTTTTCTCTGTGTTCAAATTTGCTTTGTGTGAGTGGTGAACTCTGCAGTGATTTTGTTTCTGTTTATTTACCTAACCCCTCCACACTGACAGATGACTCCAAGCTATGTGGACTTTTGCCAAGTAGGACTGTTGTTTCGAAGTAATTCAGAACCCTTCTGTTCTCAGTCCTCCTCTTTTCTCCACAGACGATGAGAGAAGAAGGCCAGATGTGTTCAGTGCCCTCAAGCTGGGTGAGTTCAATTGAATAATTCATTAAAAAAAGATAAATCAAAACTCCAAGTATATCGTATTTTGTTTGTAAGATAAACTGGTGATTTTGTTGAAAAGAAAAACACAAAAAAGTCCAAATTAATCTGCATATTTATTTATCCATACATGTATGTGTGTATGTTGACCCAGGGAATTCCCAGCTAGTAAAAGAAATATTGGAGGAGGATCCGACTCAGGTGAATTCGTCCAATCAGGAGGGAGCATCACCTCTCATGATGGCGGCAGTCAGCGGTCAGTTAGAAGTGGTGCAGCTGATGGTTGAGAAGAATGCAGATATAGACAAACAAGATGGCGTCCACGGGTGGACCGCTTTAATGCAGGCCACCTATCACGGGTAAGACAGGGCTGTGGATTTATTATGATACACTTGATGATGTAGTGGGCCATCAAAGCAGGAAATGTGATGGGCTACGAAGTCATGTGATAATGTAATGTTGTACATACACTGTGTATGCTGGCGTTATCTTTAGTCCTCTCACACAATTTCTTGTACTTTCTCTCTCACACCTCTCCTTCCAGAAATAAAGACATCGTGAAGTATCTGTTAAGTCAAGGAGCTGATGTCAACCTTCGAGCGAAGAATGGCTACACAGCTTTTGATTTGGTTATGCTGCTGAATGATCCAGGTGCTCCCATTACCATCAATTTCTATCCCTTTTAGAAAATGTGCTCAGACTGAACAAACAATCCCTTCCTAATATACGGCCATGATTAGCAGGATTATGAAATCAGGTGTCTATCATTAGTGAAAATAGCAGAACCTTCCTGAAATGAATGATAGCAGATATTTGTCTTTTTTTATTATATCATATTATATTATTTAAAATCGTCAAAATTGAGTAATCAGAAAAGTTGTCTTGATAATGAAAGCAATCATTTCGGTAACAGGACCACCCCACAATTTAACATTAAGGTAGTTTATTTGAATTTGGTTGAACATTTTGGAGAGGATAGGAAAAGGGGGTCGGGGTTGTTGGGTGAGGGAAAGTGGACAGGGTTGGTGGATGAAGAGGGGTGAGGGTGCGGATTGGCCGGACCATCTAGGAACCAGGGAGGCTGAGACTCAGAATGGGGGTACTTCTCGATGGGCGCGCGTCTTGGTCGGCGTTGCTTCATCAATCCCCTTTTTGTGTCTTTCCAGCAAATGGACAGCAACACTTGACACAGTCGATGCTTGGAGAATCCTGTGAATCCTTAACTTATTTTCTCTGTCTGCTTTGAATTTTCTCAGACACTGAGTTGGTGCGTCTGTTAGCATCAGTGTGTATGCAAGTAGACAAGGACAAGTCGAAACACCGCGGCAAAACCTTAATGACTCGCTCCAAAAGCCGACAGTCACTCAACAATGTCCCTGTGCCACCTGACGACAAGGGAGGCCTCAAGGTAAAGAAAAAAAACATCATGCTGTAGGTTTAAATAATCCACACCATGTAGTAGTTATTTATATCTTATTTAACTAAAACAAATTGTACAGCACATTTTATTACTCTACTTCTTGATACGAACATGTTTGACTTCTCTCCCCTTCCAGTCCTGGTGGAGTCGGATGTCAAACCGGTTCCGACGGCTCAAGTTGACTCACACCCTGAGGCACGGCCTTTCATCCAACCGCTTGGCTCCATTTCCAGACGATGCTGAAACTTCACTGGACGCCACGATGAAGGCGAATAGGAAGCCTGCTGCCGTGTCTAATGGGACGCTGGCACAAGCCCCTGCCCTGGGAGGAAATGACATCAGCACTGCCTGGGCAGTCAAGAGCAAAGATGCTGGTGAGACACAGTGATACAATTAATTCATTGTCATTTTTAGAGCATAATTACCGGAGTCTCTAACACATCTGATGATTACCTTAAAGGGAGAATCCAAATATTTTACACATCAAGTCTCTTTAAAGGTTTATGGAGTACAAAGCAACAAAGCAAAGCCCCTTGTGAGTCCAGAAGACTTTATGACCGACTGCTTTTGATTGTCAGCTGTATTGTCCAGACATACACTGAGGCCAACTGAGAATAACTGTCTTTGATGTGTACATGATTGAATTTAAAACAAATGTCACTCAGAAGTTGTATGTTATAAGATGTAGTAAGAAGAATGTGCAAACATGCCTAGTTTTCCATTTTTCAGGTCTTTGCAGGGCATCATCAGAAAAGGAGGACTTTCTTATCACTACTATGGTAGGAGTGATGGATTGCCTATAAATTATGTTTCAGTGTGCATTTCTTCAAGCTCTGACAGTGATTATAATACATTACATGTAGGATGTCAGAAAGCTAGCATGCTTGGCTGAAACAGCTTGGCGCAAAGTGATTGTTCTTCTGCCCTGGGTATTTATCTAAAATCTTGAATTTATATTTGATTTATGCTGCATTAAAGCTTTTGAGTTTGCACTTTGCACTATTCCAATAAGTTCTGTGTAAGGAAAGCTTGTGATTATTATTTGCAGCAGTGTTGTAATCATACCGTGCTTTCCATCTCCTCTAGCTCAGAAATGATGCTCCCTTGACCCGGCTGCCAAATGACAAGCTGAAAGCAGTGATCCCTCCCTTCCTGCCTCCGTCTAATTTTGAACCGTGGAACTCAGATCGTTCGCGCCTACTCAGGGACGGAAAGAGTGAGGCGCCCCGTCTCCCCATGCCACCCCAGAGGAAGCTGAACAGCAGTGGAAATTCGGATATTGTGAGTGTTTGTTTCGGGATGTTTTTTCCTAAAGCCGTCTATGTGTTTGACATCAACTCTCCTCCTTCTCTCTCCTTTTTATGTCAGACATCTATCAGTCGTGTGGTTAGCAGATCCATTAAGTTTCCCAGCATCCCAAAAGGGCCCTCCTCCTCATCTCCTTCAAACTCTGGCCATTACCACTCCCCACACTCCTCAGGAGGCTCAAATGGAGTAGCAGGGATCAACCGGGACTCTCACAACCGTTCAGGTACCTACAAACGCGGACAAATATGAACATAGTCTGATGCTATGGGAACCCGATTATATTCTTAAACCGTTTTTCCTTCCACCAGGGGGCAGTGCAGACAGTGTTCTCTCTCAGATAGCTGCCCAAAGGAAGCGAGCAGCAGGTCTGGTTGATGTGAAGGTGCAAGCTCCAGAGAAACAGCACAGTCAGACACAAAGCCAACCCTCACTGCCACCCTCAGGACCTGGCCTACCACTGCCTGATATTAGCCTTCCTGACATCCACTCCCACCCCAGCATGGTCGCTTCTGACATCCACTCGCGGAGGGTCTGTGTTTTTGTTTCATTTCTGGCATTGCTTTAGGTTTGTGAAACACCCTACGCTAAGAGAGAACCTCCTGTCTTGTCAGTGATAAGGTGCTACTGCTCGCCTTTATTCCTCTTTAGAAAATGGAGCTTAAGAAGAGACCTCAGTCAGGGAATTCCTCCACCTCTAAGAGCACGTCGCCCACTCTGACACCATCTCCTTCCCCGACACCTAAGCCTCCTACTGGGCCGGGAGACTCCCTGTCCTCAGCCTCTTCCCATCCTCGCTCCAAGAGCAGTGGTGGCTCCAGCAGTGGAACCATAACTGATGAAGGTGATAACATGTTGAATTCAGAACTGAACTGAAAGTATGATTCTGCTGCTACAAGTTTTGGACCGGGGAAACCATATATTTATAGATATGCTCAACTTTTTAATGGTAATGATTAGTAATTATTACAATTAGCTGTGTTGGAAGATGAATCCTGATAACTTGCTTTGAGGATTTCAAGTGCTGTTCATTTATAATGTGCAGTGTCGCAACAACATTTAGCCAGTAATTTAACCTCACTTGTTATGACTGACATTTTTGACTTTGTGTTAATTAGATTTTTAATATTACAATCCCTTTGACGAGTCATTGAAAATAAAAATCTGTAATCACTGCCAAAGGCAAAAATTTAGATGCAGATATATTAATTCTATGGCCCAGCTCTACCACACACACAGCCTGAAATGATATAGTATGTGAACCATGGGCCATAACAATGACATAATTAATGCACATGAAAGCACACAACCTAATTGTATGTGTAGACTCTATGATGATGAGTGACAAGCTTTATCTCTCATGCTTTATGTGTTTTTTGTCTTTTTCAGATGAGCTGTCTGGTATATTGAAGAAACTGTCCCTGGAGAAATACCAGCCCATATTTGAGGAGCAGGAGGTATTCTGTCTTTCCCGTCAAAGGGGAATTCAAAAACATTTTCCTTCTCAGACGAAGTCTGTTTTTCCTATGTTTCATTGCGTTTTGATACACGACTTCTCGATGTGAAGGAAGCTGCCCTGCCATAACTGAACAGCTGCAGTACAGTGCAATAGACTTAGTGGACAGTATATTTTGTGCTCATATCAAACCTAGAAAATTATGTCTGTGATTTATTACACATGTTTCATACAGTGTTTTCATCGGTGTTTGTGTTTTCTGTTAGGTGGACATGGAGGCATTCCTGACTCTAACAGATGGAGACCTGAAGGAGCTGGGCATTAAAACAGATGGACCCAGACAACAGATCTTGGCTGCAATATCAGAGCTCAATGCTGGAAAGGTGCATTTGGTTAAACATATATTATGTTTCCAGTGTTGTTTCCAGGAATCTCTGTGCGTATAGTTGTACTTTTTCCCCTTCCAGTTTTCCACATTATAACTCAACAATAGTGTCACAGTAAACTGTTAACATTGTGAGCCAGCAGAGATAAGTAAGGATGGAAATTTCCTAAAAGAAACAATTTATGGTGGATACAGGAGACACGTGATATGTGAAAGTATAGTATCATCTTTGTCTAAAAATGATAACTGGTTTATAACGACTGTGGTTGGCTTTCATCAGGGCCGAGAACGGCAGATCCTTCAAGAGACCATTCATAACTTCCAGTCTTCCTTTGGCAGCAGTGCCAGCAACCCAAGACAGCCAGGTGAACCACGCTGTGAGTGTCCAAGTTTTAAAATAAACTGCGAACTGTGGTGGAGAATTTGGAGCACCAGCACTCACAAAAACAGCATCATAATCTGGCCTTGTTTTTGTCTGATTTTCTCTCTCTACACCTTTCTTCATCAGCACCAACAGGTTGGATGAGACACCAGGTCCGCTCATCCAACAAGAGGTAACCCAGCAGCCCTGATGCCCACCAGGACGTAGACCCAAGGTACCTGAAATAAGTGTAAACTGCTGGTGACCGTTAGCCAAGGCACTAATAATATGGAGTCTTCTGAACGCCAGTGTCCCAGACCACTAGTGGTGTTACTGCGAGAGGACGCTGCAGCAAAACGACCAACCGGGCCCTGATAAACTGCCTTTATGAGACCCTCCAGGACCAAACTGCCTTAAAGAATTCTTCTTATGGATCCTAAAGCAGGGGAGGTATGACAGGGCTGGCTGGACGGGGTGCCCTGCAGCTATATGACAAAGCATGTGATGTGTGGCAAATGTGATGTTTTTGCCAAAGTGCTACGGTTGCCACATCTACTGCTAACATAGCGCATGGGTTACACAGAGAGGCTGAGTGAGGAGTGGGGAGTTGTGAAAGACAAGAAGATGAAATGCACAGCAGAGGAAGTGTAGGGAAGCAGAGAGTGGCTGTGCTTGCAACTGTTTTTTAATGCACTTAGCTTAAGGTAGTGAGATAATTATTTTCCTTACACTGAAAAATAACAAGTGACCTGTTATCACAATAAAACATCCTCTTATTACTCTTAATGTCAGAGATGGAGCGTGCCATATGTCAGTTTGCATAGATGGTGTCCATGCCCATTATTGATCAACACATCAGATCTTTCAGTCTTACTTTCTTACACAATTCAATTACTCACCTTTTATTTTCTTGTGATAAATTATCTTGTTATCTCTAGGAAACATTATTTTCTTTTCTTGAGATGTAGCAAAAAATCAACCCATTATCAAGAGGAAAACCTTGAAGAGCATTTGAAAAATAACTGCAAACACGACCCTTCTCGAAAAGTGACTTTGACCTGAGAGAGGTTTTTATTTTATCTGAACAAATGTGAGAAAGATTGCATATCCCTTGTAAAAATGCCACGTTTTGTATGGAGAAAAGATAAAAGAGAATGAGTACAGTGGTAAAATGACATGAAACAGGTACTAGACAGTGAAACTGTGATCGAGACTTAAAAAAGGTGCACTGATGAGAAAAGCAAATGGAGAGAGAAAGGAACATTAGCCAAGCTGTGTTTTAGTCATCCAGTCTCTTGGACTGCTTTTCCTAGTGTGTTTATACCTTTGGTTTATGGGCCACTATGTGAAGTAAATTCTTAATCAAGACTGTGCTGTCATGAATAAATAAACATTATGATGATGATGAAATAACTGCATTTTTTTCTTTACATTTAAGATGTTACTGGACTTGAGATGAGAGGACATTGGCAAAAAAAACATTTGGAAGCATTTTATGAGCAGTATAAATTTTCTTTGAAAGAGGTGCATTGAGCAATAGTTTCCACAGAGCCTCCTCTATGTTTTTGCAACTGGCTCCACCATTAAACAGTTGGTCCCAGTGCAGACAGATGGGGCGCTATATCATCCCTACATATCAGGTACTTATAATCCATGGCTTAAATCCAAAGGATGGGCTGTGGCTGACTTCAGTGGGACATTTAGATAGGAGATAACACTGTTTATTCATGCAATGTGCTGGGAAAATATGAATAAACAGACTGTATGCTTGGGCTGCACAAGCATTTGAAATCGCAATATGGCCTAGTGCAATATCCAAATTGCAAGAAGCTGCAATTTAAAATGTGGGGTAAAATGTGACAAACAGCATTATAACGTTGTACTGTAGTGTTGCAGAGATGTCCCGGCCTATAAATCCTGTTCTCCAGATGTGAGAAAACATGTTTCTTTTTTTTGTACAGACCATCAAATGTCACATTGTCCTTATTTCGATAGTAAAAACTGCATACCAAATAAAATCTAATGTGAAACTATCTTCTTTCCACAAGATGGCAGTGACCTTCTATTGATGTAATAAATCATCAGAGTTGTATTGTCCAGTTGTAATGTCCTCTACAGACGCAATTCTCTGAGACCTTCTATGAGGTCGCTTCTTAGTATACTCTTAGTTCAAATGTAACTTATTTGAACCCGCTCAGGAGTTATGCTGCTGCAGCCGCACCCAGAGCTGATATGATCAGTAGTTTATGGTAGCTCGTGTTTGCAAACGTTAGATGGATTTCACTGTGTAACTGACGTGTAACTGTGTAACTGACAGTTTTCTAACTTGTTGACTCTTCTCTGCCCATGCTTATGTAACACTGTGTTTAAGCATTTGGCATTATGTTTCAATTGCCACCTGAGGCCACAATGGCTGCATGAAGCTGTATAAGTCATAATGACCTGATATGAATGAGAGTTATTTGTAATCAAGGAATATTTGGAACCAGTATACATTGGCAGTAAAAATGAAAAACTCCAGTGATGGAATTTAATTATGCACAGTTTAAGTGCAATGTTGAGGTGATCATACTTCTCAAACTTATTTCCATTTTGTTGTGAGCTTATCCAGCACGTTTTGGAAGCAAATATCGTCAATTTTACTCCACCACATTTATCTGATAACTCAAGGCACTAGATACTTTGCAGATTTATATGTTAATACTATACATTTAATAATATAATGCATTTTTAAAATTAATTTGTTTCATCTGCAATTTGAAATAAATACCAAATCACTTCTTATTATCGGTAATCTGATATCATATCTGATACCAGGCCGATAATCGTCTGATCTGTACTTTACACAAACATAAAGAACCACTCTAGACTTGCTTAAGACATAGAGAAGAGAACTACTCTGCTTTGAAAAATAATTTCTTTCTGATATGGTTTTAATATAAGTTAGATTTGTTGAAACTCCTTCACTTTTATTGAAAAATCTATAAATTTGCACATTTTAAAAATTTCTGCTGGAAGTGCTGCTCGACACCAAATGAGATACGCAATGAGTCGTACACAAGTATTTCAAGTTACGACATCACACTTGTGTAAGTCCTGACACAACTTCTGCCTTGCAACCTTAATGATGTCACAAAATCCTGCAGGCTCGTATTTTTGTGTTAAGTTGAGCTTTAAAGTGAGCACAGAGGAACTTTCCCCCTTCAGCGGATCAACATGATATCAGCCTTCGAGTATGAAACTGCACATACGTCACTCTGCACCGTGAGGGCCAAACACCCAAGCATAAGCCACAAAAAAACATTTTTGAGTGGAGGGGGGTGGGGTCTTAAAAGACTCGCCATTGTCCACTTTGGAGTGTAGTGTTTAGCTTTCTGAAGCTGTTGTGACTGTGTGAGCGAGATCAGCCGAAAAACGCGTCTGTTTTTTTTTTTTTTAAACGACGAGTTCTTCAAACGACTTCAGATACACGGACCATCCACCAAAACATGACCACATAGCAACACGCTGGCGTTGTTGAAATCATTATTGATGACCTGGATATGGACTGGCCCGACAGGCAGGCGACAGGGTTCCTGTAGAGTTTAATGAAAAGCATCACTCAGTGTAGGAAAGCTTTCCTCTCCAGGGCTGTGGCAGATTGAGGGCTCAGATGTACACTCATATGTGAGCCGTAAGAGACTGTTGGAGGGAGAAATCCATTTGGAATATATTAACATCGCTGTGGCATGTGGGCAGCAAATGGAGTGACTCATTCAATTTCCTCCCAATTGATTTCGCTCGGCATACGGTTTTGATTGGATTGAATAACATTTAATAATATTGTTTGTAACTGTCAACACAGTAGGCATGCAGTAGTTGGGAACAGCAGGCATGCAGTAGATCATGCAAACAGTAGAGGTCACAAAATCGGCGATGCAGGCAGGGACTCAGAGAGGAGACTTCTGTGATGAATAGATTCATTTCTGTAGGACTGGGTGTATTTTAACTTCCCCTGCTACTGTTGAGTTCCAGCCAGCCTCGACCAAGATGTCTGCCTCATCAGCCGATCGCGGTCTCCTGTCTGTGGTGAAACGGGCTGACTGAAGGAACCTGAGTCTGCCGAGGTTAAGATCCCCAGAAGAGATAAACTGTGTGCCAAAGTGCCAGCTTTCCAATATTAAACACCCCGTGCTTCCCTACAGCAGCACATACTGCGTTTCTCAGTGCACTCGCTGAAAACATTGTGGCACAAAATTACACTTCAGAAAGGTTTAACAAGAGCAGTTTTGTTTGAACCTTATACAGTAATCATGTATCATGTTGTCCAGCGCTGCCAGATGTTAAGGAAAATGTCACTAAACTCATGAATGCAGATGCCTGCGGCAAAATCATTTGCCCAAAGTCAACTGAAAATCTGCCAATTTTAAAGCAGTTTCATCTGTTTTCAAAAGCATCGGAACAAGTGACAATGCACTAGCGCAAGGTGGAATATGGCCGCCATTCCACTACAGGTCAGTAAATGGATTCCTGTGATTGATTTTCCTCAGAAACAATAAACTCCCTCAATGTATTTCACCTGGTAAGAATAATAGAAGAAGAGCCAGTTCAGCCTGAAATCAGACTATATATTTTTGGTCTGGCCTGTTGCGCTATCTATCCGTCTAGACTGCTTTGCTGTGAGTTGCCAAGTTTTTCAAAGTATCCACCCAGTTTTGGAGTTATCAGAATAGACAAGAGGCTAGCCGACTGAGCCGGCTACTGTTACAGCTGAGCCGAAGATGCCGTCAGTGTTTACATCCTGCGCTGTCAGCACCAGCCTGATGTCCACAAGTAGATGCACACTTCCTTCTTTGGGGTGACATGGTTGGCAGGGGGGGGGAAGTTCAGTAGAAAAGAAAATGTTCTCAGATGTAAAAAACTGCTGACAATAAGGTCTGTGGGTTACATTTTTATATATATATGTATTTTTTATTTTTTTTTTTGCACTTTGGGCACCACAAGCCAAGGGCCATCTAGTTCCATTATGTCAAGAGAAGGCAGAGACCTCTACTGCCAGTGATCTCCAAAACTAAGCAACTCAACACCAAAATAGTCTAGCTGGATGAATAGCACTATAGGTAAGAGCAAAAATATGTATTTTTGATTTTTGGGCAAACGGTCCCTTAAAGTAATAATTAACAAATGCAAATGTGCTGCTGGATCATTTACTGAAAGCCGACTGAAAAATCAGCCAAAATCCAGAGCCACTTCATCTGCTTTTAGAAGAAATGGAACAAATGGCACTGTACTAGGTCAATTCCCATGATTGATTTTCCTTTGTAACAACTTTAACTCCCCCACAGTTGATTTCAAATGCTCAGAAGAAATCCAAGATGTCATGATTATGAGTAGAACTTAATGAGTTGTGATGGCGCTGTGCTCCGTCACCCGTGTCTGTGGAGATATTTGGGTCAAAATGCAAAACAAGTGCCTTGCTCTCTGCCAGCGGTCAAACAAGTTGCCAGATACAGAGGTTTTTTTTTTTCTTTCCCAGCGTTTTGGGAGTCTTCTCTAAAAAGCTTGGGTGCCATTACCATGAAATACACTTTGTGGCTATTCGCCTCTGGCTGTACAAGCCAGTGCGGTTTTTAGATGTACATCACCTAGGGCAATGGCTTTACTACAGCGTGTGTATATGTGTGTGTGTGTGTGTGTGTGTGTGTGTGTGTGTGTGTGTGTGTGTGTGTCCTGGGATGCCTGGTCTCTGTGATTTAGTGGGGAGCAGGGATTGCAGGATTGAGCCCACTTGAGGCTTTCACTTTGAGGACAGTAACCTCGTGTTTTGCACTTTCCTTTCTGCCCTGATTAGTTTTGCTCCTCTTGCCCACGTTCACCCATTGTCACTGGATCCCTGTCAGCATTTGTACTGTGCACATCCATCGGACTGTTCACGTCTTAAGTGGCTGGTGATCGGTAACCGATAAATCGTATTTTCATCGCCATCGCAAAGCACCGTTTGTCCCAGCTAGCCGTTAGCTGACCTCAGATTTACTAGTTTCGATGGGGTGGCGACTGCGAGGTCAGCTAAGCACGACGGCTGAGCAGGAGACGAGAGCCGATATTTCCACTTCAGTGTGTGTTTATTTACCGCAAGTCAAACCATCTTTGCAATATTAAACAATGTTTTTTGCACGCGGCGGGCTTTTCCTCACATCAGGCGGGCCTGCTGTTGACGAAAACTAAAGCACGCCCGATAAACAGCTTGCACAGCTATCATAGCCTCGTGTATTGTTTGTGCAAAATATGCCCAAACAAACAGTTGCTGCCTGACTTCACATTAGCATCCCACTGTCAACATTCATCCTCGCAAAAAGTGAGTCACTCGCTCCCAGGATTTCCCAGCATCCCGGGTGTTACACAACACCGCGGCCCTTTCACCACCTCTCTGTCCCCCACCTCGCTCTGTTTTCTGTGTGCACGACAGTTGCACAGTAACGCAGCCATGGGGATGCAGCAGATTACAGGCAGATTTTGGAAGCGCGGGGAGGACGGCCTCCATCTGACTGTCGTTCTGACCATAAAATGACCTCTGAAAAAGCCCAAATGTCAACAGAAGATTTTCCCCACAGAGTCCCAAAACACAATTTTCCTACTTAAACCGATTGACACAGCTTTTGATACGGGGACTGGCCTAAATGGGACAGCAAAGCACGAGTTTGAGGCATATTTTTTGTTAGCATTCGGGCTCCACTGGGTGGTGACTGACCAGCAAGACGCTTATTTGGCGCTCAAAACAAGTGAAAATTGAACTTGTATGATACGGAATGTGATGAAAAAGGCCAGACTTTACACAAACAGTATGAATTAAAGGAAAGAATGGACTATGGATTTAATGACCATCCAGCTTGCATGCTTCACACAAACACTTCTAAGGTATTATAATGCAGAAAAAGATGCTTGGTATAATTTGTGATTTGTAGCAAATTACGGTAAAGTTGAGTTTGTCTGTGCACTGTTGTCATTTTAGACACTAAAGTTTACTGATTTCCTGTAAAATATCCCACCTCTATGACAGATCTTTTTTTCTCAAATGTTGCATGATGATCACATTTGAGGGGGGCTTTTGCTAAAAATGTGCGTGTGTCTGCTGGCACGTTTGTAAATGTTGTGGTTGTATTTTGTGCAAACTCCTGGCATCGCAGGCTGTTTCACTCTGTGCCTTTTAAGTTCATCATCTGATTTCCTCCTGGATTTAAGTGTCAGAGATCAAAGCAGATCCGCCCTCCGTCCCCGGTCACCAATCTGTTCAAATGTGGTATTAAACACTTTGGGGTCAGCTTGTGATCTTTGAAAGTGAATGAACTTAAACAGTTCAAACTGCGCCATTGTGTCTGTGTGATGGCATGACGCATGCATGTATGTCTTGCACAGTATTTCCTGTCGAAATGTGAGTCCGGTCTGACCTAACACGACCCCTTGAGCCGGTCTTGTCCATTAACAACTCTGCTGTCATGGATTATACTCGGCATATCCTGAAAGCATTGCTGCCAGGCTACAAGCTCTCCTCCTGCTTTTCTGAGTTCAGGGCCATCGCATCCGTTGACCCCACTCATTGTTAGATATGGACAAAATCTTGCTTAAAATCCACCAAATTGTTATGTAGTTTCCTCTCAGATTTACAGGTTTGCTGATGTATGTGTACTTATTTGTGTATAAGGTCAATATTTCTGGCTAGACCATGTTTAAATTATGTTTGTTTTTTTTTGTTTTTTTAAATTGTCTGTCCGATATTGACCGCCCCATCAATTTTGAATGTCCATTAGAATCAAGCTCGTCACGTCACAGCGCCGCACGTCTCCTGAAATCCCTCGATGATGCTTGCACAGACATCTTAATCAATGAAAGCCACACTGTTGCACCTGGCAGATGGCTTCCGAGTATTGCCCTGTTTGTCTCTGCGGTCATTATTCTGAAATGTTTATTAAGCCACACACAAACACACGCCGTGGGGCACAGACATGCGCTCATGCACACAAGCACACACACACGGTTGCGTGCGAAGGCCTTCCCCCAGCAGAAGCTTTAAACCTGGGCTAATCTGGAAGGCAGCTCGGACGGTGCTGCCAGTGGATTTGCATTGATACCAAAGCTTGCCGTAGCTTTAATGGCAGCCACTGACTGTGTTAACGGGACCTTAGGACCTCTTCAGATCCCCAACTCCACCTGTCACGGCAAATGAAACATCAGCTCTGATTTGATAGAACAGCATGGTATGTGGAAATAATCTTGTTGGTGGGACCTAAAACCTTCGAAGGTGGAGCCACTTCACAGAACTGGCATCTCGGCCATGTGACTGTAGACTGGCTTGCTGCCTCTATAAGTAAAGATTTTCATGTGATAAATATAATTATTGAACTGAAATAAAATGTCTAATACAGCCCATCTCAGTGTTACCAATATTAATGAAATTATGGGTTTCTCTATTTTTTCTTTTTTCCTTCTAGTTTCTCTATTCTAAAGAGATGTCATAACAGCCAAAATGCATTTGCATTGGTCATTTTAATTTTTTTCTTTTTTTTTTTTGTTGGAGAATTAAGCAACTCCTTCAAAAAGCACAGTGCCCAGGTACAGTTGACTCCACCCCCTGCATTATGGGTGTCTTCGTATTTCTGTTGTTGTATGTGAGATCATGTGGCACAACAACACCACCATGGGGGATTCTACCCTGTGTCATCTTTATTTAAAGGAATGACATTTTATCTCAGCCATAAGCTTGCATGATTTACTACACATGAATATGCAATAAGCGATGTGTGCTTGAGAGGAATCCTTGACTTTTTGCAGTGCATGCATTTGTACACTGGGGTGCAGCACGGTAGACTGTGACACACACTGCATGATGTGCATATACAGTATATGTAGTACGTGATGATGTTTCAGTGCCAAGACACAACAAATAACAATGGCAACTTTATTAGGTAGGAGCTTCACGAGCCATGACACAGACAAAAAGTAAACACGTAAAAGTCAGAAGATCACAGTTAATTCCGTTAAAAACTAAAAGTACACAGAAAAGTATATTTGATAGTTAGTTGATGGACAATAGAGCATAATTAATTACAGCTGTTTTGCGTTCTTCTCCTACACGGCATACATCTTTTGTGTAAAATCATATGAGAAGGTTGTCCTTGTCCTTTAATTGTAGCAGCTGCTTGTAGGAGCAGAGAGTTTCGTGCATTTATCCCAGACATCACTCAACGACTCGGGCTTGTCTTTTTTCTTTCTTTTTCTTTTTTCCTTTTCTTTTCTTTCTTTTTTTTTTTTTTTTTACTAATTGGCTCTTTAAAACTAGGCGCTCTGCTTTCTTTTAGACACGGCAACAAATAAGAGTCTTTATTCAAATTATTTAAACATAAAAAAAATATGATGCTGGGGGAAACTAACACAGCCTCGACAGTGAATGCGTCACGTCTGAAGCCTATGTTTTCTTCGTCCATTCACACACAGCGTCAGAGGCCTAAACAACCACGATCATAATAAGATAGTAGGGAAATGATAAGGCTTATACTGGATTAATCTTTCATCTTCGTTTCCTCCGCAGTTTAATATGTATAAAGTCTCCACCACAATGCGATGATTTCTGGACGGAGATTTAGGCAACAAATCACGAACACAAGACGCTTATCTGCTCTACGGACTGTAAGCGAGGACGTGTGTCTCATCACGTATTTAATTAATGAACAGTAAAATTCGGCGTACAGTTTTGCAGTTTTGTACCGAAATTAACTGACTCTGCGAGGCTAACCAAAATGTAACACCACTTCCGGTTACAGAATTCAAAATAAAACGGCACGCGCGAAGCACCCCGCCGCATTCGACAAGCTATTAGGCCCGTGACACGTTAAATGCTTTTGCTCTGAAGGCATAATCATCTCATTTCCGGCGTAAAACTCTCATCTGTACCGAACTTGACGCAGCTGCAAATCTGTCCAGGAGAGCCAAGTTGTTGATCCCAAAAGCTGCGTTCACTGATTTAATTACTCGTTTGAAGAAGCCCGGTCCCGTCCAAGCGCAGCATAATATTCACGTACAGCAGGTTTCGTTGCAAACCGTGTAATTTCTTGAACGAGCGGTGGGGAAAAAAACACCAAAAACCCTCCGGTCCGTAGAGCGCCGTCGACCGCGGATAGCCTCGGTGTGAATCTGGAGATTTGTGCCTCTGCTGCCCTTCGCGTGTGATCCCTCCCCTCGCGCTGCTCTCAGAATGTGTGTGTGCAGCGCGCGGCTTCAGGCTGGGGTCGGGTTGGGCTACTGCTGCTTTCACGGACTCCTCGTAAATATAAAAGCTAATCGCGTGTTCACGATTAATTGAGTCGAAAAATGCACAGTTTAACACAGAACCCGCTCCCTCTACTAGTGCAATATGTGACTGTTAGTTTTTTTGGGGGAAAAATGTTTAAAGAAGCCACAAAATAGAGAGGAAATGCTTGTAGACACGCAACACTTAATTTTGCCAAGTAGGCGACACAGTCTGTCAAAGTAAGCAAAAAAATGAATAACAGCCACAGTGAGCATGTCGTTTTTTATTAGTAGGTTTAATAAAAAAAAATTAATAAAAAAAAATCACTTGCCACTAATATTTGAACGCATTTAGACTCCAAACATATAAGTGGTCTTTCCTTTAAACATGCAGTACTTGAAAGCATCATAAGCTAAGCCTGTTTGTGTATGTATGTGTGTGTGTGTGTGTGTGTGTGTGTGTGTGTGTGTGTGTGTGTGTGTGCCCTCCTCGCTCTCTGTTTGTGAGGCAGAGAGTTGCGTGCGAAGAGCTCGACATGTCATTCAGAGGAATCCGCCACCTGAAACGCGAGGAAGTGAAGGCGACTCAATTGGGTATAAAGCATCAGCCAACATCTGCCCCGAGCAGTGCAAAGCTGATGAAAACATCAGCTCGGAGCTCATACGGGACCTCTGCGAATTGTTTTATTTTTCCTTGGATTTATCATTTGGCATTACGGTGTCGGTGCACCCTGGGAGACGCATCTCTTCTCTGCACTTAAAGTGAATGTGACCCAACATCCAACATTATACTGGAATTAACTGATAACCACCGATATTCTGGGTCAGTGCTTTTTATTTTATTTTATTTTATTTTTCTCATTATTTTTATTTTAGTGTGTGTGGACGTTTTGATGTGTATTTAACAACATTTTTGTTTTATAATTCGTGTCCAGGTATCCGGTATGTCTTCTTTGCTTTTCAAAAAATATTGATTAGACAAGTTCCACTGGCGTGGTATTTTATTTTGTAACTACCGGCACTTGTTTGAAGGCTCTTGAGCTTTCATATGCCATACATCTGATCTAACTCACGGATCCTGCTGTTTGGATTTTAACTTTAACTTAATTTAGGTTATCTTACTTTCAATTTAGAAACGTGGGGATTAAATGCAAAATTCCCCCCCGAGGAATGACTTTTAATGTCATCTTGTGCAGCAGCCTGCCTGAGCGTGCTTTTAGTTCTCTCACACTTTCCCATGTGTTAAAGTTTGTCTCCAGCAGCCACAACTGAAAGTTAACGTGCTCTCCTGTCTCACCCGCAGCGCACCTGTTACCTCCGGAGCGGAGTGCAAGACCATGATCCCTCCGGGAGACTGCATGTACGCGGGCAGAAAGAGGAGGAAGCCCATCCAAAAGCAGTTAAGGAGCGCTGCTGATTATTTGTTCAATCAGTGCCCGCTGACAAGTGCTTGCTAATGTGACACCCTCGATCACGATGTTGCACATTAAAGAGTGACCGAATCATACTCAGTCACGGGAAGTTAGTGAGGCAGCAGCTTAAAAGTGTGAAAATAACAGCACAAGTCCTGAATGAGAGGTTATAATCAATTAATTATCAGTCTGACACTTGTGATTATTTCTCTCAAACAGGCTATTAATAATATATCATCATTACCAAGTGGTTTCTATTTGTGTATTTGTGTATTATTATCACTGGAGTAAAGGTTTTTTTTTTTTTTATGATTTATTTATCTATCTCTCTAACTTTGCATGTGTGTCCTTACCCGCAGGAACAGGAGTCAAAGTGTGTGTTAGCTCGCTGATGGTGTTTTAGGGCAGTCCACGGGTTTTTCTGATGCAGATTTTTTTGGACGGCCTTGTCAGCCGTTGTCATGAATAGTGAATCGTGGCTTATATAAGATTTTGAAGAGGGAAGTGGTAATTTAACAAGGCCCGTGGCATTTATAAAGTTTTCATGTTTTGCCCTGCCTCCTGCTGCCGAGCTGGGGAGGAAATCTTCACCACATCAAGCTGATACTGTATGTGCACCGGGTAGAAAAGTACTTTAGAAAATTGTGGATTGACAGCCAGGCCACTGGACTTTTTGGGGGGATTTTGAGGTATAAATCAGAAGTTTCAGTCATCCGTCGGTGTTTATTTTCCTCCTGTTTTAAATATCACCAGACTTTGCACGTGAATCAAACTTTTAGTTGAGGCTGAATAGTCCGATCAAGACATTCACATGCATTCCTTTGTATGTTTTCGTAAAAAGCGTGAGGTGAACAGAAACACTCAGCTGTGGAAACCGGAGCTGACTGTTACATATGCGGATCATGTTAAGTTTAGATGGTGAGGCTGTGGTGCACCTTACTAAAATACACAAATACCTCTGTGCCTGAAGAGCATTTTCGCATTCTCTGCGGCACAGAGGAGGAAAGTGCAGCATGTCCGGCAACGTTAACATCAGGAGCTGCAGAGGATATTGGTACATACAGATGCTTTAGTGCAAACCTCCAGAACGGGGCTTGTAAAGGATATTTTTCAGCGAGACAGCATTGGCACAACAGAGCTCCTAGCTCCTTTGTTTGGTTTGGTGTTGTTGAGAAGTAGCCAGTCAAACTGACAAATAAAGAGACTTGTCACTGGAGGAAACACAAATCAGCGTGGTGCTTGGTAAAGCTGGGGAAGGCTGAGTCAAAAGGAAACACAGCTGAAAGAGACAGGGACTTGTGCAGAGTGTGGTTTATTCAGTCATATGTTTTTATTTGGGTTCGCTACATAACCAGAGCAACACAAAACAGGATATCGTAATTTGTATCACGACAAGGGGAAAAAATAATTGTGAAAGCAAAATTGTGAGGTCGCAGTTTCTTGATTACTTTAATAGTGTGGTGTCCTGTTTTTCCCACTGATTAAAATGAGAATCTTAGCCGCAATTTTGATTTTAAAAAAATGTGTATGACTGATAATTAATGATTTCGTAGACCAAGACTGCTGCCGACCCTAAGCTTTGCAAGCCTGTGTCATGAAGTGCAGATGAGATTTAGTCTAACTTTGCCATTAGCAGTAGCATGACTCCAACAAGTGAAACTAAACAAGTTAATCCTGCTGTTTTCACTTACTGCCTGCTGAGGAGCGTCTCAGCATGTCTCTACACTGGGGGGGAAAAAAAAAAAAAAAAAGATTTTGACTGGGCCATGCAGCTAAAAGTTTCTTATATCCCAGCCGAGTGGATGACCTCTGTCCTCACGTCCGACCCCGTCTGTCTTTCTCTCCCCTCTGCCCGTCTCATCACCAGGAAGCCGTCTTCTTCCAATGAGAAAACCAACCCGTCCAAGCGGCACAGGGACAGGCTGAATGCTGAGCTGGACCGGCTGGCCAGCCTGCTGCCGTTCCCCCCGGATGTCATCTCCAAGCTGGACAAACTGTCCGTGCTGCGCCTCGCAGTCTCCTACCTCCGCGTCAAGAGTTTCTTCCAAGGTAAAGGTCGAGAGGTGGCATTTGTAGTGGAAGGTGGAGGGGCTGGGGGAAATTGTGTGTTTGTGTTTGTGTGTGTGTTTTTCTTTGAGTTCGTATGAAGCTGATGAGTTGGTTTGAATAAAATGGGGATGGTAATTGAGTATCTGCTGTTGTCCCCCCTCTGACGTGTATTTGTTATACAACTCACAGCTCAGTTAATTACGCAAAGAATATTTAAGCATGCACACATATTTAACCCTATGACAGTGGCAGTCATGTGTAGCTGTAGCAGTAAGATCCTGGGCTCAGGAAATAACAAACATGAATACAGTTGTGCTATATTCAGGAAATTGTCCCGCTCAAGATAGTCTGTATAATTTTCAAAAATGTTTCCTTTTTAAAAGCTGAAAACAATCTCGCTCATATGAGTCGAACACGTGTGCTGAATGATGCTGTCCAGGATTCGGGCCGGTGTGTGTGTGACGGTCAGAGACAAATACGTGAGACTGTGTATAAGAGATTTTACACAGTGTTTGAATTTTTGTTGCTTCTATCTGCACTTATTCTATTCTCTTGGATATTGGAGAGAATCTCTGTCAATCCGTGTTGCTCCCTGTAGAGACGAGGCACTGTTTGTCTACTCCCCCGTCCCAAATCCTCGTCATCCCTTTGTGTCTTGTAGTCACATGTAATTAAAAGGTATACTGAGGCACACTCTTGTTTTCCCACCGTTCACCGAGCGCCTCCCTTCCTCCCCCTCTGCTCGTGTTGCTCCAAAATCCACCTCAAATATTCATGGGCCGCTTCAGAACGGATTGCGTTGCCGGTGGCCTCAGCGGCTGCCTTATCAGCTCGGGACGCGCAGCTGGATGCGACAGCTCTAAAGACAAGAGGTAGTGTTTTTTTTATTTAGACGAAAAAGCATCTTCCCTGTGTCTTGGCAGGGAAAATTGTCGCAAGTAGACAGAGGATGAGGGGCAAAGGGAGGACAGCGGAGAGGAAGCACTGCCCTCCTTGTCCTAGGGACTGAAAGGAAGTCCTGTGTTCTTGGAGAAGTTGGGATTTGCAGGAAGGTTTTGCAACCTTCTCCTCCTCAACACATGTGGCTCCCCTCTTTCACCTTCTCCTCCTCTGATCCTTGCAGTACCCTTAATCTCCATCATCCGCTGCCTTGGCTTGGCATGGCACCCAACAGCTGGCATCCTGTTGGCCTGAGTCATGCAATTTTAGACACACACACGCACACACATACACACACACTTAGTTGTTTTACCCCGAACACTCACTTAGCTTAGCCATCACGGAAAGCGGCAGCACAGGTGCTAATCGGACTTATTAAAGGTGCCTTTTCAGGATAAGGGATCACGCAGAGATAAAGACAGCAACTGCTGCCAGCGAGAGGAGCGGAGCTGAGCAGTGTCAGGGTCTGTGATGCCCCCCCCTCCCTTCTGGAAAACGGAGGCTCAGTCATGTGTGTGAAACAGCTAACCGTGTTGAAAGGTGTGTTGAAATGAGTGGTTGTGTTTCTAATAGCTTTCTGCGCACACCTCTCAAAGTTACTCGAAGTGTTTGGGCACTAGTACTAACAGCAAAGGTTGCATTCGTCAGGAATTATTTTAGGATCTTCTATTTTTACCTCCTCCAACATGCATTAATGCTCTATTTGTTTGCTCCACCTCTGCCGGATGCCTGTTATATCAGTGGCAGCACTGACCGGCTTAGCTGCCTTTTGATGCTACACTAATGAGATTAATCAGAGTGGAACATGAGGGATTTTGGCGCTGCATACATCTGTGATCTCTGCCCTCCGCCTCTTTGGTCAGCGCGCTCGCCTTGAATGGTCGCAGTTTTTCCACTGATATTTGAACACGGAGCCGGGCCAGAGCCCTTCCAGATAAATCTAAGATGAGCGGCAAGTACGCATCCACATCCTTCCTGTGGTTTGGAACAACAGTCATAATCTGCTCTTTTAATGTCTTCTTCTTCTTTCTAACAGTGAGTCACGCAATGAAACCATGCCATGAAACCAAGAAACCTGCAACCTTAAGTTTCATTTGCATTTAAAAAATGTCTTCTCGAGGAGGATTTTTCCACTGACACTGATGTGGTGCTCCTCTGCGTCCACTAGGGGGACTGTGTGAAGTGGCTCCTGAGTTAGGGCTCATGTGTGGTTCAGTTGGCTCTGATCAAGAGGTGATGGGATTTGGCTACAGGTTGTTTTATGCCATGTACTCATGCGAAAGGCCGTTATGGGAATGTCATGTGTTACGAGGCTTAGAGACAGAGAAGAAGAAGTAGTGGCAGGTGGTTTAGAAAGCGCACCGACATACTACCTGTTGCCTGCGTTGCGTGACTGCTGAAGGGTGGAGCGCAGTGAACAGTGTGTACCTATGCACTTTATGCAAATGCGCCCCGAGGCTGTGTGTGTCAGCGCTGCCCGCCTGTGTGTGTGTGTATGTGTAAATAAAGACTGACATCAAAGAGAGATTCTCTTCAGCCACTTTCCCTTATTCATCATATTTCGTGAGATTCAGGCGTGATGTGTTTACATGCTCAACAGGACATATGACCTGAGATGGCTCCGTTTGCTTTTTGACGTGCCACCCCGACAAATAAGATAGAATCGATTTGACATTGATGGTGGACATTGAGGTATTGCATACACCTGAGGACTTGAAGCTATTTGCAGAGGTGCATTGTTGAGAGGACACAATGGAAGTACAATGTGATCAAGTTCAAGCGTGCTGTGGCGCAGGTAAAGCATGCAGAGGCCAGTGAAAGTGGGCCGCGAGTCCAGAGGGGCAAAGCACCCCTTAAAAAAATAATGACAACAATACAAAAAAATCCAAATCATCAGCTCGTAGCCTGCAGGCTGTGCGGAGCTCTTTGTCCCATGTTTTAATTTTTATTTTAGGTCAGGATATCTGTATTCCAGCATTTTTTAGGCCTTTTTCCTCCAGCGAGTAGGTCCATGTGAGTATCTGTGTGAGTGTGTGTGCGTGTGTGTGTTGACAGTCAGCAGGCTGTAATTCCCTTCCCTTCCATGTTAGGCCTCTGCCCTCACTGTAATTGCTGAGCTTGTTAAATATTTACCCTAAGGATTAACTATCCCTCCTCCTTTGTCTTTCTGCCCCGATTGCCTTTAATTCTCCCCCGGTGTGTGTGTGTGTGTGTGTGTGTGTGTGTGTGTTTCTGTTCTGGAGTCCTGATTGTGTTTTGCTGCTGTTTAGCTCATTATTTGAAACTCGAATTTTCCCTTGTTTTTCAAAAAACGCACTCAGGTTAGGGAGCATACTTTTGGAGAGGATCAGGTAATTAAGGGAAAACCTTTGAGGGAAAAATTTCTTTTTAATGAACTTGCAATTTTGCCGAGATGCAGAGATGGGCCTGTTTTTTGTATTTAAAAGCAGTCATGATACCTCGAGCAACAGACGAGGAGTCATTCATTTAATACAAGGACACGTGACATGGAACCTCATGCTCATCAATCACCTTTCCCTTTCTCTCCTCCTCTTTCCCCCTCTTATCACGTGTTCCTAATATGAATTGAAACGGGCTCTAACAAGAGCAGAAGGCAGAAGGGCTTGCGATGAGAATCAGATGGGAGTTATAAGGCAGAGGGGCTCGGAGGCCACATAATAAAAGACAGACCCCTCTCCCCTGATGTTCAGGCTATATTACACCGCTACAGGCTAGATATAAGTTGATATAATTCATGCTAATGCTTTAACATTAGCTGGAGGCAATGATATGTGTCTCAATAAATCTAAAGCAGTGTTGGCGCCGCTTTTGTGGGCTTTGTTTGTGTGTAATGTGGTCACATCTTAGAAAAGAAAGGTTCATGATTAAACATGTAAGCTTGTGGGTTGGGTTCCTTGGTGGCTGCGTATGCATTGTGATGAGCTGGTACTGGTGAGGTGTGACCGAGGCTTATTTCCACAGGTCTCGACAGTCGTGGCACACCCTTGGGAATAAAACACAGCACTGAAACGAATCCCTATATATGTCTCAGTGCAGATATCCACTTCCTTAAACTACATTGTTTGCATGTTTATTGTTTTTCGGTTATTGCCCTAAGTTTGGAATGGGTGCAAGTTTGGTGTGCCTTGACAGGTGTTTGCTGTTTGTGGGAGAATGCGTGACCAACATCAAGTTTCAGTGGTTATAATTAACACTTCAACAATAATGACAAGAAGAGTGTGTAGCAGGCAGAATTATCAATAGCCATCAAAGTACAGAATACAGTAGGCCAAAAAATAAATAAATAAAATAAATAAAAGGGGGGGTGGAATTAATCTCAATTCAGACAACACGCAGACAAACAAATAAATCAATCAATGCATATAAACATTCATAGAAATAGAAATACATTAACACTGATTGAGGAGCAGAGGGGAAAAAATGAGTTCCAAACCCACAGATTTCCAATCAAGGGGAATCAACAGTCTAGCAGCTATGACAGTAGAGAAGGCAGAGGCACCGCTACCAAGGCCTGACAGGTTCAAGTCTTTTGGGGAGAAGCCAAAAAGTGCAACAAGTATGCACGGGTTGATTACTGAGCCCGGTGCTACTGAAAGAGACTGTCTGCTGTCATTTCACAGTGGCAGCTCTGTTGCCACTTTCAGTTGAAAAAGTTTGTGCTCTTTTTTTTTTTTTTTTGAATATTACACGTACTATTTCTAGAACTGATCACAGAAATTAACTTAATCTCCCTCCAAGAAAATCTTTTGATTGAGTAATTTAACTTTTGAGGGAAATCATTTGCTTAGCTGTTTAGTTGAGTTAAGCTAAAATCCCCAACAGAAACATCCCTATTAAGTCTCAGCTCATTCTGATGATCATCTCTGAGTGGGACAAATAAGCACAGGAAATTAAAAAAAACTATCTTTTTGCTCTCACTAGTAAGAATACTGAAATCAACACCAAATCTCCTGTTAAAAAAACACTCATTTTTGCATCTCAGAAAAGCCCCTCCACAAGACACCAACAACCAGAAAACCATCTTTATGACTTGTCCTACTTTGTTTTCAGTAAATCATCTGCCTTGAAACTCATCAGCTCTCGCAGTACATAATAACAACCCCTAAAGTTACCACCAAAACAAATCTCATGGCCAAATATAAATGTCTGCGGTGTAAATCTATCCACATCACATCAAGGTGTATTTATAAGTGTGTGTGTGTGCGCGTCTGGAAGCCCTCAATTAAAGCCCCACCTTCCCTCATAGCTGTCAGTCCAGTCAGGGTGTTGACAGTGTACGGGAACACACACACACACACACACGCACACACACACATACATACATAGACGCCCACAAATACGATGAAAGATGCGAGTGCAAGTAAACCTGTACATGCCAAGTTTGGTAACTTGAAATGCTGATGCCATACGACAGTGATCAGCGTTTAGATCTGCGTCTGCGCTGCTGATCTCCGAACTCGTGCCGGCCAGTTTCAATGCATGTGTTGCTGTCTGCCTCTAAATGCTGGCTGAGCTATAATAAAAGAGGAAGAGGAAGACCACAGAGCCCTCAGACTCACGCCAGGCATACGCCACCTGTGACGTCAACCGGCAGACAGGAGATGGTTTTGTAACCAACCCACCATCGTGCAATAGAGGAAGGACAAAACAAGACAAAAACAATCAGACTACATCCCGATTCTCTCATCTACAAATTTTTTAGGAGAATTTCACGGTTGTAAGCACCCCCCCACCTCTCCCTGACTATTTGGGTTAATCCTTTTCATGTCAAATCTGTATCGAATTGAGTCAATACATCCCATTTCGCAGAAAGAGGAAGTGCTGCAATGAGATAGCTGCTTATGAACGGAGTCCTTGCTCAAGGGGTGAAAATGTGTATCAGGTCACATTTTAGCTGGACTTTGTGTTTACTAAACTCTGTGTGACCCCATGCTTTTTTTTTTTTTCCTTTCCTATGCTCTGCAACCCAAAGGCAGACAAGCTGGGTAGGGCAGAGGCCAAGACAAATCAGCAAGCTGCCTGGAATATAAATGAAGTGAAAAGGTTTAGCAACAGAAAGGTCAAGATGTGGTCATTTCACTGTTGTTTACGGGTTTTACAACAAAATGTCTTTGTTTTCGAAACAGTTGACTGCAGCCCACAGTTGTTCATATTTCTTAAAGGCTTCGGATTTAAGGGAATCTTTTAGCAGAAATGGAATATGATAATCAGAATTATCATTAATAGTTATCAAAATTGTGTTTTCATGAGTGAATAATAGCCTGAAAATAATAATGGTTGTGTTTTTGTTGCTGTAGAAGAGGCCTTTTACATCTACAGCGGAAGTGGGTCCCCTCCCACAGACAAATGAGACACTGGCTCTAGAGAAGGCCTTTCATGCTTTCTGGGTTTTCAGATGCCATGTCTATGTTGTGATGAAGCACTTGTTGAATGTAGGTTCACACTTATCATGTTCTTGCAATAACGTGGTCTCTGGTTGGTTGGTCTGTCTGCTCCACCACTCTGGTCCATACTGAAATATCTCGACAACAATTGGATGGATTGGCATGAAATTATGGTATGGCCATTCACTGTGCCCAGAGGATGAATCCTACTGACGTTGGTGATTACTTGACATTTGTTCCAGTGAAATCACAAGTTATTCGCACAACACCTGCAAAGCTAATGACAATCTTATCAGTCTCAGGTGTACCATAGTGCTAATAGGCACATGTTTGCATGCTAACATGATAAACAAAGATGGTAAACATCATACCTGTTAAGCGTCAGCATGTTAGCGTTCTGATTGTAGCAGCAATTAGCTTAGAGCACCAGCCGTGCCTGAATACAGCCTCATTAAGCTGTTAACAAGGTTGTAGACTCCTGTTTACTGACTGTTGCATGAGAACCAAAAGAATTGTGGTTCTTTCAAGGAATCTGTTAACGTTGACCTGTGGCACTAGTATCACTGGTTGAGACTATATGCTGAGTACTTAACTACACGGCTCATTAACCCATTTGTTTCATCTGTCCATACATTTTTTGAAGTGGACACTCAAACTCACTGAAGGTTGAACCCTCTGACCTTTTCAGTCGCCCCCTGTCGTTTGACTCAATCACGCTGTTAGCGGCACTATAGGAGATAGAAATCACCAGGAATCAGTTAAACTTCTTGGGTAATTAGTTTCAACTTGACGAGCTGCGAATCGATGCTTACATGCTGATTTTTTTGGGATGTCTTGGTTGCGCTGGATGATTGCACATTTGAGTCCTCCAGCACGCAAAGGCTTCAAATCCCAAAGGATGCGGGGACTTCAACCCATCAGCCCATCAGATCAGTTAAATCTCATATGTCACAACAAGCCTGGAGACATACAAGCAGACTGGCCAGCGTTGTTCTGGTGTATGTGGCACGACATCTCCAGTTCACCCTGAGCTGTGACAAGCCTTTTACATTATGAGTAACAAAAGGTGATTCTGTGAATGACATGTTTCTCCGAAACTGGGCAAAAGTGGCATTTGAGATTTCTTTTTTTATTCCTGTAACCAGCAGGTCGCATTCACACACGATTTCTCGTGACAGTTCATTAGATCATTTGACATAGCTTCTCATCCTGGTCCACATCCGTTTTAGTGATCGGCACACGCCACTAAATCCTTGTAAGATGCCGTGATGTTGATTAAGAGCATCCAGGGAGATAATGGATTACAACATCCCAAATCTCTGTAATGTGTGTATACAGTGGAAGCACGGGCGATTTGTTTTTTCCCTTCTTTTCTTTCTTTTTCCCCTTTTTCTTTGACCGTGATGAACATTTCTAGCTCATCCCTGTCCTTCTGTCTCCCCTATTCTGCCTTATGGGGGTTGTGTTTGTTTCACTGACCTCTGTGAAAGAAAATCACCTCTCATCTCCGTGTGCTTCATGGAGAGTGCGTGATCAGGCTAAATGCCAGTGCTCAGGCTTTTCTCCTTCCTCTTTCCTCCACATGCGATGTCTGTAATTCCGTGCAACGAGTTCTATATACAAAGGTAGATGTATGGCCGCTTAATACAGTTCCAGTGTAAATGTTAATGCGTTCTCACTGTTATGACTAACTTAATGCCAGTGCTCAGAGTCTTATCATTCTTTTGCTTCGTTTTGGCTTGCGAAAAAAGCCTGTTCTTTTTAAGGGTTTATACAGCACAGTAGCGTGGGTACTTATAATGGCACTGTTTGTTTTTAGAATTTAAGTACATCAGCAAAAATTGGACCTCTTTAAATGCAATACTGCCTTAACTTTACCTAATACCCATGGTAGGAAAAACTATTAGGTCAATAACAAATCAACCCCAAGAGATGGTTGCATTGTCTCGATGTCAGTGTCACTTTTTAAAGAAAAGCATTATCCCCTCAAGCTGTTCCCACTAGTTGCTTTTATGTTATAATTAGAATCTTGTCATATTTCCTTTGTTGTTGCTAACATGTAGTCATTATCCGCACAATGATTCCATGCTAAATTGCACATTAGTTGCACGCCGGCTCATTCTCCCACCCTCCTGCATGTGTGTTCGCCCCCTCCACAGCAATCAGCCACACAATAGCTGTTAACTAGTGCGACAGGCCAGCCATGCTAATCCCTTGTATGTGTCGGGAACCATGAATGGAGAAGCCGCCTTTCGCATTTAGGATCCTCACAACTAACTCATTAGTTGCTTGAATCAAAGGCATGACACTGGCTTTGTCCCTGCCTGGCCTCTCGTGCCACAGACACTGAACTCGCTTGAGTGGAGTCGGACTCTGTTGGCCTGGAGCGCCAACAGAGCCCCCCGGGATCACAAAAGGCCATAAGTGAATTACTCAAATCAGTGCCGAGGGGGGCCCACCGTCAGACGCTAACTGTAACAGCTAGTGGCGGCCGTGCAGCAATAGGGGGTGTGCTTGTGTGCAAGTCTGTGTGTGCGAACGGACGGGTAGAGTGTGTGTTGGAGTTTGAGTGAGTGTGAATAGACAGCCAGGACTCATGCAGGGGGAGCAGAAGCCTTTGTTGGCCCAACACTATTGTTGGAAGCTGTCTTGTGTAATTACTGCCACAGCTACCGCCTAGCGCGCCACTCTGCCGGCACAGAGTGCAAGAGGGACAGGGAGGGAAGCAACAAGCGCAGAGAAGCCCCTGGAGTTTAGGATGATAATTATATTATGGAAGCACTTTAAGAATGCAGCGGTGCTACAAACCCTCCGAGCAGTTGTTTTACATAGTTTGTATTATCATGGAATTAGATTAGAAATCTCAAATGCTCCTCTGAAGTCAAGTGTATTTAAACTCCATGGTAATGTAATGTTATTGGCAGACATGTTTGTTAGTACAAACATTTGCTCCGCTATTGGTTTGCAGCGTAGCTGTGCTATTTTTATAAGCACGCAACTCCAGCACGCTTAACCCCAACGACTCCCCTTTTGGCTTTAGATGAACTAATTTCACATTTCCAATTTATATTCATCCCCCCACACAACAAACAAATAGACTTTGTTGATCTCCACGAAAACATGCAATATAGCTCACAGATTCAGTCCTGCCCAAAGCCACATGTTGAAAGCCCATTTGATAACTCATTAAGCCTCGGAACGGCCATTTTTGTATTTGTTTTGACATGCGGGCACTTCTGCACAGAAACAGCTCCCTGAGCTTAGGCAAAAGTTTTATTTGTTGTGGGATCACTGAATTTGAGAAAACTGAATTCATTTAGCAACAATAAAGGCATGCATTCTGACATTGAAAAGGTCTGAAATGTGGCCTTGATTGCAATTTTGCAATGTACAGCAGAGCCAACCAAATCAGTAGCAGAATCCAATGGTCAGGCATTCTTATCATCAAGCTTGTCTATGTCCCGCCGTTGTCCTGTTTGCATGCTTTAGAGACGGAACACAAAGAGCTGATTGAAGATTCACTCCCCTGAACAGAATGTTGGCCCTCGTCCTGGTGCAAATGGTCACCAGTTTCCTCCCAGTGAGCACCCAGGGCCTATTAGCTACAGCACAACCAATTTAACATGGCCAGACGCATAAAAAGCTCACTGGTGTCAGTAACGCGATCTGTTGATGGCTAAACCGAGCGAATGGAGAGGCTATTCACAGTGGCTGATGAATGAACTCAGTGACGCTGCCGCTCTGGCACGATGTGGATCAACATACCAAACCATTAACCAGCGAGTGAAAAGGGAGAAATCACAAGACAGTGAGGACAAAACTGACCAAACTGTGTCAGTAAACTTGGTCAGTTTTCTGTCTGTTTCACACAGTGGTGGAGGAAATACTCAGATCTTCTACTGAAGTAAACGCAGCAATACCACCGTGTAGAAATGGCATCCAATTATAATAAGATACTCAAGTATAGGATTATGCAGATTTCAGAATGATGTGTGTTATTAAATGACAAAATAAATGAATTGATGTATCGGCACTTTAACATAATCCCTATCAATAAAGTTTGATCTTAATCTATAACATTACATCATAATTTGTTTGTTGATTATATTTTGAACTAAATCTGTAACTAAAGTGCAATATTCGCCCGTGAATTATAGCAAAGTAAAAAAAAGTTAAATATGAGTACCTCAAAATTGTACTTAAGTACAGTACTTGTATACATGTACTTAGTATCCCAATGCTCTCCCAACATGTCTGACATACATTTAGCTTGCACAGTCTGCAACCTCACCTGAATGCATCACGATCCTGAGCTCTTAACAGAGTAAGCTTAGCCACAAAAAATGCCAAGTTGCTTATACCTGCACTGTGCACTGTATAAATGTCACTGTTAAATACCTGCACTGCACTGAGTGATGGAATGAATGCAAGGAAATTAAGAGCATTCCTTTTATATGAGACATTACTGATAAGAATCAGGATTGTTCTCTGAAGGCTCGCGTGTCGTCGTGCCTGGTGTACTACATGTCATCAGCTGTCTATATGCTGGCTGCTCGGCCGTACTGTACGTCAGATCGCTTGTTTCGTCTGTCACCTCCATTTATCTTAATTGAAGCATGCTTCAGTGTGCTACAGTGGCCCAGGCCCGGTCCCTTCTGTTGTTCCCTAATGTAAATCGATATGTTTCCATGCGGTTGGAAAGATCACTAACCAAAGGTGGCATCTGACCCGATACAGCTCAATACGCTAACTACCGTCAGCCAGATGAGGTCCCCTTTCATCAGCATTTGATATGGCAAAACAGGCCCGCGTAACTCGCCGGAGTAAAAATAGTTCCTCAGATCATGTCATATAAAGTTAGGGTTATTTGGAGAAGCTCTGAGGGGGAGTTTCTTTTTTTTTTTTTTCCCAACCTCAGACCGAACATGTTGAAAATTTCACTGTACACGTTTCGCTGATACAGACCCAAAATATGTTAAAACAAAAAAAAAAACAAGAGCACGTATTTCAGGGAGAAGGGGCCATAGTAAAGGCTAATTAAAGGGGACTAGAGAATGTGATGCAAGAGGGTGTTTAAAAGCATTTGTGTGTTTTTATTGGTTGGCAGGCCTTAGCTGCACTCCGAGCACCCAGAGCAGTCTGAACTCTGAGTGAACTCCTGCTCTCATCTGAATTATTATCGAATGAGTGAGCCTGACAAAATATTTTTAGGACGCAGAGAGAGACGCAAGCAGAGGGTTCAGCAAGAGGGAGAGTCATGGAAGGCAACGTTACCTTATCACACGCACACATGCACGCACATGCCCGCGCACACACATAGCCATGCACACACACGTTTACTCGGGCACCACAAAGAAAGACAAAGCAGAGCCAAACGTCACTTAGCACAAGCAGGATGGTCTCTGACTTGACAGTGTCCAGGCACATTGTTTAAGGGCAACAGCTCTACAGGGGCAAATGTCTCACCCAGGCAGCCAGGTATCAAGTGAGTCAGGATGATGAGTGTGCGGATGTGTGTGTGTCTGTGTGTGTGTGTGTGTGTGTGTGTGTGTGTGTGTGTGTGTGTGTGTGTGTGTGTAGAGAGAAGGAAAGAGGCTGTTGCGTGACTTGTGCTCATCCCTTCAGCCCCCCAGGCGTTATTTGTTAGCCAGGAGAAAGGAAGGTATATCTTAAGTGTTCAACAGTCAACAGAGCTACAACAGGGCCCTCATGCTTACTGGGATGTATTTGGGAGGTGTGCATTGGTGTGTGTGTGTGTGTGTGTGTGTGTGTGTGTGTGTGTGTGTGTGTGTGTGTGTGTGTGTGTGTGTGTGTGTGTGTGCATGTGTACATGGCCAAAAAAAATAAAAAAATAAAAAAATCATGGCGGGGCAGAGGATTTTGTCTCATATCCCTCATGTATCAACCTCCCTCAAAATGTCATCAAGTCATTAAGAAAAATGGCAGTGGGAAGCGATGATTTAACATCACCACACATGTGTATATATACACACACAACGTAAAAAGTTTGGCAAGATGCTATCGACTCATGACACTCATCTAAGAGCGTTTTCTTTATTTATAAATGTGCTGAAATTGTGAATTCAGCCGTAAAACTTGAAACCGGCCAAGTTGTCCTGATAAAAAATTGCCTGGGAGATAAGTGTGGTTATTAGCCACCCTTTTCATTTTTTAGTGAGTGTGTGTGTGTGTTTTAGTGTGTGTGTGCATGCTTGATTGCAGGTCCCCTCTGGAGATTTTCCCTAACATCACTAGCACCAGGCCCTCTGGGGGAGTTTCATGGTAAAAGCTCTCTGAGGCTTTCTGAGTGGCTTAAACCGGAGTTTCAACCAATATAAAAGAGAGAGGAAAAAAGAGAGTAAAAGATGCAGTGAGTGAATAATAGAGGAGAAAGATGCTATTTTTAAGTGATGTTTGCAGGCCTTTCTTGGGATAAGTTGTGGTTGTTTTTTCCGTTCATGACATTATTTGGTTTGAAGGCACTTGCTGTGAATTCTTGAAAACAGGGAATGCAGCTATTCAATTATGAAACATTATAATAATCTACTGGCACGTTCCGTTTATATACGAGTGAGACAAAAAGTATATGATACAGGAGCATCTCCTCAACAGGCGATATAAATGCACTGCAGGAGTAGAGATTAATATATATGTCAGCTGCGACTGTTGTGCTGTTATTACATCTGACGTTACATCATTCGATCAAATGAAATTAAAATCTCTCTCCCGCTGCAGCCCTATTTACACACGCACACACACACACACACTAGTGGCTCTGTGCTGACCTTTGACCTCCTTAACTCTTGCAGTTCTCGGATCTCTTGCAGATCTACCGCAGCTGCTCTCAGTGCTCGCACTTCAGCCGACACTTCAACTGACATCATCTTTCAATTTATACTACATTCACCTGGCACTTATCTCTTTTTAGACCTTAACTATAACTGACACATTCAACCCAATTTGATCCACCACACTTCGGGTGGCATTTCTGCTACTTTCAGCGCTTGAACTTCAGCGGACCCTTCGACCCAGTTCAGCACTTTTACTTTAACTGGCGAGTCGGTTTCATTTAGCACTTACACTTACATTAAAAATGTAACTTTAATCTGTGCCCGCACTTAAGAGCCGCAGCGATCAGTCGAACGAAAAAGAGTTAATTGGCAAACATTTTGATGAGCAACTATTGTTTCTGTCATTTTGTTGTTTGTTGGCTCTAGCTTTTTAAATATAAGGATTTTCTCTGTGATTTCTGTCATTAAATGAAGTCTTTTGGTTTTGGACTGTTGGTTCAGCAGATTAAGTGATCTTAAGTGAAATTCTGTAGACAAAAAATTTATCAATTTATCATGAAAACAAATTGAAAGGTTAAACAATATTCAGAATAATCAGCTTTTCAAACATTTTAAGCATTTCATTAGTTAGAAATGATCTTTCATTGCCAAAATTCTCCAAAAATGTCCATCTACCGTGATCATGGCAGGCTGGTGTCTGTCACAGATGTTCCTTTGTGTTTGTGACCTTTTAAGAAATGGTGCCATGGGCACTGACCCGCTGGACCTTTCAGGGACGAACACAACGCTTGATCTAATGACTTATTCATCAGGCGCAAATGCACAACCTCTTAAGGATGGTACGCGACAGAGAGCAAAGGGATCAAAACAGATCATCATATCAGGTGCAGGAGCTCGTCATGGCTAATGCAGCAAGATAAGTAAGCACTCTGCACAGCACAGGCTGGAGGGATGGATACTGTGGTGTTTTGAGATTCAGGAGTCAACTCAGAGGCAACATAGCGGATATTTGTAACAACAGGAAAACGAAGAAGAAAAGGAAGCAGGAGGAAGGACAGAGAGAGAGAGAGAGAGAGAGAGAGAGAGAGAGAGAGAGAAAGAACAGGAGAGAAAGAGAGAAGATGACAGGAAGAGGTGGTGAAGAGATGTGTCACACTCTGTTTCTGTCCCTGAGGATCGTGTTTAAATTGGCATGTTGCAGGGAGAGCACTGTTAGACTGAATTTAAACAGCTGCCGGCTTCACCCACAGCAACACACACACACGTCACGCATGCACACACACACACACACACACACACACACACACACACACACACACACACACACACACACACACACACACACACACACACACACACACACACACACACTGGTGCCCTCCCCTGCTGTAAGTTTGCGTGCGGAGCAGGGAATTTCTCCATGCTAATGTGCCAGGGTTTGTTTTCATCATCAAATTGCAAATGTTTTAAATATGCATCACACACACACACACACATATACACACGCACTCAACCACATTTATCCAGTCAGGGCAGTGACAGTCTAATCCTTGTTTTCACACCGTGTCATCTGTCAAATATAGAGCTGGAAGTGGCTTCCACCCATGTTTATTTTTCATACACCACTCCCATAATTTTTCAATCATATTCGATCTCGAGACGCAGCATTTCTCGACCTGTAACGGATCGCTATGCTTTCCCTGGCCGTGTCTCCAGATTAACACATGCAATGGCTTTTCACAGTGTGGGATAACAATTAGCTCGAGAACAGGGAGATTAAAGAGGGAGCTGAGTGGAGCCTTGGCATGTTTATATATCTGCTGTGCGGCCCAGAATATAAAGCTTCCACATCTTAAGCCCTTAAACTGCATGTTACCACAAAAGCCAAAACAAGACTTATGTTTTAGGAAGTCAGTTAGTATAGCACTGGTTCATATAAGTTTTTATTTCCTGAAAACACACAAAAAAATCAGCTAATGGGATGAGATTGTTCTTAATTTAAAAGTTGAAATGGATTTTTAGCTTTTGTAAAGAACTACTTCTGTTGTCATGAGAGTGTTTAGTCAAACAAAAATTACATAACCTTAGTTTGCTTTGAGACAAATCAGGTGTTGAACCAAAATTTTCAGCATGATTTGATGAATTCAGTGTCACCAGATTGTCACTCTGAAGCCTAACCCAGATTCTCACTGTCGGCATGGCCCATGCAGCAAACATCCTGACATGGAAACGATGTTGATATGACAGCCTGCGCTGACGTTAAAAGCCAGTGTAAATATAGCACCAAAATCAAAACTGAGTCACATCCACTCATCGTCCGCGGCTGCCACCTGCGTCATTTTGTGAAACCAGGACTTAGATATCTGTCTGAGTTCAGACGAGCTGTTTTCACACCGTGCTGTACCATCCTACTGTAAGAAAAAAAAACAACAAAAACTTTGGGTTTGCAGGGGATGATGTTGAACTTTGCTACCCCTTGCATATAATACCGCCTGTCAAATTTTTGCTTGGAGGTTGTATTGGGTTTTCTGGGGGGGGGGAAACAGCAAATCTTGCCTTAAAGATACGGATAACCCAGTTTAGAATGAAGGAGTGTGAAATACATGTTTGCCCAAGGTTAAGAGCAGAGTCGGTGTGAGATTCACTTATTGCTTATTACTCTATTGGAAGAGTCATCTCAGAGCTTTTGCTTGTACTTTTCCATTACACCCTTCAAAATTACCCTCCTTTACCTTGAAAAACAGAGATCACTTCTTGTTTTCCCTCACCAGAAAAACACAGTCTTTGTACGATGTCCAGTGTTTTTGTCATCCTTTTTCCCTCAAAAACATAAATGTTGTGAAAGCACTTCCGCCAACTTCATTTCTCATGTAGACAGTCATGGCTCTCGGATAATTCCACTTCAACCTCCCGAAGAGGGGGTGATAACAAAGAACAGCTTTTTTTTTTTCCTTTTTTTTTGCCTGAAATTGAAGCAGTGTTTGGTCCAAGTCCTACCATGAGTAATATGAGGGTAAACAACAAATCGCTGGAGACTCCTTCCTTGTGACTCATGAGCAACAAGTTCTCAGAAAGGAGAGACAGACAGAGAGAGAGAGACAGAGAGAGAGAGGCTAAGGGAGGAGGGGGGGGACCATAATAACATCATTGTGGCTGTTTGAAGTCGCATCAGGCCTATTTCCCAGATACTGTAAGTACAGGCTTTCTGCATGTCTGCTGGCCTCTCGCCACTCAAAGGCCACATTCATGGAGGCACTGCCGCCCTCACAGAGGGCAATTGGATCCACCGGATACCCTTCCCTTCTCACGCAATGTTGTGTAAACCCGGGGAAAATGACCTCAATATGTCCTAAACGAGTTAAGGATGAAGATGCCGCACCCGCTCACATGTCTCAGGCATGATAATGTGGTGATAGTTTTATAAATACCCTCTCTCATGCGCACACAGAAGCAGCGAATACTGGTTGTCCTGTGTCTGTCAATGTTTCTCGCTTGAGCTGATGTGCTGCTGGATCTCTTGATAGGCTGACAGATCATCCGCACCATCTGTTCGGATTTGAATCCTTTGTCTTTCACGTTGGCTTAAACAAAAGAGTGATCTTATGGAAAACATGTCGAGTATTGACCACAGAAATAGTGGGGCAGTCTCCCTCGAGAAAGAGTAAACTGATAATGATGAAATGTTTTTGTGATGAATCAATAAAGAATGATAAAATAGTTTCCAGAGCAGCGGTACAGACTTATTCCCCCTCTCTTTGTAAATTGTAGCCTTGCCCTCTTCTGTGTTTGTCCTCCTGCGGCTTTATTGGAAAATTGATTCATCGTCGCAGCGGGACAAACCTAGTTAAATAAAGTTGGACCCATTAAAGTTTGATTAATGTAATTCGAACTGACCCCACATAAATCAGCTACGGTAAATATCGCAGTGCAACGTAAACACGTCAATTTTCTCCCCCTTTCTTTTTCCTTATCATTGTGTGGATCTTTAAGATTTTCTTGATCTGTCACTTTCACTGTCTCTCTATTCAAATGTCAAGGAAGTTGCGCATTCAGATTTCTTTTAAAGCTTGTTAAGCCACCTCTGAGCTTGTTAACCTTCCATTTAATCCTCCTTCTCTTGTGGTGCCACCACTCCTCGACCTGGAGGCCTGGACAACCTCAACCTGACTCAGCCGGGTGTGGCTTCAGCCTGCCACCCACTCTCCATCTATCTCTCCCTCACTTTTCATTGTGTTTTATCTCAGGGTTTAAAAACTGCTGATGCTTTATTTTAATGCTGCTTCGCTTCCCTCGTCCCTCCGCTTCTCGCCATCCCTCTCCCATTCTCGCCTTCCCTTAAATAAGCATAGCAGCTGCTGAACAAGATGGTTCTTGCAACGGGGTCAACAAGGCACACAAAGGCTGATAGCAACATGAACGATTTTAACTCAGTGCTGTGCTCTGGAGAGGTGGATGGGGGTTGCAAAAGGCAGAAAGGAGGCATAAAATAGGAGAGGAGCTCTGTTGCATAATTCATTGGGCCATCACAATACCAATTCTTCATTCATCCATCCTTGGACCAGCATCTTTGTTAAAATGTCAGATGGGCCAATTCATGTAGAAAACGCTCCCACTTGACCTAATTGGCAGAGCCAAATGATCGCTGATGGGGCCAGTGCTGCTGTGGTGGACAATTAAGTATGATTCAGATTTTCCAGAAAAACGATCCCGGTTGTTTTGTTGAAAGATTGCGTTATGATTGACTCTATTTGTGTTTTTCAACATTTGCAGGATTCTTAGAAAATCACTAAAAAAGACAGAAGATTGCGGAGATTACAACCCGTCTGTACAGCTAATAGATTCCCTTGTAACACCTCCCATGTTTTTAGTCAGCAGCTGGATGGATAGCAGAGTCAAAACACCTGCCAAAAGCCTTCAGGCCTGAGCCTTTTCTCTTGGCAAGCCTCTCCTCCCTGCTACTTCAAGTCATTCTCCTTCTCATGCAATCTCTCCGGGGCCAAATTCTCAGTCAATTTCCAGGCCATATTGAGGCTGTTTTGTGGCCTCCCCCCCCCTCCCCTGCTGGTGATGTCATGACAAAAAACACAAACTGAGATTTGATGAGCTGGAAAATCTCATTCCAGCTTGTAAAGAATTATTGTCCACTCTGTGTAGAGTAAGTGTCAAGCTGTCAGCTTGGATTATACAGCTAGAGTGCAGGTAATGATATTTGAAATCAACAAGGTTTCGCTGTGTTCATACATCTATACAACACATCTGTGCATTTACACTGTTTGGGCATGTTTGTTTGCAACAAATGAACGTTGTTGAACCTTGCTCTTACATAAGCTACGAATGTAGGCATGTACAGCCTGTTTGCAACCTGTGATCACTTAACCCAATGTCACTTCAACTTAAGCGTACTGGGACATCTTATGTAAGTTATTTGGAGTTACCGCAACAAACAAAAAGCCATGTTCAGGACTAGCATGTCCACTCTGCGGCATTCCCTCGCTATGTGTTATCTGGATTCTAATGTGTTAGACATTATGCTACCGATACCAGCTCTGTTCTGCTATCTTAAATTTGGGCTTGTTAAACCTCTGCAACACCAATCCAGCACAATGCCTGCGTAAGCATTACGTTCACCAAACACATCTCTCTGGTAATATATATACATATTTGTAATTTTTTGATAAACTGCGTGTCCAAATGGCCCATAAAAAGATAAGTAGCTAAAGGTTCATGTGAGATTGAAATAACAGCCATTTATCATGTGCGTCATGTGAAAAGAGCCATGGGTACTGAACCTTTTTTTTTTTGTTCTGTTTTTTTTTTTTTTTTTTCACATTGTCTCAACATCTTTGTCAGTTAATATTGTTTTCAGGTCTCGGACACATACCTCATATGTAGGAGACGTCCAAAAAAACCAGACCTTTGTAGGAATTTGCAGGCATTTTAGGAGCCAGCGTTGTGAATGATCCCTTTGTCTCTCTCTCTCTTCCTAAACCTGTATAAATCACTGACACTCACTTTCTCTCTGCCCGCTGTCTTTCCCTCTGGTTCCCTGTCATCCCCAGTTACTCTGTGTACCTCCTTGGGCTATCCTGGTTGTAGAAAGGTGATGAGAGGACAGAGAGGTGTTGGTAGAGGCAACGAGACAGAGACATGAGGACGGGACAATGTGAAGCTCTGTCCTCTGGATGCTGGAAGAAATTCAGCTGCTCCTCATGGTCGACACTTCGTCACACACACACACAGAAAAGTGAGGTTCTGGGCATAGAAATCCTTCCACTGATCTTTGCATGCACCGCTGTGACTCTCACCTGCATTTGCAAGTGGCATCATTAAATTAGGCTCACATGTGGTTATGAGGTAAAGGCAGCAACTGCTTCTTGAGCATGCACAAACCACATGAAGGGATCGTTCATTTGAATCCCCCGAAGCAGAGTGAGCACAGGCTTATCACCACTGTAGTTAATTGATATTTACGCATGTATGCTAGAATAAATACAGTTTTGCGATAATGATTACTGTGAGAGGTTTAATCTGAAAATCAGCTCCGGCCTGCGTTGCATTTCCGCGCTGCGGCCACAGGTTGCATGCGGGTTCGCTGGCAGCAGAGGAATGCTTTGAGCACAGAGAGCCAAAAATAGACATGCTGACCCTTTAAAAGCGGAGTCTGTAACATGTTGTGGCTGCCGGGAGAGAGCCGCACACTGTCTCTTTAAGACAGGCTTTGTGTAGTGTAGTATAGTATTGCTGTAGTAGTGTGTGTGTGCGTGCATATGATGTGTGTGTGTGTGTGTGTGTGTGTGTGTGTGTGTGCGCGCATGTAAAGCTGACTGAGCAGGCGAAGGGGTTGCGTGACTACTGCAGACGAGGCTGTGACCTCAGAAAAGTGGTTATGAAAACGATCTGTCGAAGCGAGCGGAGGGAGAGAGCGAGTGAATGAAAGAGAGAGAGAGAGAGACAGAATGAGAGAGAGCAGCCGTGCAGAAATGAGTTCATTTGCTTCCTATGCCACACTATCAGTGACTGGCGCTGGAGAGTTGCCACACACGCATAGTCCTTAAGGTATTCAATGCATATGCACATGCGCCCAGCTCGCATGAATCCCCTCTGGTCCGCTTCATACTGTAGAGTCAGTTTCTCAGCACTGTACTTTAAGCATCTGAACAGAGTGGGTGACGGAGTGACACCACAGGCCGGTTCACGGAGGGCAGCCGACAGTGCGCTTGAAGAGAAGCGACACGAGGAGCCCGAGACACAAAAAAGAGTCAGGAAGGGAGTGTTTTTGTCACCGAAGCTCGAGAGGGGAAAAAAAACAGGGGAGAGATGGAGAAAGTAGTCAGGTATCATATTCCCGCTGTGGCAGTGGCATGCTCCGAATATCCAGGAGAGATTCCTGAGGTGGACCACATGGTAACAATTGAAGACAGACTGCAGATAGGAACAACTTGGAGCATACTGTTAAATTACATATTGCAATGTATTATATTCCCTTTTAGTGTGAGAAAGTTCTGCTTCATGCTGGAATTACGTAGATTTAGTAAAAGAACCCTTCAAGAAAATAAATTGTTGTTCTGATTACGTTACAAAACTGCCATTACTTGTATATTTTTATATAAGTAAATTAGTTATACAAGTATTATCTTGCTGTTTGAGTAACCCAGTTTCCCAGAGGGAGCCATCAATCATCCATATTCTTATATAAATTAACGTGCATTTAATTACAATTGCACATCACAACTGGGTAACACTCTATAATAACCATCATTAATACTTAATTGTTAGTTAATAGTTTCTTCAATGCTAACAAACAGTGAAATGCTTTATCAAACATTTTTAACGCTCTTGTAAAGTTAAACATCTGTTGCAACTTTGTAACGTCGTATAAATAATGTCTATAGATGAACTACAGTGTTTTTATTAACCATTTACAAGGTATCAGCTGCAACTTGACAAAAAAGCAGCTGCTTAACAAATGGTTTATAAAGCATTTCATTGTTTGTTAACAGTGAAATAACTTTTAACTAAAGTTCAATAAACTATAAACGTACCATTTATTGATGATGGTCATTAAAAAGTGTTACCAGTAATTGTTATTCAGCCTGAAGTTAAACTTTTTTTTTTCAAAATGCAAAGTGACGTAATGGTTTTCATGTTTCCAGTACGTTTGAAATAATTAGGAAAAGAACATCAGGTTACTTTCCATAATGTAATTGTGGTGAGACCAGTAACTGTTTTTGCTCAGAGAGGCTGTAAACCTGCTCTGTGTAATCAGAGAAAGATGTAAGCTGTTAATTTTATTTGTCACCGCACATTCTGCGGCGGACAGCAAACGAGCACAAAACACAAGTAACAGTCGGCGACTTCAGAGGAATAATTAGAGAGGATGAATGTTATTTCACTTCGGTAAAAATGTGCTGTTCGGCCTGTCAATGTGAAAAAGCTGGAACGCAGCTGACGGTCCACCAGCTTCCTCCCCGGCTCTTAAAATAAGCAGTAAGAATAACGAAGAGGGGATAAAAGATGGAGGAGAGGAAAAAATGAGAGAGAGCGAGAGAGGGAGGGAGAAGCATATCGGTGTTGGGTACAGATTGCGTGTGAACAGTAATGCTAGCCTTCAAAAGGCACAGTGGAGCACATTGTATCCGTGCATGAGTCGCTCAACAGGGACAGCGGCATGACGGAAGGAGGGAGGGCACACCAGGACAAGGGCCGAGGAGGGGGGGGGAGAAGAAGGCTGAACGGGTCTGGGACATGACAATCGTGATCTTTGTTATGAACAGGGGTTGCCAACTCTCACGCTTTTGGCGTGAGATACACACTTTTTCACACACTCAAGTCTAACATTGATTAAAAAAACCCAACATATTTCACATTGTCTAGCTCGCAGGTTTTGCTTTGTTATGGTTACAAATATCAGACGTGCACAGTAAATACCTCTAATTCTAACCTCATGTGGATGGCGTGCAAAAATATGCTGCTGTTTCAGGGAAAATCAAATTGATGACAGACAAAACAGCCTCACTGAAATGCAAAATTAGGCCTTATTTTTATTCAGTTCAGAGTGATGAATTAACATATATTTTTACATTTAAAAAAAACACAAATATGGGCAGAATCTCATTCAGATATGAACATTGTCATCCTCTGCAAACGCTGTTAGTGGAGAAAAGGCTCAGTTACGAGGTGAGAGTTGGTGAAAAGTAGCTTGTTAAATTCTGGGCAGCTGCGAATATCTCAACAAATTAAAAAAAAAGAAAGTAACAATAGCTCAGCGCTGTAAAATGTTAATGACACTTCTAATCAGAATTGTATTTGAATGCCCTCCACATCAAAAGATAAAGTTAAGTGATTTAAAAAACTCAGTCGACAGTACATTAAACCCAGCAGCGTATAAAGGCAAGAAAATGTGTGCCTTCCTAAACTAAAAGGTCTTGAACACTCCGAAGTTAACAATGTTTGTAGTGAGCAGGGAAGTGCATTCCAAAGCTGAAGGCCTGATCTGCCGTGAGGATTAGTCACGGGGTGCAAAGGGGTCAAAAAGCCATCCGATATGAGTTGCGGAGTTTCGGGGTGAGCCTCTGTAGAGCCTCTAATAAATCTTTATTAATTTATCCAAAAGCAGAGTTGACTTGGTGTCTGCACTTTCCTTATATGATGTGGGAAAAAAATGCTCTATTGGTGCAAAGGGACTTAGAGCTAAACTAAAAATGAGTTACAGGTCTGTTAAGGTTTCTACCGCAGATGTTTGACATACAGCTATATAACAAGTATATCCATATAAAACTATAAAGAGACAGATTAAAAATAAGTGTACATCAAAGCAATAAACTCGACATGAAACCACAAATGTAAGAGGGTCAAATGTTTACTAGCGCACAGATTAACAAGGAAAAAAATCTGTACAGTTACCAGGCAGGGAACCACTGTAACGATTCTGAAACCAGCGTGATGTTTATCTCGACTCAATAAGATTCATAACTACTGCTGCTTTTTTCCAGACCAGTGAAGAGCTTGAACTGTGTGTGTGTGTGTGTGTGTGTGTGTTTGTGTGTGTGTATGTGTGTGTGTGTGTGTATAATATCATTTCCCTGCTGGTGCAGGGAAATGATATTATACCGCACACACACACATACATGCACACGACGCAGCGCACAGATATTGCCCTTCTCTCTCAGGGTCAATGTTTACAGTTCATCCTCTTCTACAAAATCACTCTGTCACAATGCCTTACCATCTCTCCCTCCCTTCCCTTCCCTTCCCTTCCTCTCGCTCCCTCCCCCCCCCTTCTCCCTCCCCTGCCCCTGTCACTTTTACTGTATGTTTCAATGGCTGAGCGTGATCAAGGCCAATTACGGCTTGTTTTGAGCGTGCAGCGCATCCTGTGGAAGCAATACATTACTGGCAACTCGTGCCAATCCACCTCTCCCTCCATATGTGTAACCTCCCCTTCATCTCTCCATCCCTCGTGCTAGTACTACATGTAGTAATTCATTCTCCACACAGCTGTTGCATCCAGTTGGAATGTGAGTAAATGTGAATTTAATGGTGTGTCATTCCAGATGTATATAGAGGCATTTCCCTCTTGTCCCGGGGCTTACTAGAGGATGTTCAATACACCATTTATGTTTTTCCAAAGAGGATTCTCGTGTTCCATGTCTTGCATGACAGTAAGTGGATCTGGTGACCAGACCTGATAGAGTTGCACCTTTTGTCGATTTTCTTCTTGGATTGTGCTGGAGAATACACGTGAAAGTCACATGAGACGAATTTGCTCCTAAAATAAAATCTCCGCCCTTGAACACTTCAGCGCCCGGCCTTTGATCCCACATGGGTCCAGAGTTGTTATGAGGGAGCCTCAGAGACTGGGACTGGAGTAAAGATCCAGATTGCAAAAGACAATGAGTTTACACATAGTCAGTAACTGGATGAATAGGTAATCAACAGGCACAACCATTTTAACATTCTATTATTTTTAGTTAGCTACTTTTACCATTTATCGACAACATTTAGATAACTATATTAAGTATTTTGACATATATTTTTCAACAATTTTCAATGTTTTATATTTAATCTATTTCAGCTGTTTGAGTTGTGTGTCCTTTTAAGTTATCTAGCTATTTCAACATTTTTATCTGTTATATTCAGATAACTATTTAACTGATGTATAACTTTTAGTGAACAATATATATTATTCAACCATTTAAGACAACTTTGTTAACCATTTATTGCTTTTGTAAATGATTTTCACCATTTGTCTACCTATGCTTAGCTAATTGACTAATAGCTAATATAAAAGTGCCTCTCTATTATATTTACCTTAGCCTTTAAACTGTTCATTCATTACTGCAGCAAACTATTGCAACCCTTTATACATTACTTTGAGCTACACTTGGTGTGCGGGTGTTGCAACTGACTCAACCAAAGGAAACAAAAACGATGCTGCAAAATGTGGAAATTCTTGAAACATAAAGTTTTGCAAAATTGCTTTCAAAGAAGAACGTTTTCACGAATAGGATTTGAGCATGAGGTCACTATATTTGCAGAAACTGCTCTCAACATAACTCTTTTTAATAATTGGAGGAAGAAAAGAATCTAAGAATAAGTTGGCTTTCTCGATCCTCATGTGAATAAAGCTTGCATCTTGGTGATACGCTGATACAGATCTACAAGTATTACAAAGCACAGACCTTCAAAGTAAGTGTAAAAAAAAAAAAACGCCGCTCTCTATTGTTGTACATCCGTTTCAGTTGAAGTGTTGGGGTGGCAGGAGGTAGGAAGGAGGTGTCGACACACACCGACACAATGGTACAGTTTCCCTCTGCTTCTCCACAGGATGCTGCTCGCATATACACACGCGTGCGACACACACACACACACACAAACACACAAAGAAACGCCAAACAGAGAATCCACACATGACGCTTTCATTGATTTTACTACTGTTGACTTCTCTTATGAAAAAAAAACAAAAAAACAAAAAACAGTCTGTAGATTCGGATCACCTGCTGAATTAGTGCTGCAGTTTCCGACGAAATGGCGCTTGTATCTGCCAAAAGACAGGGCAATATACGGGAAACAAGTGGTGGAATCTTGTTTTTTTTACAGCGTCTTCACACTTTATCATGTCTACCATATGCTCGTATTTGCGACAACTTTTATTCTCCCTGACTGTATCTTTTAAAGCATTTCCATATGTGACAGACTAAAATATAAGAGATCTTTATAATTTACTCTATAAACATTTATAGTAGGCCAAAAAGTCGGATAAACTCTCCTTCAACCCTTTGTAGTTGTAGTCTCACTCTACAGTATCCCTAATTGGGACCAAACTTCACGTCTGATTTCTTTCTGGTTACCATCTTCTGGGCATTTCGGTCTGATGGCTCCTGCCAAATTCAAGACGTAATACCTATAAAATCTGAATTGCATAATAATATCGGGTTCCTGAGATTAGTATAATCGAATCATAAAAACACGTTTTCACTATAAACAACTCTTTGCGCCAGGTTCTCCCACACATCCCCCCCCCCCACACACAAATTGGCTTTTTAACAGTGCATGGTGCCTCAGCGAACTGAGTCTCGGCATCTCATTGGCCAACAGTACCACAGTTGGGGCTACGTTGGGGATTCGTGCATGGCAAAGATTATTGAGGGTGAGACGTATGAGAGTGGTTTTTTTAGAGTCAGCAAGGCAACCTCTTGTCTGGCCCTCTGCCACTCCAGTGTGGTCGCGATTACACGAAAATTACACAGCACACGGTACCTCAAAGGAGCAGTCACATGTTTCTTATCAGCCATTAAGCTCGCGCTTTAGCTCCGTTCTCTCGGATCATCACCTCGTCATCGCGATTTGCGCCGTTTAATTGACATTGTTGTTTTCCGATCCCTATTCTCTCTTTCTTCATTCATTCCAAATTGCCTGTGGATCGCGCCCATTTTTCATCAATGGCTCGAAAAGCAGAAGACATCGCGTGTCCCTGCTGCAGTGTGAAGTCTATTTAAGGCCTCATCTTATGTCAGGAAAAACTCAGTGGCATGTTGCTGAGCTAATAATGTCTGACCACTTTCACTGCGAGCTGCACAAGTGCTCCGCTGGGAATGGGAGAGAGAGAGAGAGAGAGAGAGAGGGGAGCAGTAAGTCTCTCCAGTGTTTAAAATGACCTCGCTGCCGTTGCGTGCCACGGTTTGTTTTCAATACTGGCCACATGTTTGAACATTGCATAACTTCTCAGATGCGGTTTGTAAATCATGAAGTATTTTGGTGTCTAGAGGTGTGTGTGTGTGCGTGTGTGTGCGCGCTTACCTAACCGCCTCAGCCTATTTATCTTCGCGTAAATATTGTTTTTATTAAAAGATCCTGCGTCACAATGCATGCAGTTCTCATAACTGCTGATCACAGCATTGAGAATGACGGATTACTGACTGGTTGATGTAGGGGAAAAAAAGTCATTTTCCAGCCATTCATACGGTTTAATCTCCCTCTGCTCCCCTCCTGTTTGTTCCACAGCTGTCCAGTCGTGTCTCACTGTCCTAACTGTGGGAGCTGTGGCCCAATTAAAGGCTAATTAAAGAGCCATTCCACGAAAACAAGGAGGTCTTTGTAGTGCTATATGCACAGGTGGTGTGCATCACATGTTGTAATGGTGTCAGGTTTACACATCAAGGCTGCACACATGGACACGGATTAGCGGTTTTGCACTGTACACTTGCATGAACAGACAGGTTGCATGCTTTAAGCTTTAAATAGCTGAATAGTGTTAATTTCCTTGATTTAACAAATCAGTAACGCAAATAGAGCAAAACAGTTTTCTTTAAAAAGTAATACATCTGTCCAGAGACACCCGTTGTGGACCTCCTTATCTCGTCTACCTGTTACTGAGTAATTCAACAGATGAGGGAATATGTCCACCAAATTATATGTCAGGTTATGGAGTTGTTGTGCTATTATTCATTAAGAGAATGACAGGAGTGCAGCTCTCTGCCATACAGGCTTTTTATTCTGCCGGTTTTCACATGATTAATTGGGAAGCTATTTCAATGCCAACAAAAAAAAACACCTAAGGACAGATGAAGTCAGGACTGAAACAGCAACAATAAAAGTGTTACAAAGACCTTGTTCAGGTATTATTAACCAGGCACCAGGCGTAATGTTTCCCAGAGGGCTGGCATCGTTTGGTCTGACTGGCCCATGATCCCAAAATAAAAAATGCAGCCCCACAGCATTTCAGACACGATGGGAGAAATATGTTGACATTTAAAGACTTGTAGTCAGAACAGCTGCCATGTTTATCAAGATTTACAACCTGAAGCGAAGAACCAAAGACGGCCCAGCGAGTGGTGCAGTTGTCTAATTTGGTATATGACGAGTTCTTCTGCGTATGCGGGAGTTTAATTACATTGCGACGCAGCTGGATTTGCATGATAGTTTGATCACGTGATCTTGCAAATCGAACAGACGAACACACAGGAGCTGATCCAGTCAGTGTCCTGTGAGAAACTACTGGCAGCTATGGGCGTGGTTCAGGTGTGACAACCAGCAAAAGTTGGCTCTGACTTTGCAGGCCTTTCAGATGATTCTGTGTCACAAAATATCTGACACATCAGGTAAGAAGCGTTAACCAGCAGTGTCAGTCTTCTGTTGCGCAGTGCATTTGAAATATTGGCTGCGCTGACGCTTCACAAATGAGCTTTGTGAACTTTGCAACTGCACTCCGAGTCCCAGAAAGCTGCTGATCAGTCGTTTCGTCCGGTAAACCTGGGGCTTGTGCAGATCATTAGCCTCCTGTCGAAAGATGGTTCTTTACAGCGTGTCACCCTGATGCCAAGTAATCCACCCCATACATCTGCACGGGACCAATCCCACCAAGGTCTGACTCGCAACTGGGCGCCAGATTTTAACACTCTCCAAATTGAAAATCCAGTTCCACGGGTAAATATTTCAACAATCTGAGGAGGAAGCAGACTTTGTTTATCTGCAGTCGCACAGTAGAATACGCTGCTCAAAATGAAAAGCATGTATTTCACTGGAAATAGTTTGGAGGTGGAGAGCCAGCCATTTCTCAGCAATGACATGTTTTGGTACAGTCGACCATAATAGGCTGCACTCTCACCCTTCCACCCACCCCGAGACACACAGCCACCATACACACACAGCTCGACTGGTTTTTCTTGTCAGTGCTCGGATCTGTTGTGGACTGACCACCCACACTGCAACCACAACCTCCCCGACATGTGCGTCTCATCAGCCCGACCTGCTCTTTAACTTCCAAACCACATTTGTCTTCAGGTGTAACCACCATGGCAAAATCACAAGCATATTGTGGATTATTCCGAAGGCATCCCTTGTAAAAGCAGGTATATCGGATTATTGCTTTCTTATTCGCATGAGATAAGTATCATCCTGTGTTTCCACACGAGTGCTGCCGGGAGCATACAGGGGATATGTATTTCCACTGACACACGCCTTTGGAGAGAACGCGGGGGTTGAGGTTAACCAGATGAGGGCTGTTATGGAGATAAGAGGTCTCATTTGGTCACGGAAGGACGAGCTATGGATTTAATGGGGATGACAGGTGAATAAATGGTTGAAATCCATTAACCCTCCCACGACACCGGCTAAGCCTGGCACCTTACTGTTATACTTTGCTCTGTTACGATCTGTTGTCTACTATTCGTGTGTGTGAGTGTATGTATGTGTGTCTTTTTTTGTGTGTGTGTGCCCGCGTGTGTGTCTGGGTGTGTGTGTGTGTGTGTGGAGGAGGTGTGGTTTAGCTCGGGAGTCCCGCCCCGCTGCACGCGATGCCTGGGAATCCGTGCCGGTTGAGGATTTACTGAACACGCTTTAGGGAATCCCAGCTCTCTCCCTCCCACACACACACACACACACACACACACACACACACACACACACACACACACACACACACACACACACACACACACACACACCTTAAGGATATGGAGCTGACATAGTAAACATTGATCAGGTGGAATCACTCCTAAACACAGCACTCACACACACATCACTTGGACACACCGAAGTGGTGCAGTCATACGTATGATTGCACCACTCATGCTGCATATGTGCACTCTCAAACACACACACACGCACACACACACCCAAATGCCTTCGGGATGCAGAGCTGTCGTACCTGACACTGATCAGATGAGATAACACATACAAAGACAGTCATCGCACAGAAATGCACGCACAAAACATCTGCACCTGGAACGGGTCAAATCGGAAGCAAAGCTCCGCTCTCTTCTCGCTTTCAGTCGTCAAAGCGTCTTTGATTTTGCTCCTCATAGAAGCAGTGAGTGTGATGACGCCGTGCGATGCGCTGCCAGACTCAGAATTTACACTCACTCATGTGCGATTTAAGTAAGAGTAAAAAGACACACATGCTACACAACAGATGCCAGAAGCAAAACGGTTTTTTGTTCCTGTTGGCAGCATATCAACCAGCTTCATTGGCTCGGAGTCAAGAGAGTATGAATTAGAGATACGAAAGGCAACTATGGCATCTTGGCTGTGTTTCTATCCAGCTTTCAAGATCTTTTGAACAATTTTGACAAATCATGAAAATAGCGAGATATAAAACGAAATACCAGTGTTATTTTACTTTGGTGGATGAAGATGGAAAAAAAGAAATATCAAAAAGAAAGAAATATCAAAATTAGATTTTTATTTTTTTAAAATAGTTTTTTACTATTGGGTGATATTTCCTCCAAAAACCAGAACAAACGAGGTCTAATCACTTGATCTTTGTTCTCTCCTCCCCCCCTCACTGCCTCGACCTCTCCCCTGCCTCAGTGACTCACCCCCGGCGATCGGAGTTGATCTTCTCTTTTGTGGCATAATGAGACTAAATGTTTGGACAGGGGGAAGCTGTGAACGCTGCGCAAGGCGAGGAGAGGTGAGGGAGAGACAGGAAAGGAGAGGTGATGTCAGGCGCTGACTTTCACATGGGGGGTGGAAGTGCTGAAATGAGGGAGGTGTTACAATATCCTTTGCATTTGCTGGAAGTGCTTTCTTTTTTCTTTTTTTCCCCCCTCAAATACATCAGGCTCCGAAAAACGCCGGAGTCGTACAGCTAATAGGACGGACTTAACACCTTGCTTTAGAGCGTTTTTCTCATGAGGAGTCATGCCCGCAGGTATCCAAAAGCGAGTGCAATAAAAAGCGTTCGCGAATGGCAGAAACTCCATCTATCACTTTTTAAGTATTTGTTAATGATGAGGACTCAAAGTGCACAGTGTGGCGCAGCGGAACAGCGCTCGTCATCTCATTGGTAGCTACGTAATAAATCAAAAATTACAAAGTCATTTGGTGGGTGGGCGTGTACAATTATCTTTTAAAAAGATAACCGTGCAATTAAGTCATAACTTCACTATCTATCTGTCTATCTCTCATATGCTAACCATCTGGCTCTGTGTGAAGGTGAGCCAGACTGGATTGGGTTTAACACAAACCCCGGGTCCGCTCCGCTAAGACCCACTAAGTATCACAATGAAACTCGAGGCATGTTTGAGACACATCTGGAGCTCTCGCTGACTCTCCTTCACAGTACAGTGGAACCACAGAGGATTTCTCCCTCCTCCTAACACATACTTTTTCATGTTTTATTGTCCGGTGGGAAAAAGACTTTGAACCTCATTCTTCTGTTCAGTTTATTACAGTTCCCACCCGGGCTTCTCTTTATCTTTTCTTCTACTTTCTGTGTTTCTTTTTTTTCTTTTCTTTTTTTGTTTTTTACTGCACAAAAAGGATTCCAGTCTTTTTTTTTTTGTCCCCCCTCCCACCTCTTCTTTGTTAGTCAGAGTTTGAGGCGTTAGTGTGGGAACTGATGCATGATCTTCCTCTGTACACAAGTTCGCGATGATTATTAGCCCACAACAGTTTGTCAAATAGTTCTCCCGAGTAGCAGAAATACACAAAAGCTGAAGCAAAGAGCTGCCAGGCACCCTTTCTTCGTCATTTTGTGATCATTCGGTAAATTCCAGCCGATCTTTTTCAGGGTGAGCTCCTTTTCCACTGGTGTTACGATCCGCCATCATCGCGTGCACCACCCTGACGTAGATCTGGGCTCGCAGATCTTCTTGTCTGCTCCAAAATGGTGGATTTCAAACTGTGCATTATAAAATTTGGTCTGCAACTAGATGCGTCTGTGCTCGAATGGACAGATTATAGCGGGCTATTTAAAGATGAGAAGCCACAGTGGAAACAAAGCCTGAATGACAAGACCACACACTGCTATGGGAAGAGATGATAGAGTTGTGTGTGTGTGTGTGTGTGTGTGTGTGTGCGTGTGTGTGTGATATCTCTTTTGCACTTGTATGTCTACTGCTGTGTGTGTCTGTGCAAGTGAGGGCATGCTTTGTGTGTGATTCGTCACTGATAATGTGGCGCAGGATGCTGAACCTTTTGTTATCTCGAGCCTTAACTTCTCCAGAGACAGTGATATTATCTGCCTTATTCAAACATCCCTACTGTGAACACATTATGGAGCGCTCAGTGTAAAGTTACACTCCAGGTGTCCTCCTCTCGGCTCATCCTAACCACTCTGGACAGAGACAAAGGTGTTTTGCCAGCCCTAAATGGCTTTGCGGTGCTGGTAATAACCACTGATGTCAGTGAGGAAATGGATCGGCTGACCGCGGAGCTTTTGCTGAGCACTTTCTGCTGCACTAGATGTGAACTGGAAGGGGAGACGGAGCTTGACACTGTCCCATGACCCCTGTTATATATTTCATTTTAACCTTGTCATTAGCAGGCTCTCTGTTATTTTCTGCTCTCATCCTAGTGAGTTTCACTCTTATTTTCTGCCCATGTCCCATAATATCCTTTTTCCTCTCTTCTCTTCTCTTCTCTTCTCTTCTCTTCTCTTCTCTTCTCTTCTCTTCTCTTCTCTTCTCTTCTCTTCTCTTCTCTTCACAATGGAAAAACCAGTCACAGTAATTAATAATTATAAGCTGTGGCAGGCAATAAAAAGAAGCATGGGAGGGGGGATAAAAGAAGAAACAGGTTTCTCTCTTTTCCCTTTGCCGTCCCTTTTGACATGTAAAGCGTGTAAACTTGGCAGGGCCAAATTTGTTGATTGCGGGCTACTGATGTGACCCATCTGGGGTTGAAACATTGTATTAGGCCTTCGCACGCTATTCCCCGCCACTCCCTCAGCTCAACAGCTCACCCCCCTTCTGTCACATGAGAAACAGTTGCAGCACTGTTGTTGGGTGAGGAGGATGTGGGTATTCGGTGTGTTTATTTTGTGTGTGTGTGTGTGTGTAACGGGAGACTGGCCACGGAATGGATGGTCCAGACCCTGCAGAAGCTGTTCAAGAATCCTTCAGCAAGACTCACAGCTCCTTTTCCAGGAGCAGAGCGAAATCCTGAACTCTGTACTCCAGGCAGACCCTCCCCACAATCCACACTTATTTCATTCTAGTATCTTTGTGCTTACATGTGCAGCCCCCTTCCTCCGGCTAGTCCTGCACTCTGGACACTGTCAGCCGAACTCAATGACACCCCTCATCATTGATTAAAAACGTGTTGCTTTTTAACAGTGTTGCTCATCAAAGACTGGATATTGTTCCATTTTTTTGGAGAAGTCGATGTTTAGTCAGGTTGCATTTGCACTCGGCCTGCATGGATTAGCACAGTAATGGTTGATCAGTCCAGCCATTCTTTAAATGTATCATTTTAACTGTTCATTCATTAGGCCACTATTAGCTGTCTATTTCAACCATTTATGTAGTATTTTTATTCGCTACATCAGCCATTTATCAGTCAAGCTACTTTAGCTTTTCCACTTTTCATCCAATGTCAGACATTTTCCAACAGTTTCCGTCAACGCTTTATCCATTATGCTACTTTTAGCAAACTTTTTTCAACTGTTCATCCATTTAGCCGACGTGGGCTAACTTTTTCAGCTGTTTACTCTTAGCTAACACTTTTAGCCATTGATGCAATCCATGTGTAGCTAACTGTTTTAACAAATGTACCCATTAGACCTACTTTAATCATTTTAGTTCATCCATGACATTTAGCTTGCAAATTTTTGAACATTTCCCCCATTTCTTTTAGTCAACAAAACACAGAAAACACTCAAATGCTCGAATTATGCCAGCATCACCAGAACCACTATATGAGCCGAACACTGTTGTTTGTCTGGTCTATCGAACTGACAGTCGTGGAACGTCGGTCCCATCAGATTTCACAACAGAGCTGATGAGGAGAAGAAGAGGAAAACCATGCCACAAGTTACAACGTCCTTATGCAACAGAGTGAGGGCTGCACGGCCTCGCGTGAGCTGGCGACAATAGCTCTGCAGTGTTTTGAGCTGCTAATACTTTCCCAAATCAAAGATATTTCTCTTATTCCAGAAACATCCTGAAGCCATTGCAAAGGAATTTCTGTGGTCCTGCTCGTAAATCAGACTTGAAGCATAAAATACTGGAGGACCGGCCCGCATAGTGACATACTGTACAGAACAGGGCAGCTCTAGATAAACGGCTTTGAAAACACATGTTCTCCACTCCTACCTCAGACACGTTTGGTTTGAGGTGCCTCAGTTGCGGGTTCTCTGCCTGGAAATCACATGCTGTATTTAGGAAAGCAAAGTGAATATTCCACGATCTTCAAATCATTTAAAATCTGCCCTTTATAAGAAGATATCGCTCAGTTTTAATATATGATTTATGAAGACGCAAGCTGAGTTAAGTGTTCGGTTAAACCAAGCCATGATGCTGGGGTTGACTTTGGAGCTCTCAAACGACTGAGCAGCTACTTGAATTTCTGAGTCTGGGTTTGAAACCACAAGACTGCAGCAGCCTCATAAAAAAAACCTCCCATCTCACTTAGCATTGCAGTTAGTTTAGTTTAAATAAAACTTTGATGATTTCTGTAACGAAAACTGGGCGTTGCAGCATCGGAGAAGAGATACAGAAAAGAGAGAAAATTAGAGTTTTGGAAGGAGTAACCTTGTTCTAGTTTCAACCAGGGCACGGTAACCCTTTAAATTCAGCGACAGTTAGGAAATAGCCAGAATGGGAGTTGAGAGGCCGGTGTAGGCTCTGGTCCAGCAGTGTTGCCCACAGGTTTTAAGCTGTGGGGTGACACCAAAGAGCCGAAGATGAAGTTTAGATGCTGCTCAGCCCAAATGGTGGTTTACTAACACACTAATGTAATGCGAGGTTGATTAGTGTGGGGGCGATAATTGCAAGGGTAGCTGGAGGAGCATGTGGCGCGCATTAGATCCCGATGTTCAACTTAAAGCATTTACTATATAGGAGTTTGGCTTATAATCGTGGCCCTTCTTCTTAAAGGGCTCTCTGAACGTTGACTTTGGAGTGCCCTTTGTTGTTAAACTGAATTATTCCTGAAGCGCTAATTTCCTGAGGTCACGTCAGGACTCTCTGTTGTTTCAGTTCTTTGACAGACACATGCATGCCTCTCTGTTTGATTACATTTCAATCTCCAGCTCGAAAACAAACATCAGATGCACATGATCTCATCTTGCATTTCATCCCGGATTTTTGGAAGCAGCTGTCCTTATAAGTAACGCAAATCCTAACAAATCAAATTATGTAATGAGTGGATATTACCTACTATTTACATAAATCAAATTAGCCTGGGATATTTCCTCTGAAACTTTTTCCACATTTATCCCTTGCTGCGGCATTACTCTTTGCCATCTGCAGATTTTTGCGAAGTATAAGAGCCTAAGCAGATCTATTGCTCAGTTCCGTCCCGACTATCTATGTGACATTTTAAAATTTAAACTGCTTACGCTAATTTGGCTAAGATACACTAAAAGTCCAGGCTCTGGCATTATTTTTGTCACGTGCCATTATCCTGCAGCAATCAGATGTTAAACAAAGTAAGAATATGAGTTGTATTTTCCTATTTCCTACAAAATGCTTAACAAGAAACTAACTACCTTATATTCAATGGAAAATGGCCAAGGGAAAGAAAATGTCTATATTTGGAGAAAATGTTGGTACCCATCTTCAAGTATCAGCCTGCATGAACTTTAGACAGACAATAGTACAGTAAGTTCAAGACGGTGAAACATACAGTTCAGTGTTTGTGTTTGTCTGTGTCATCCCAGGACACGGATGCTTCTGGGTCAGCGGGCGAAGACACTCGATTCTGTCTGCTGACCCCGCCGTGCCCCACTGTGCTGTGGATCGCCGTCCAAAACAATCCCTCTTTTTCTCCCATGCAAAATGCATTCGCACACTCACTGACCACTGGCTTCCGACTTCGCTTCCGTGAGAAGCAGAATCTCATTTGAGTGGGACGAGGAGACTGAAGCACATGCTGATGAGGTCATCACCAGGGCGAAACACACATAAGTGCACAAACAATTACGGTGTTACACGGATCAAAAAGTAAGGGCTGACCTGCAATAAATGTAGGCTTACAAAACCACACACACACATGCATTCATGCGCAGGAATGTCTTTGTAATACTGTGTTTTTGCCAAATGTTGCTTTGACTGAAGTCACTCACTTACCCGTAAGCAAGACCTAGCTAGCTATGTCTAATGTTAAACCTGCAGTGCCAGACTTATTTATATATAAATGCACGTCTGTTATGTTCAATCCCATGCCAGACGAGTTCACACAATCCCTGCCGCCGCCAGGTAAATCTCTGTATTTTGCAGTTTACAGTCTGTGGCTTTGCAATCTGAGGGGGGGAGCAACGGTGATGGAGACGCCAAAAGGAAAAAGGAGTATGGCCAATCCTATAGCACCATAAGCGCATGGACAGCACATGTGTGATTACGTCTTGTTTCGCAATCTAGTATCAGAGTGATTCTCTATAGACTTTGCACCTCAGTGGCCCGATGCTTGAATAGCCTCCTGGTGGAGGGCGCCACAGACGGTAGTGTTGCATGTACAGCGAGAAAAATAGTCTTCCCATCCAGGGCGACAGGCTGTTTGGAGAGGGCAGACAAGTCGGTGTTTGTTTACACTCTGGAAATCTCCTCATTTGGTTGGGAATTAAACATAACACACACACACACACATACATACATACACTCGTAGCATCACGCTAACACCAGATGCCAGGAAGCAGAGTGGCGACAGAATGGCATCTAAAGCAAAGCCCCACCATGCGTGACTCTCCCCTGACTTTGCCTCTTTTAGCAAGCTTGCGTGATCCCACCATCACTTCCCATCAAGCCCTCCGCCCCCCTATATCCTCCACTCACACACTCACACACGCACACACACACACACACCCAGACACACACATTGCCTGCTGGGCGATAGCACAGGGGGTATATGTCCTCCCTCCCCGAGCCAAATGAAGTGATCGGAGCAAACACTGTTGGTATAAACAGGCCTGGATTAGAGTGTTGTGATGACATGCAAGGGGCACAGATGGGAGAATGTGAGGTGGACAGTCACGATATGTCCAGACAATGGACATCTCACTGTACTCACCTCATTTGTTTACACCTGTCTGCCCACAGATCACATCCAGAGAAAAATGCCAAAGTTGCTGGAGTACAGCTGCCTGTAGCTAACACTTTGTCTCAGTGCTCAAGACAGAGAACTTGAAGATATGAAAGAATTTAAATTTAAATTTGAATAGATTAATGAAGTTGTTAATTAAGTTCTTTATGGTATGGAAAGGTTTTATCCACCACTTAAGCTGTTCTAAAGGACAGACTATTAGAGCTGGATGATGTCAAACATAGAATTTTACAATCAAACACTTGTTAGGACATTTCTTCCGTGTATGGTTATAAATCTGTCCTCACTTTCACCACATTTCTGACGGTTTTCTAAACACTTTTAGCATCCATGTTCATCATGTTTTAGGTTGTTTGATGTTAAAGCAGCTGAGATGCCTCGGGGATGTTTCCGTGAGCATCCAGTGTTGGCCTTGCCGCTGCCCCGGCCTATATCCTGCAACACAGGGGGCGAGGTGTTAGGTGAAAGATAATCAGATTACTGTTGGGTTGGCGTGTCGCTTAATGAATTAGCTCTGTCGGAGGCCAAATTGTTGTGTGATATTGCTGGTGAGAAACGCCGGAGACAGGTCGCTCATGCTAAAGTGAAGCTGATAGGTGTTGCTGAGTAAAATCAAATCAGGCTGAAAGTGTGAGGGTCTCACACTGCAAACAGGGTCTGCTGCTGCAATGCTCTGGAACCTTTCTTTAAATATATGAAGTTAATCATAGCATGAGATAACTCCGCTTTTAGCCTTGTAATTATTTTTTGAAATATAGGGTGATATTTGGATATAATGAAAAAGGACACCATGAAGGGTTGAGAGAGGGGGAGAAAAAAAAAAAGAGGGAGATTGTAAATACTGCGTCATGCTATCGCTCTAGATTACCTGCTTCACAGATTGGTCACACAGGTATACACACATTGGATACATAACACCTCTGATAGCGTCCCCTGACTGACAGCTTAATGGCTTTCATGCATAATGCATGATCGGCATCATGGCTATCACTTGATCCCCCTCAACCCGGGGCACATTAACCACCTCACACCCATTTAATTACACATCGGTGGGCCTCTGTGTGTGTTTGTGCACGCGTGTGCAGCATTTCTGTGCGGATCCTTCCAGGGGTTACGGTGTGATGATGAATGTTCCTTTATGTTTTGAGAAAATTCTCCATTATTTGGGGCTAAATAAACAATTTAACCCCCCCCCCCCCACTGGATTAGCTAAAATGCGCTGTCACAAAACTAAAAATAAGTGTGCTGTCTGAGCTCATGAAAAGTTGATGTTCTGGAGTTAACATGGTTTTCACGGAACACTGATGTTGTGCCCCGGCAGAGTTTAAGCATAGACTGTAAAACTGCTTCTGTACTGTACTCTTTCCACCCTCCTTTTTTTTTTTTTTTCCGTGGGTATCATCGCGTGCACTTCCACTGAACTCGCTCAGAACCACTCATTAGTACATTTAGTCAGCCACTTCTCCTCCACGAAAATGATGCCTTCTTGTGTAAAAGCTCAGCAAAACGAGCACAACTTGTTGAAGTCGTAAAGTGCTCTTTCCAGCCCGTCTCAGTGGTTAGCATTCGTTTAGCATTGCGTGCTACAGGAGCATTAGTGTAGTTTCCCTCCCATATGGATTCAGCCTGGGGGACCATCTGCCCATTATTATTTGCCTCAATGGGCCGAAACGGCTCCATAATCTTTTTAACAGATTACCCGCTTGTTATGTGGAGGCTGCATAGATAAAAAAAAAAAAAAAAAGAAGAAAGAAAAAAAAGCTAACAGGATCACTGATGAAATCAACTTTTCATGAAAGGTGTGGTTCCTTTTCCTGAAAACCTGTTGAATGTTCGGTTTGCATGTGACCACAAAACAGGGGATGAATGCCTTTGAGTGGCCGACGGGGAGGAGGCAACGTTGAGAGGGATAATCTGAGGCTTGTTGTGCTTCTTCCTCCCTGTTATTTTGAATAATGTGAGTGACACTAGTTGGCACGCAACACAGGGAGCAAGTGGAGGTGCATGCGGTATTGCAGACTAACCTCCACTCTCCTGTCTCGTCTTTATCCAGCCCTCCTCCCCTCTCAGGCAGGAATGCAGCAGGACTAAAGTACAGGGGTAGAAAACTAATAATTATTCCTTGAGTTGTAAGACTTAAGTGTTTCCTAAGTATGAATAAGCGGAGTCAAAAGCGCTGGTGTGTTTTTGCATTGAAAAACTCAGTCATAGTGGTTGTTTATTCTATACATTGTGAGCCAGCGGTCCTGTGCTCTGCAGTTGATGAGGCAAATTAACTTTTTGGACCAAGTCCTGGACCTAAAAATAATTTATCCCCGCCAGTCTTTCACTCTTCGCCCCCCAATAGCGATCATATTTAATTTAAAACATTAAATCCACCTCTCATGGCACATCTGTTTCCAAGCTTCGTGTTTGTTTACGAAGCACGAGAGGTTTTCATTTCAAATGTATCTCTCGTTAAACTCAAAATCAGTGAGATGGGCTTTATAGCGTCTAGCAAAGAGCGCACATAAACTTTACAGTCCGAGAGGACGCGCTGCTCTGTGCGTTCGTTTCGAGGCCCTCGAATCGCAGGCTTCTTGTGAAAACGGAGATTGTGCGAGGACAGAAATAGAAGGCCTGTGGTGCTTTATTGTGGCCAGGTGGGGTTCCTGAATGCAGCTTTTATTAACCGCCAGCTCCTTGAGAGAGCAACAAGCCACAGTCATGCTCATCAAAACAGGAATCCAAGGAAAAGCTATTTATAGAGTAATCACGCAAGCACATAGCTGCATGCACAAGCTGATTATTGCAATATATCTCAGATAGTTCCTTATATTATTTAATGTTCCATTTGTAAAAGTATTCAGTTGTTACTATTTGGCTCATCAGAAAAAAAAAAAAAACTCTTACTATAGGCCAACTGACTCAACATTTCAGTAGAGAGCGTACGCTCAGCTGAGTCCATATAGATTTCCCACAGAGTCATAGTATATTATGTCACCATTTGAATGATGCTATCAGAGGAAGTTCGAGACAAATATAGAAGCAAAGGGAGACAAGCTGAGGAGAGTGGAGAACAGCCCTAACAATGGAGTTTCCCCTCGACACCAGCAAAATACGCTCCCACTCTGTGTGTTTGTTTTTGAGAACTGTACATGTGTATTGTCGTCCAGCCTCCAAGCAGGGTTACTGCTGCGTCGTATGTGACTCACCAGGGAGTTTGTATCCTGAGTTCACCCCCACCGAGCGGACTTGGGGGCCCCCGGGGTTGACGTTTGGCTGGTGGAGCGCGTCGGATCCACCGGCATCGGCTGGATAACTGGGGCGTCTCGTTGTCTTCAATTAGAAAATACACTGTTGCATTCATTTGGGTACAGTCAAATTAAAAAGCCTTCCTGCATAACTGGCTCATCTCACGCAACGCACGCCTGAATGCGGCCTGTGTGTGTGTGTGTGTGTGTGAGCGGCGAGCACATCGCCTCGTGCTGAAGCACACTCCGCTCGAGCCTCCATCCGTTTGCATCCTGTTAGTTTTTCTAATTGTCTGTATAAATATTGCACCACGTTGGCCTTATGTTGTGGTTAATTTTCCCTAGGCTTGACAAGCCAAATTTAGGAGTGTTTAGACGGGCTCTTAGCTGGCTGTGTGTGTGTGTGAGACGCCCTTTCAGTGGGTTCATCAGAAAACCAATCTTCTAAGCAGACGAACATCACGCTCACACAAAACATGTGCGCCACAATCAGCCATGTTCTCTATTTATAGAAGCGGCTCGATAACTTTCATATTATGATTGCTATAATGGCCCTCCTGTGTGTGTGTGTGGCGCCAGTTTTATGGTGCACCATGTCGTCAAGCCATACAGTAGCAGTGTACACAGTGCAGAGTAGTTGCCATACAAGTCTGTTTTGCCCGAGGGCTCGTGTGTCGAGATGTATTACTCCTGTACAACACGGTGACTAGAGCGCCTGCCTGCCAACCAAAACAGAGAAGTGGAAACAATCGCGTTTACATCCCGACCTCCAATCTGTGTGATCCCATTTGCTTTGTCATAATATCGCTTCCCCCTCACTTTAGTATCTAGGCACGCAACCAAGGAAGGCCTTTGTTTATGTTCTATTCAGGAATCGATCTTCAGAGACGGACTTCCCCCAGCACAAAAAAAAAAATCAACCACTCACGTTTTAATCTCCTCTGAAAGAGGAATATTTTTGATTCCTGCGCTGCCTCCAAGAAAGTACTGTTTTCTATTGATTGTTGTTTCGTTAGCAGACAAAGAGAATTGCTCTAAATCCTGGCAGTCTATCCCTTCAAATGTAATCTTATACGTAACAGTGGACACGAAAACAATCTCATCCAAAGCAATATCAGAAAGATTATAAACCTCAATCCAGCGTTAATGAAACTAGTATGATTGAAGATCGAATCATTGCAGTTTAAGGCATATATATATCCATGTACTGGGAGAGAGTTACACAAGTGGAAAAAGCTTCTGTTTGTCTTTAAAAAGTTATGAAAATGCCAAAACCTTCTTTCAGCGGATCTTTTTTTTTTCTCTCTCAGCCACATTACAAAAACAAGTAAAAAAGTTGAAATAGTACGGGCTGGATTTGGACAGGGCGAGATCCGGACATTTGATCTGTGGTATAATGAAGTATTAGCTTCCATTACAGTGCAGGCTTAACCTTTTTGCGGAGCACCATTGAGCGCTTGCCAGCAGTCATCAATATTTAACAGCTGTTGCTATTATGAAATTCTTTATGGGCTAATGTGGCTCGCCGGCTTGCACGCAAGGCCTTGGCCAGCCGCCAGCGCCCTGTCAGGAGGAAGGGGGGGGAGATTGACAGACGGCTCGCTCGCGTGACAACCAGCCCTTGATCGTCCAGCTTCTCTCTCTCCCTCTCTCTCTCTCTCTCTCTCTCTCTCTCTCTCTGAGTTGGTGTTGCTCTCTCTGCTGTGGATTTCCTGTGCCTGTGGAGAGAGAGAGCAAACGAGAGAGAGAGAGAGAGAGAGACAGAGAAGAAGAGCACTGAGGGAAGGGGGCGGGAATAGGCAAAGGAAGTGGCTGTAAGCCAACCCAACCTCAGCGCACACATATGCACACACACACAGTTTTCTCTACTCACGCAAGCCTTGTGGGAGGGGAGGGGGGGACTGCTGTGCTGCACAGCGCTCGCATGTTCAGGTCCGGAGCTCTCCTTTTACAAGTCAAACACACAGCGGAGGATCAGCTGCCAAAAGATGGCACCCATGCTGCTGAAGTCAGGGTGACAGAGAGTCTGAACGCAAAGATCACATGGTGGGTGCAGGGGATTTGAGGTTATTTGGAAAGCAACTGAACAAATTTAAATCTTTGGAAAAAATGGATTTCTCGAGATGCCTCGCTTTTTATTTAAAAGTAACACAAAGATTCTACACTTCAGTAGAGGAAGCATTCCAGGATTAAAACTGTCAATTAAGTAACTGTCAAAAGTAATGTTTAATTAATTATCATTTTGTCATTTAAAATTGAGTTAATAGTCACTTCACTGTCAACAGACACAACTGAAATGCTTTGTATTGAGCAATTTATTTATTTATTTATTAAGGGTTTAATTAACTATAAAACTATAATTTATTACTCATGGTTATTATAAAGGGTTACCATCATGAGTCACTTTAGCTGTCTTGAGTACTTTCCACCACTGCTTGTGACTTATTTACATCCTCAAATAGGATCTCATTCGATTTCATATTGCACATTACTTAAAAAAAAAAAAAAAAAGACAGTAAAATGAAATGTAATGTCCAGAAACGCTTAAGCACCTGTTTGACTTCTTTAAAGTCGGAGTAGGGCGCCAGCAGGTGAGGGCTGCACAGCAGCTGGTGTTGTGTCTATGAGCGGCCATGCGCAAACACTTACCTGCTCCTCACTGCATACAGGAGCATGAGCTAAAGAATGGACCTGGGGTATTACCTACAGCTCAAAATGCATGCTACTCTTGTCCTCACGATTCATATGAAACGCTTTGAGTCATGCAACACTCCTCAACATAATGTCATGCCATGCCATCTTTGAATCCAGTGTTCTTCTGATGCACGGGCCCGTATTGAAATATTCATCTCTGCGTTTTGCGAGACATTTCTTTGCGTTTTATGTCTCCATTATCCCCAGGATGAAAGCGTGTCAGGGACACCGCGGGCCCGCGGAGACATTGCTCTTCCTTCTCTTCTTTCTGTTCTCTGTTTTCTCGTCATATTTCTCGTTTTCAGCTGTGCTTGGTACAGTGGAAGGAAGTGGCTTCTGGAGGAGAAGGTATTGAAAACAGACAAACACACCCAGGCTGTTTTACACACCCGCGTGGCACAAGGCCAAACTCACCTCACCCCCTACAGGTTGAAGAAATTAATACATGATTAATACACACTTACATATGCTTTTTTTTCTCATGTACTTATTTGTAGTCTCTGACAACAAGCAGCAGTGAACATTTTGTAGACACGGGACACATTTGGCCGCTTTTTCACCATAACAGAAGCACCTGAAGCGGTCTAACGCACTCATGATCAGATTGTTCCTCACTTTTTCTATCTATTTCGATCAAATTCCCTCTCGTAATAACACGCTATCTTCTTTGTTTCAACAAATCCAACACGTATGATGTCACGAAAGACTCCGCAGTCGTTCTCTGAGCCAATTGAAGTCCTGAGTGACTAAAATTGTGCAAATTGAATCATACTGGAGCCGATTATTTGGGCGGGTGGTCCTGATATTTTTCTTGCTCGAAGTGGAAGTGGAAAGACAGAGCTGTTCGTCTAAAGGGGCTAGACACTTTCAGCCTCACCCTTTGGCGGCATCCATATCCCTCTACCTGTCACTTTTTACTTAACACCCCGTCCTCACACCGAGCACTTAAACGCCTCACCATTACCTACTCTGTTTTCCTTTTTAGACCAGAGAGGGAGAACACGGAGGCAAAGAAAAGCAAAGTCGAAGACACGGGCGACGATGAATAAAGCCGGCATTGTTGGCAGAGGAAGTGCCGGTGCCGATAATTAATCATCCCATATGTTTGTCTTTCCTGACGCTGCATCCTCTCCAAAAGCTGCCGTAAGAGAGAAAACAAAAATACATGAGGCGTTGAAGGAGGAAAATAAAGAGGCTTAATAGATTCATTCCCCTCAGCACTACTTTCCACTGGTTGGTTGATCTTTGCGATGATTCAAGAGAACGGTTTTGTGTGTGTGTGTGTGTGTGTGTGTGTGTGTGTGTGTATGTGTGTGTGTGTGGCTGTTTGAGTCTATTTGTTTGTATGCATTTGCACCTAGCAGAGGTGATGACAAAATACTTAAGGTTATTACTGGCGTTTATGAGTTTGCGAAGCTGCCTGTCATCAGCGTTTATCCGGATTTGAAGCAGCACATCATTAAGGCCTTTATTTTTACTCACAGCTTGAATAGACCTGCCGCTGCAACTGGTGGAATAAATTACACGCAGACAAAAATGTATATACGGGTGAAAAAAAAAAAAGGGGTGGGGGGGGTGGCGCATTAGCTTTGCGTGCTTCAGAGTGGATTTAAGTGAGGGGAAACTCTTCCAGCATCACGAAATCGGTCGTTGATCGCCTGCGATGCCGAGTGGAACAAAGAAATGGTGTTGAGATGAGGAGGAGGAGGAGGAGGAGGAGGAGGGGTTGATTGGGGGGGAGGGATGGACAGAGGACAGGAGATGGAAGAAGGTTGGGGGGGCCGAAGCCGAAATGGGGTTATTTGATGGGGGTGGGGACTATATGTAGCATCGGAAGATACATACATTTATACTGAGATAGTTCCTTTTAATGAGGCTATGGTGTGTGTGTGTGTGTGTGTGTGTGTGTGTGTGTGTGTGTGTGTGTGTGTGTGTGTGTGTGTGTGTGTGAGTGTGTATGTGTTGCGTGACTAATCTGTGCCCGCTACAATGAGTGACGGAGCGTAGGGCTGATCTCTCGGAGTGAGCCACATGCCCCCTGACAGCACACCCATAAGAGAAACACGCAAACATGCCTACAACACGCAACACACACGTCACCAATGCTCATGTGACAGTGCTGCACGCCACTCTCGTATCAGCTAATTGTATGTATACACACTGTGGCCTGGTAGCAGGTAGGGCGTACTTACTAGGCAATGCAGGGGACAGTTTGTGTGTTGTGGTGTGTGACTTATTTTTTGATATTTTTAAAAGTTCGTTTAACATCAGGTGGTACATGATCAGGAGAGTGATGAAGTCTCCTATTCCGTTTTCAAAAGTTGCACTTTGTCCTGGCGGCCTCTCCGACAAGATCATTTTCACCCCGAATGAATGAATTTTCTCTCTTCGTCAGCACATTACGTTCCATGGAAAAGATAGAACAAAACTTAAAACTCCCAGATGTTTCCAATGCTGTCCTCTACATCCTTTTGCATGTGTATGCGGCCCTATCGTGTGAGAGGAATCCCGTAAAGTCATGAAATCATCCACTGTTTTGTCTTGTTAGACAGGCCCACTGCACAGACTAATACCTGGCGTTAGTGCAGTGCAAAAGGAGCCTGTTACAGATAATGTGTCCGCCACATGTGTGAGTGTCTGTCCAACTCTCTCGCTGCCATATCTCAAGACAGAGGCGCTGTGGGAAGAATTGTTACTGTCATGAATCATTGTTGATGTCACTCTCTACATTTCCTGTGTTGTCTTGTCTCTTTATTCCTTGAGAGTGCAACAGCAACAAGGAGTGATTTTCTTCTTTCGTTACCATTTTTTCACACCGTTGATGTTGAAGTTCTCACCTATCCTTTTTGTTTTTGTTTTTCCTAGCGAGCCCAGAGAAGACCTCCAGGAAGCACGTCAACAGCACAGCATCCTCTAACCCTGAGCCCAGGAAAGAGAGCCTTCCACTAGGCAACACTGTCAATGAAAGCAGCCTCCTCCTGGAGGTAAGAAACCATATGGCTGTTTTGTGTGTGCGTGTGTGTGCGCGTGTGTGTGTGTGTGCAACCCTTGTTCATATTCACGTGAACTGTAATCCTTTTGTCATATTTTTCATTTTTGGTTGTACTTTCCCCCTGTCCTGTACGCTTGCATACACGCCAGTCGGGGGACCACTTTTGTCCGAGCGGCTGAGTGTGAATTTGGAAAGGACGGACGGAGGGTTTTTCTTGTGTGTCTGTGTGTTTGTGTGTGTGCGTGTGTGCCCTTCGCCCTTTGCCCTGACCTCCTTTGCCGAGCCACGGTGTTGCGTGACATACGGGTGAGACGGGAGTGTCAGAGTTGCTGAAGGAGGTGGGGACTCACACTCGCTGGCGGCTCGAGCATCCAGTCAAGTGTGTGTGTGTTTGTCTGCATGAGGCATCTCTGTCTGAATGCATGTGGTCGTGTGTGAAAGTGAGCAGAAGAGAGAGAGAAGAGCACACCAAAGCCTGTCAACAGCAATCGGAGCCAAGACAAGATTTGTTTTTTGTCAGTTCACCTCAGACATTTAATCAGATTTTGACCAAACAATCGTAAGTGTTTATATTTCAGGGCATGACAAGCACTCTCGTGTTATTTCGACTCAGTATCGGGTCAGCCAGTTAAACTCTGCTGTGACTGATACACACACATTGCACAATATGCACATTTTGAACATACACTTGTTGTTGAGTCCCTAGAAAAGCAAATGTTTCTGATGAAGGCATTAGAGCATACAGAGTGAGGTAATCAGTCACATACGCACAGCAGCACTGCATGGGTATTGTGAGAACATCATATCATTGCTGCACGCTCAATATCCCGATGGCTATCAGCCAAACGGCAAAGTATGACACTGATCATCGCCCAACAACTGCGTGCTCTCTCACACACACACACACACACACAGAGCTGAGCAGATTCACTGATGCTTCTGTTAACGTGTTAGGTTGTCTCAATGGGCTGGTAAACAAAGGGGGAGATTGACCGTAGTGATGTGCTGCCTCCTGTTGCGTGACTCAACCTGCACCAGGGCCTCACAGCAAACTGTGCATTAGTTGTTATGGTGATGGGATCCTGAGAGAGGGAAGAGACAAATGTGTGTGTGTGTGTGTGTGTGTGTGTGTGTGTGTGTGTGTGTGTGTGTGTGTGTGTGTGTGTGTGCTTGGTGAGACTGCAAGTCTTTGTATGTTAGTTTGCTTATGCTGTATTTACAATATTGTGCTTTTAATACATAAATACTATATGTTACCATCTAAATAAAAAGTTGCACAGCCATGTTAAAAGCTCTGTGAGGCTGTATGGTACATGTCCACATGGGCGTTTTTGGACCTTCCAAGCACTGGACACTTGATCAACACAGGCTACACCCTTGCGATCACTCCCGGGTTGCACATAACCGGGCAAACGCCACTCATGTGCTGTCATTCCAGACCAACATGGTGGCTCATTTGGAAACTTCCTCTCATATTAAGAAAAAGTGTTCACTGAAATGTGTGCCTGAAGATATATTTGGCGATTTGCATAAACTAGCCAAGATCTCAGCTTTATCCAACTAATACCCTGTCTCTCAAAAAGCCACCCAGCACTACCAGAATGCATTGCACAGCTGCTTACAGTACATAGACTAGATGTTCACAGTGACAATATGTGTGTTTCCACAAATTTGTTATTTTGCTGGGAAATGCTGCAAATAAAAAAAAAAAAAAGCTGAAATATTCCAAGAAAAGTTTTTATGTTTCATCATTCATTGAGCATTGGTTACATCATCTTGTTGTTGACTGACTTCTTCTGGAATGTTTTAACAGCACCAGACTTCAGACCAATTTTTTATTGTTTAACCGTTCCAGAAATGTAATATTCTAACAGTAAGTAGTTCATTATAACATGACGAATGTAAGCAGAATGCTACTATTATCAGTTACCATGTTCACTCAGTCACAATGGCCGACATTGTCAACCGAAAATTAGAAGAAACTAATGTGTTTCTCATGTGTGACTGAGGTTTCACTGGCTGATATCCAACATTTTATCCAAATATAATTCAATACATCGGAATCCCATATTAGTCTGACCTCAGTGTGTGAGTGAATGCTGTGGGCGTGTTGTTGTGCAGAAGGTCTCCATGTTCGTCATGACCTCATGATCGCTGCTTTCATCTCACTTTGACAGCCAGACAGAGGGGAAACCAAAGAAACCTTGTTGAAACAATGAGACAAGCCTGCCCCCACACCACAACCACCGCCGCCGCCACCTTCTACCTTCCCCCCCCCGTGTTTCCAAATCCAGTGAACCAATATTTTATTTTGGGCTCTGCGTGCAAAGCGCCTCTTAAGATTTGTAAGTCAAAGCTTTTAGTCTCCCTGGGGCAGTTATGGGAGCCGGGGGCGTCGTAGTTGCAGATATGTGCTGGAGCGGGCCAGCAGCAGGTGCCTGTTTCCATTATCTAAAGGCTTCAGTATGCAAGGAACTCAGGGAACTGTGAATGGAGGGAACATAGGAAAACAGCATTCATGAGCTTTCCTTCTTTCTGTTCTTGATCCCCATTATTCTAGAGAAAGACACATTTTTGTTTAAAAAGAAAATAGTCATTTTTATCATAATAATAAATTGTAAATGGGCTGTCCTGTTCCAACGTAAATGATAGGTGTTCCCATACTGAAAAAATAATGCAATGTACTCATTTATAATATATTTGCCAAGCATTCCATTTTTAAGAGTCAATTACCGCACGCAACCTACAAAATGTAGTGTTGCAGTCCAAGGCCTATTTGTTCCAGAAGAATAAAAATGTCAAAGTCCCTTAAAAACAAAATGGGCTGCAGAGATTTAATGTGGCATTTCAATGACTTGGAAAAGGAATGGAGAAAGGTGAACTACCTAAATAAACCAAAACGAACCCGACATGTAAACGCAAGAAGCAATACGTTTTAACTGCCACTTTTTTTTTTCTTTTTTTTGTACACTACACTGTATATGAGTGAATTAGAGGAGATCTGTCAGTACATTCCAGCTTTGGACTTCCTTGCACAGCAAAAAGCTACACCCAAACACCTTACCTCTCAGTGGACACATGGTTCTGATACGGTAAAACTCCGAGATTATCAAATTCTTGGTCTAGACATTTTTGTATTTTGGCACGTCACATTTGGACAAAATGTTTTCATCAATATATTAGATTTGGCCCAGACATGTTGTTACCAGATGTTTTTGCACAGCCCCAAGTGACCAATATATTAAGTATAACGGGAAACTGTACTAAGCTTTGTTTATCCTGCATTACCATATCTTCATTTCTAAAGCTTTGGAGTGGTCCAAAAGATGCTGTGTGCCTTTAGTTGTGACAGGCACACGCAGATCTTTGATGCCCAAATCTTGCTGAGTGAGTGCTGAGTCAAGTTCGAAATCCGGAAAAGTGATTCCTTGCGCAGCAGATATATATTCATGTATGTGGTATTTCTCTATTTTTGAGTGCCTGCCGGAGAAAGCAGTGTGTGTGTCGCCCTCCCCTTGGATGTCATCAACATGTTTCGGCTGACCTTGTCAAACAACATCTGCATCCACGCGGCTGAGAACCTGAGTCATCCTCCCATGCCCGCTTCCCTCCCCCCCATCATATAGGTTTCTCACATATCGCCGTGTCATAATTCGGAACGCGCCTCTGTTGCGGCGTGACTCAAACACCCCTGAGTTTTAGGGACAAATTGCTCTATTCACGATCACAGACAGGTATCAGGTTGCATTACATGGTTGAGATGGAGCATGTGCAGTGACCGGAGCATTACACCGCTCGCTAAGGCAATCAGATCACTGCTAGGAGAAAGAGAGCGGGGGAGACATGGAGGCGAAGTGAGTACGAGTGTGAATTGAAAGGCCACGGGGATATGTAGCACACAAACACGCATGCACACACACACACCAGGGAAGACCTGCATAGTCTCGCAGTAAAATAGAGGTGACAGACTCTGGCAGCAGCAGTCACGCAAGTCAAGCAGCCTCGCGGTTGTCACGCTATCACAGCTGTGCGCACATGCAAACACATGCACACGCTGGAAGACCTCTCGCCCTCTTCCACGTCTCCTTCCTGTGTTTTCTCTTTTTTTTCCCCCTCACACTCTCGCTTCCATCTCCGTCCGTCCATCCGCTTGCCATCCGACCGAGGCCAGTTATGTATTTATTTAAATTTTCCTTTTAATCAACACTCGTAAGCCCGCCGGCCAAACACATTATTCCCTGCCATGTGCACGGGCGTGAGGGGGAAAAGTGGGATGGAGGCTGTGTTTGTGTCAGGAGTTGCTCTGCTTTTAATCAGCGCGTTTGATAGCCGCAAATCAAAGCACGTCTCCAGTCAAACAGACTTGATTATCAAAGTCAGTTGATACGAAATACACAAGTTTCGAAGAGGCGCAAAACGCTGCATTTGTCAGCCTCAAGTTAACTGCTTTGGGTCTAAATTCCCCCTCTGAAAAAAAAAAAAAAATGCCTTTAGAAGCCTCTTGAAAGCAGCATTTTGCATTACAAATCAGTGAGTTTTATTTGGCCCACTCTGCTCCATAACCATCTGTCTTTCATTCCTCCTCCAGTGTTGTATTATTCTATCTTTTGTTCCATTTTCGCCGTTATTTGCTGTTCTGAGAATTATGGAAAGAATGATATAAATTGAACGTTGTGCTATGAAAAAAAAAAAAAAAAAGTCTGGCTGGCGTCAAATCCTGGCTCAAAGAATTATTGAATTATTGTACAGTAATGCCTGTAACCACAGTTGGGTCCCGAAAGAAACCATTTGACTCTGCTGCACTGTGTTTCCGCTGGCAATCATGCCCTCTTAACGTTAGCTCTGAAAAGACGACACTGATTTAATGCAGTTGTTTGTGTTTGTCAATTATGTATTTGCACTTGAGTATATTTGCTGCATGAGCTGCCCCGAGTCAACACTTATTTCTCTCTCTCTCTTTGCATGTGTGTTTGTCTAGTCTCTGACAGGCTTCGCCTTGGTGGTGAGCAGTGATGGGATGGTCTTTTATGCCTCCTCCACCATTGTGGACTATCTGGGATTTCATCAGGTGAGTTGAACTGCTCAGTTATATCTTATAAGTGCAATACTGCAAGTGACATGCTGTGCATTCGAGGTGTAATACTGTATGATAAGCAGTTTCAACTGAAAGATAGCAGGCAGCGTCATATTTCATTCAGCGACGTGCAACATCACTCAGAAAAAGGAGGTGTGTTGTTGCTGTTGTCTCCTCCCTCTCAAGTCAGCCTCCAGCACGACATATCATGTTTTCGACAAATTTTCAGTCTTCCAGTGGCCTCCTGTCTGAGCCTAAGGTAACCTGAATCCATCAAAGTATTTCAGGAATGTAGGCACACAAAAACAAAGTTAATATTCATCCATTTCTTGGTCTTATGAATATTTAGTTTGAGGTTTCTCTGCTGTTCATCTTTGTCAGAGTCTGTGTGCCTTCTCTTTTGTGATTCAACTCGCCTCAAATTAATAATGTTAAAGATATATCAAGCTATATTGAAATATTTGGTTTCTTCCAGTCTAATGATTGAGTATTCTAATCTAACTCAATAAAGCGAAAATTCCTATTCAATTCATTTTAATCATTTTGGAAGCATGCAGCACGTACTGATAACCTTTTCTCAAAAGGTAAGCTAGTAAACCCACCTGGTAGGCTTTTACATACTGTAAAGTATAAGGTTTTTACTCAACAAGTGCCATTATTCAGCAAGGTCCTCTTTTTCATCCTCAGCCGATCCTCTCGGTTCACCTCCATCCATCCCTTTCTGCTCACTTTCCTTTCCATCTTCTGGTTAATGAGCCAGAGTCAACGTCTCTCTTTCATTCTGCCTCCCTGCTGCCTGCTAACTCTATCTAGAGGGCAGAGCGAACCCACTAAGTCACAGCTATAAGAGGCCACAGGAAGGTGAAGCCCTCCGTTTCACCCCGAGATACACTGTGGGTGTCTGCCTGTGTGTGTGTGTGTGTGTGTGTGTGTGTGTGTGTGTGTGTGTGTGTGTAGGGGTGTGTGTTTGTGTGGGCACTGATAAGTCACCAATGGTTTAGCTTCCTTCCTCTCCCGCGGCTATACCCAGCCAGTCATTAATTATGGATGATATCAACACGGACTCGCCTGTCCTGCGATGCTGAAATCATTCCTCTCCTTCAAAACCATGAATAAAGTGCTTTTCACTGTTAAAATCCCTCCCTTGCCCCCACGTCTTCTTACACACACACACACACACACACACACTGACACTTTGGGATAAGAATTCTTCTGCTACAGTGCTCCCACTTGGCTTACAAGCAGACGGGGGCAATAACCCAGCGCCTTGAAATCGACATGAAAACCAAAGCGGTCTGAAGGATCGTGCCACAGTGTGTGTGCAGGGTGGCATGGGAGCCAGTCGAGACAGACAAAGGACATTATAACTGTAACGTGCACGAAATGTTGACATATTCAGCATTTAGCAACGAAAAATGTAATTAAACACTTAGCTGGTGTTAGCCATCTTTCATGCTTTTTGATGTAATGCTGGATGTTTGATATACTTCACGGCTCAGTGAGGCTGTACACGCCGGCACAGCAGTGCTCTGAGCTAAACACTCGCAATAACAATGCTTACATGGTGATGTTAAACATATGTAATATTTAGCATGTTTATCATCTTAATTTAGCGTAGAAGCACACAGACATTTGCTAATTAGCACTTATGTAGCAACTAAGAGTTCAGTTGAGGCTGATGGGAATATCGTTGATAAGGCGCTAGATGAATAATCAGAAGATCCATTAAGTCTGTTAGATAAATCCTCTGGGGACCAGGAATGTAGTCAGTAATAGTTGTAGTGTGAAAGAGATCCGCCAACACTACCGTTTCAAGGCCACCAGCACCATCCTTTTTTAAAACTGTCATGTTTTGCATGGCCCTCAAACTTTATGATGAATAACCATCACACAGGGATCCAGAGGTTTTTAATGTTTCAAGTCACCCAAGCTGCCAGATCGTCTTATGAAAGATGATCTGTCACTGTAACAAGGCAACCCACAACCATAGACAGTAAAACACCCATTTCAAAAGGCTCTGTGATGCCAGTCATTTATTTAGACTTAAGTGGATTACCAACAAACAAACTGACATTGCCATCCCTCGAGCCGGCTAAGAGAAGCAAAGGCAATAGAAGACCTTATTGATTCCACACCGTGGGAATTCACCTCACATTCTCAAAAGACCTGATTTTATGATTGCATTCAAAGGAGGAACAAGTGAACATACAGAAATGATGAATATTTAGGATCAGAAAAGTTCGCCATGGTCATTGCTGTTTGATATAATATCGTCTGGAAACCAAAAGCACCATCATGCCGCATCAGTGTTTTGAGTACGACAAAAGCAAAAACAAACTAGTCATTGTTAGCAATGGTTATCAGGCAGTGTTGGCCTGCGGGTTAAAGCATCCCAGCATGCAATGCTGTTTTTGATAAGATCATCAAAGGCAGAAAATCAGTGTTCATCCACATACAAGATCAACTTCAAATTCGATTAATGTAGCTCTGTGCTAGTATATACTGTCAATAATGAGAGGGACATACATTTGAGTGCATGCTATTCTATATAAGAAACCCAAGATTTAATATGTTGTTGAGAGTAAACAGTTGAACCCTGCAGTATGGACAAAAATAAGAACTCCGAGATTATGGTTATGTTATATTTAAGAGACTGATCAAAACATCCTCATAGCCTTCCTCACATGTTCCACTCTCACAAAGGACCTATTGGTTGTTTTTAAGTCCCATAGTTTGCCTCTAAGGCTTTGACAACATGTCACGTAATTTGGAGCCCACAATTGTAGTCAGAAGGACACTTATCCTTAATATACCACAGCAAAAAAGAAACGAGAACGCTTCACTAAGTAGCGCCACAAGAAAGCCCTGGAGAAGAGCAGAAAACCTCCACTGGCCTTTGATCCCATTTGTTACTGGGGCAGTTAGCCTTTGAAGGTCAGCGAAAATATCACTTATTCTCCATTTCTTCCCCTCTTCTTTTCCTCTCTGTGTTTTTTACGAGAAACATAAACAATAGTCACTCGATCCGTCTGTCTGCCTGACTGCCGGTAGGGAACCAAAACCACAGGACGAAGCGCCCGCCGAAGACGGTGGGAACAGATTGTGTTTTCAGAGGCAGGCGATCAAAAACCCTCGCGTGCCACCAGTGTGGAAATTATGGAGCGAGCGCAGGGAGGAGGGAGAGAGGGAAGAGGAGAAGGTTGAACATTTTAGTGAGGAATCTGTCATGGAATGACAGAAAGCAAAGCTATTGCTGGAAAAGAGCGAGAGGCATGACGAGAGTGGGCTAGAACCGACTTACTGTGTGTGTGTGTGTGTGTGTGTGTGTGTGTGTGTGTGTGTGTGTGTGGACGGGGAGGGTAAGCTGGGTTGGACTGCTGTTCGGGAGCTGGTGTCACGCGATGTTTGACAAACACAGCTGCCCTCGCTGGCCCTACAGCTGCCCGTGGACTGTTACTGTACTGGGCAAATGCTCCTGCGTGTGTGTGTTATGTGCAGTGTGAATGTATGTTTCTGTGACTTTGTGTGTACAGTACGGTCCTTGTGTGTTTGATGGGGGAGGTTGGCATGCTCCCTGGGAATCCCGAGGCAGACTTAGCGTATCTGAGCAGCAACGACAGGAATCTGCCCTCCAAACTGCAGCTAAGCTACAAAACTGCAGCGATGGTTGCACAGTCACAGTGCAGACGACGCTGTGTTTCTTAAGACTCTCGGGAGGTGACGTGACGACAAAGAAATGTCTCTGGCCGACTGTCATGGCCAAGAAAAATTATTTAATCTAGGAAATTTCCTCAACAAAACCTGCTCAATTTTATCCACAGACCGACGTGATGCACCAGAACGTGTTTGACTACATCCACATAGACGACCGTCAGGAGTTCAGACGTCAGCTCCACTGGGCCATGTGTCCTCCGCAGCACCAGGGGACATCGGCTCATCAGGACAGCCAGCTACCTGCCGGGACTGGTGGGTATGGTGCAACCGGATGAGAATGGGTCAAATTCAGGGGAGGGGATTTGTTTGGGCGTGCATAATATCAGCAAGCAGTTAAACATGTAAGAACTCGGCGCCAAAAATGTGTCTGTTCATGAAGTCAGTTGTGTGTCATAAAAAAAAAAGAAATGCATGGGGAGAAAAAACAAAATTCTCATCTTTCACTTTTACATCTCAGGCGAAGACTTCGTTGTGAGCAGCCTGTTCCATTCTCCAGAGGCCGGGGGAATCCCTCCTGAGCTCTCCTGCTTTCTCAACAGATGCTTCATTGCCCGAGTCCGATGCCTCCTGGACAGCACCTCTGGATTCTTGGTGAGTGGACTGAACCTAACTAAACATTAACGTCAGTTTTCAGTGCAATAAAGTCTATGCAAAACAGAGAAGTGCAGAATATTGCACTGAAATGTAAGCATGGGGTGAATGTTGCCCACTTTCTGGGAGAAGACCCAGGCCTATAAAAAATATAATGACTCCTTTGGTACAGCAATTTTTAATTTGAATGTGTACAATTATTTATAGCTGTATTGCAAGGCGTTATGAGGTAATTGGGTGCCTCGACACAGCAGCAGAATAGGAACTTGGTTCATCCCTTCATGGCTGTGACGAGGGTGGTTTGGAGAAGAGCAGTGGAAAAGCTGCCCTGATGACAGAGCAACAAGAATATGGGTTTGGACCGTTTCATCAGGGTCAATAGAGTTCACTGTCACCAAGTCTGCTCTGGTTGCACTGACGCTGGCTGCACAACAGAAATTCTAGATGGCAATTTTCTGAAATATACTCGAAGCATCTGTAGCCAACGAGTGAGCAAATATCGCTAAGATTGTTTTCCCCGTCACTCAACATAATTGCATCGAAGACACATTACTTGTAATGTAATGCACAGTACGCGAATGCGCTAGCCGCAGTCCCATCAAACTCAACTGCACTCAATTGTGTTTAGCACTAAGTAGCCAAAGTTTGCATGTTAGCAGGCTAAGAAGGTGAACCTGTTACCTCCAAGAACCTGCTTAACAGGTGCACTGCTTACTAAACAGCAGTATGCAAGCATTGTAACAAAGTGTAAGATTTAAGAACCTCTTTAGTTCATCCTCAAAACAATTAGACGGCAGCACATGACCAGAGTAACTGCTAATTAATGCAGTTGCTGCAGTTGGCTGGTTAACTCAGTTAGCTGCTTTAGCTTGCGGTCCTGGCTGACAGCTCAGAGAGGTATCCCAAGACATGACAGGCCAAGGCTAGCATACTAACTTCTGTAGTTATCTCTGCAACACAATAGATAGATATATTTGACATATTCTTATTTTTTGACATTATATAGATACTATCTTTTTTTTTTCTCAGGTGCACCAAACAGTTTTGCCTGACATGATTTTCCAAAGCGTTTTTTGATATGGTCACGCCTGCAGTGACAAGTCTCAGCACAAAAGAACATTTTAAGGGGCATTGGAGATGTAGACCGTTGGACATGGCTCAAACCAGTCAATTCTTCTTCTCTCCTAGACTATGCAGTTCCAGGGTCGGCTGAAGTTCCTCAGTGGTCAGAAAAAGAAGTCGGCCTCGGGGGCCCCGATGCCACCCCAGCTGGCTCTGTTCTGCATAGGCGTACCCCTCCTTCTGCCCTCCATCACTGAGATGAAAATGAAGAACATGTTGATGCGGGGAAAGAATAAGGGAGGAGCAGGAGGGATTATCTCTGCACTTGAGCACGGGTAAGAGGGAGTGGAACCTCATACATGTGACACACGTTTCACAGCGTGCCCTAGTGTAAATCCACTGATAGTTTTTAATGGGGGTGCTATACTGTAATTAAAGGTCAAGCTTTTTAACACAAAGTCGATGTCTCAGAGTCATCCAAACTTGAGACTTGATGCGTTTTGGCACCTTGTTATGGCCTCTAGAGATTACATTGATTTGTCTGATGGGAGAGCTACAAGTAAAGGTCAAAACATTTAAACCTTGAAAGGCCACAGCCGCGACATCAGTTAAGTTTTGTTAAAGCTTAGAGTTCTGATGCACACTGTCACCCTCATAAGTTACACAGTTTACATGTAAAAACATACTCAGCGACTGCCTTGACTAAAACCCACAAGAAAAAGTTAAAAGAAACATTCAAAATGGTGTCAGAGTGCAAAAAAATGACACAGGCATCAGTCCTCACGTTATTTATGATTTTTTTTTAGGTTATTTTCCAGCGATGCCAGCTTGTTACCCAGCAACGGTTTCATGAACACACAAGCATTTAGCCCGAGACTCAGTTACCAACACATACATAATCCCTTTTCCTCACCCAGCAGGCTCTGACACCAAACCAAATGAGCGCTGGACACCTTACCTGTGGCCAATTAGGCGCAAATGCATGTCTCAGCTTGGAGAAGGCCCTCTGCGCTTCATGCATCATTAACTGTGTTGGAAGGCTGAGAGGCCAAGAGTTGAGCTGTAGTCAGGAAGCAGAGCACTACCACCCCCTCTGCTGTTCAGTCCCCGCTCAGCATCAGCCAGGGAGACACAGAGAAGGTTAGATTTCTTTAGAAAAAAAACAATTAGTTGTAAGTGGACAGCACATTGGCTGGTTGGATCAGGAGGCCATGAGGGTTATAGGTTGAGGGTTGAGCCACCAATATGACTCACCTGTCATGCACACATATATACATGGCACTTGATTACAGGAAGAAAGTGCTTGAGAATGTTTATATTTGATGTTGTTGAATAGACACTAAATACCTCCCATGTGCTGTCAGGATCCACTAATAGATATAACCCACTGTGGAAATGTATTTCTCAACATGAGCTCTATATAGCTTTAGAACGTAAACGTTCAAAACAAACAGTTCCTCAGATATACTTACTTAAAGATCTCTACTGTAATACTACTCTAATCCAATAACACTAATCCAAAGCCTTAGCTGCTGTTCTCAGCTTATCATTAGTGTTTAATAAACCAGTTGATCAGAACCAGGAACTAAACATGTTTAAATGTAAAACTTCTCAATAATTGTTTGAAATGGCCCTTTTTCAAAATAAGGAATATATGTGCAGTATGTAATAATAAAAATTGCATGTATGCAATAATAAATCATGTAAGCCAGGTTACACAGCAAGTCAAATTGCAGAAAAGAATGCTTTTAGTTGTTAGCCTTATTCAAGCTTCCACTTACACAGTATGTCCTGTATGACAGGAAATGTGCTGTGGTGATCACAAATGTTCACAGTGCAAGCAATTCAAAAACAATCGAACATTTAATAAAAAAAAATATGCACTCAATAATAATAATTAAAAAAAAATCTGAAACACTCTGCATTGTTTAAACAGAAAATTAAGATATACAGCATTGTACTGCCTATAAACATGGAGAGCTGGATGTCATTGATCTTCGGGTCCTGGATGTTGACTCTGTTCTCAATTTTCAGATGGGATGAATCCTGGAAAAGATGAGTCACTTTTGGAATGATTCTCTCCCGAACTTAAATGAACCAAACCAAGATACTTAGGCTTTGAGTCATTCATCAATCAGCAGAAAAAAAAACATTCAGTTTCTGGACATTCCTATTGAGGGGACCATTGACATTTTAAGAGAATATCTCCTCTTCAAACTTTTTTGTGCTGATGAATTTATTGTCTTGTTTTGTGACTAATGATGTCATTCTTCTTTTGATCCTTCTCTCCCTCCCTCCACTCCACCTCTCATTCCATCATTGTCCCTTACAGAAAGCGTGGGGAACACCTCCGGAGGCACTCCTTCAGTGGAGGAATGGGTGACATTGCAGACCCTCTCCTCCTCTCCTGTCCCTCTCCTAGTGCTTCCCAGCGAGGTCACCACACTCCCTGGACCCCGCTCTCCAAAGACAACCTCAAGTATCGCCCTGATGTTTACTACAACCAGGAGGAGCCCCTCAACTACTGCAAGTCCTCTATGGCTCCCCATAAAGGTGTCAGCCCAGGCCTGGGCGGCTGGCCTCTGCGGCCAAACTCAGGTCCTCTCAGAGCGGGCCAGGGTGTCGGCTACATCCCCTCTAACCGCCTGAACAAGGTCGGCCAGTATGGGAAGCCATACCGCCTTTCTCCCAGCTGCCACAGTGGCCGAGGTGGCGAGGTGTTCGTGTCTAAGCTCTACGGGAATGCTCAGATCCCCACAGATCCAGACGCCTACTGCGTGGACCTGGTGAAGAACGAGAATGGCTATGGAGAATGCTACGATGGCCATCTGATGCCCGAGATGCCACCCATCAAGGTAGAGCATGACTCGGACTCTGAGAACGGCTGCGATGCCTACGGCCGGCCCTGGGTTTGCCGCGACCCCGAGTCCATGGATCGTCGTTATGCTAACGGGTTATACGACCAAACCTCGGGCGTCCATCTCAAAGCAGAGGCAGATTACTACGATCAGCAGTACTCGCCCTGCCAGCGCGGGAAAGCAGGAATCAGCCCACCGTACAACAATGGCAACTACCAGAACTATGCAGTCACCAACAGCGGCAACACAACCGGGCGCCTGTTAAAATGTGACAAAGACTTGGGCAATAACAACGACAACAACCAATTTAGTCCGCACAGACTCTCCCACACAGACTCTCTATGCAGCAACCAATCCATCAACCTCATGGACTCACACGTCTACCCGCAAGACCCCCACAAGGCCTACATGCACCCGGACTACAACAAGCATGGCGCTTACGAGTTCAAAGGCCACGGGCTGATCCATTCGATCAAGCGGGAGCCAATGGACTCCCCACCGTGGCCTGAGAACGCTCATGACTTGAGCCAGTCCATGATGGTTGGTCCAAGGAACGCTATGCCCTGTGTGATGAGCACAGGGCACCACAAGTCCAGTCCCTACATTTACATGCAGTAGAAGTGGCTGGAGCAAACACATCATCAGATAATTACCAGACCAACCCCCCCCCCCCGACACACACACGCACACACACACAAACACACACACACACACAATAAGTGTGCATTAAAGTAGTACTTTGTATTTTGCGCCACATCCACCAGCATTACAGAAGGACAGTCGTTGATCACAAGGGTTCCCGCGATGTCGACATTTAAATCACTTCTTCTGCTTGAAGAAGAGGTCACCAACGAGGCTCAGGTTCTAGTGTTAGTGTTGTGACAATCAAAAGTAATACTTTTAATCCAGTTTATGGATAGATGATTTAGTTTTTAAGAAATACATTTTGTAGCTGGTTCCAAGCACTTTTGGATTTAGTGACAATGAGACAGATTATGTCTAGAAACACAGTTTAATTTTGTTTTATCGTGTCGTGTACACCTGGCTTTGTGGGAGGAACAAAGACTTTGCTGTAAAAAGATACTTTTTTAGAAAAAAAGAAAAACAAAAAACATTGTACACAGGAGATAACCTACACCTCATGGCTGGGTTCATCAAGGGAGATGGCTGATTATGAGAGCACACTTTGGAGTCAGTGATAACAACTTAGTCTGCCTTGATGGTGATTTTGCATGTTTTACTGCTTTAACTATAAATGGCCTACCTTATTCATTACTGCCTGCAGTGATGTATGGATGGAAACAAATGGTTTCTATGCATTTTGTTATTGTATTAAAGGTGCAGTGTGTAGGATTTTGGGTATCTATTGGCAGAAATACAATAACTATATTTTCATCAATGTGTAATCACCTGAAAAAATAAGCCGTCATATCTACTGAGGGAGCGGGTACGCCCTGTTTCTACAGTAGCCAAGAGTGGACAAACACTAGGCAGTGTGAGGGGAGGGGTATTCGTTTGGTTGCGATCTGCAACCACACCACTAGATGCCAGAAAAACCCTGCACACTGGATCATTAAATCGACTTCCAGAGATTTTAAACTTGATCACTTGAAGAAGAAGAGGAAAGAAAAAAAGAAAAGAAGAAAAAAAAAAAAACTTTTGATGGAAGTTACATAAAGTTGCAACCAGGACCTATTTTGTCATCACTCATCAAAGACACCTGCATTCAACAACATCCCTGCTTAGTCAGTGTGTTCTAGATATGATTTTCCAGCAGTGTAGCAACCAATACTTTTGTTAGAGCATCGCTTAATACAGCATTAAGGACATTTAAAAAACAAACAAAAAAAACAACTTTATAATAATGAAACAATATGCAATTCATAGTAGGTGGATCAAAACATGTCAAACTATTGGTATGGCCAAAGCTTTAAGAATATTCCATACATTGGTTTATTGTGTTAGAAACACACATGAGGGCAATACATGGCACATAGGGAAACAAACCTGTAGTTCAACCATGTGTCCTGCTGAAGCATCCTTAAGTAAGGTGTTGAATCCCATCAAGAACACGATTTGCCCTTTTAAATTAGAGGCCTAAGATGAACTTGGACCTATGACAGATGGTCTGCACTGGTTAAATGGTGTGTTAATTATCAGCTGAAGCTTTGTAAGGACAACGTAGAAGTGTTTGTTTGAACTGAAGGAAAACTGTTACAAGATTTCGATGCGCACAATCATTCTGTAATTTTAAGTCATGAAACTCATGTACAATGTACAAATAATGTTAATTTATGTCAAGACTAATGTTGTATTGTGTGGAGTAGTGTTTATGACAAGATCAGCATTTCAACAAGCCTATCTCACTGCAGATACAACACATTTCCTTTTGAAATGAATATACACTTTTTCGTGTTGTCTTCTCAGTCCGAAAAACATCAGACATCGTCTTCACAATCAGTATTTTTGCACAAACGAATTAAAAAGCACCAAATTGATTGATTGAGTCTCAGTTCTGTGGAGCTACTGTAGTAGTTTCTGAATTGCACTACTGGGAGTAGTTCAGATGAGGTTCAGCCTAGCCAGACAAGTTTTGAGTCGACACGCACAACTGTACATGGTGTCACTGTTTTGAATTTGTATTTTTTTCTCTGTGTGTGTTCATTTCAATAAATGTTTGATGATTCGTATTTATTGTAAGATGCAAAAGTGCATAATTTAAAAAAAAAAAAAAACCTACAGTTTTGAAGGCTTTTCTGTTTCACTAAAGTAAATAAATATGGCTTTTTTTCCCTTGCTATCTTTTTGATAATTGTTCAAAAGACTGTCATACTTGTCTCATGGAGGAGGTAGCTGCAAGGTAGCGAACACAGTGTACATATGCAGTGTCTTCCAATGTTTCTACGTGTTTTTGCAAATGGGACTTATCTATTAAAAGACTTTTCTTTATATGGAAAATCCGGGTGATGTGTTTTTCTTTCGCTGCTAAGATGGTACATAACAAGTCAACAAAATTCTGCCGGCTTGTTTGGCAGTAAGCAGAACAACATGTGATATGTGATGGCATTCTGGGTTTGGCTTTATATCAAGGTCCTTGTCATGAGCATTAAAGTTTATAGGTTATAAGGGCTGTGTAAGTCTTTATCAGATGTGTATGGGTTAATTGGACAATACAAGTGTTAATAATAGTATCATAAGCATGTTTGTTGTCAGATAACAAGATATTTATGCACTTAAAAAAAACTTCTTTGCAGTTTATAGGCTGTTTATAAGAATGATCTTTTATAGACTACATATGAACATTAACAAAGCCTTTTTCAGCTTCTTGTAATTGTTTATAAGAACATTGCAAACAGTTTATTGAGTTAAACCAGCTTACTTATGTCATGGTTAGGCTTTACTATGCATTCTTTGTTGCTTTATTACACTTAATACATACTTTTGTGTGCATTTATTAGCAGCTAATGATGCAATAACTAATAGCTAATGGACCTAAAATAAGAATAATGCCTTATGCACTTTAATTAATTTTCTTAAGCATCTATAAACTCTTATGTAGCTTCTTGTATGTATGAATGTTTAATAATGTGATGCAAGCATTTTTATGATGCTATTTTAAACATTTATATAGTCTTATTATAACATAATAAGGTTTATAAACATCTTATAAGGACTCATCAGACCATGTACAACAATAAATTAGGAAAATAGAACACAATATCCTGTGTAATATTACTTAGTGCTTATAATATGAATATTACACAGCTGTAAATGACAACCATCTCTGTTAATCATTCAGAAGTTTGCAATCAATGAGTGAAACTGCAAAAAAACAAAAAAAACAAACAGTTTTTAACCACTCAACTCACAACATTTGAAAGAATGTACCACGCGGTCAGACTAATGGCCTCCTGCTGTGACGAACGATTTCCTGTATGAAAAGTGACCAAATTCAATTGTTCCGTTTCCATCTCTGTCTCTTTAGCAGCCCCTGAATTTTTCACATGTACCAAATGTGGTCTCATCCTTCAGATTTGTGTCTCTATTAATAATAAATACTCAGCAGAACAGGATACAGAGTATCTCTAGCCACATTGCCTGTATGATTAATGCGCTGTAAAGTTGGCATGACAGCTCCTTCACACGATCTGGGAAACTCAACACCCGTCTCTCACCACTGTCTGGGACAGGGGCTGGAGCCAGGGGAATGTTGGCATCCACAGAGAGGTAGAGGGCAAGGACGGAGGCACGGGGACAAGAAGAGAAAGAGATGTAGCCTAAAAGCTGTGGTTATATCCAGGTCCTCTGTTATTCCCAGTAGGGCTGGACCTCCATCTCACTGGGTAATAATTACTCACTTGGCAAATCGGGTTTAAAGTAGTGGCTCAAGATTCACTGTCTCCTTGATCCAAAGGCCCTCCTTCTTAACAGTGACACAGTTTCAATATCACAGAGTCAGGATTACAGCCCATACAGCATTTTTCTAACCTCTACCCCAAAAACCTGATCATATAATGGTTGCATTGTGACACTACAGTTAGGTCTCTGATCAGTAAATGATCACCAACTCTAAACGTAGATCCCAGTCACTGAGGTCGCACTCGGGATGCATAAAGGTCACTGTCTATCAGGATGCCATCTAGCTTGCACACTATATCAAAATAAACTTTTCATTCAGTGCAGATAGTAGGACGCAAAATATAACCTTGGGGAAAAAAAGCAAATGCGGTGTGCAAAAATCAGATGGGGGCTAAAGAAAACTGTGCATTAAATCAAGAAAAATAACTTAATTGTCACCACAGGAGTAGGTTCTGCAGGAACCGCAGATTATGTCATGGTGAGACTGGGACATATTTGCTTAATGATGCAAATAGGGATTCTGGAGAAATATAGTAGAATGTTCAGTCTCATATATTGATACTTTGGGTTTTCTAGGTCGTCAAATACTTTGTGGCTGGGAGGTCTGGCTGTCCAGCGACCCAAACCATCAGTATTTGACAATCTGTGAACGCGAAACAACAATCGGATACAAATTGCTCTAAAACAAACAGAATTGGCACTTTTGTGTGGTTGCATTTCCTACAGTCGTCACCCTTTGGACTGTCACCTGCACTGAGTCCCTCGCTTGTTTACTCTGATCTGAGCGAAACAAGCCTCTCTAACTGCTGCCACAGCGATCGTCATCCCTGCTTTTAATCCCTCCCAGAAGCTTGTGTTTGTTTCGCCACAGTCAGAGTATAGCTTATGGGGAATTACAGGATACACGAGGATCAGTTAGTGTGGGGATTTCACTGATTGGGATGATTGTGAGTGTGTGCTGGCATGCTTGTAAACAGGGTAAGCACCAGATAGCCACATCTTATTTTTGTTTATGAACAGACTACTAATGAATTTTCAGGAAATCCTGTTAGGAGAGTCACGTCTTTAACTACATCGTATAAATAATATCCACCACGTTATTAAAAATATACATTCCAGGTCCCACTTTCATATACAGTACATGGTCACGGTTTCATATTCAGTTGGCAGTATCACTTTTAAGGCTTTTTGTGTCTTTTTTTTTCCATCTTAGTAACATGACTTTCAGGAAAAGGTACCTAGAAATGCTTTAATGTACTAGATCTCCAAAACCAGAGGGATCTAATACACCACCTGACCGTTCTCATTATCCTGCGTCAAAAAACACACATTGTGCACATAATAATGGAAGTCCATGTTGGTCTTGTACACATGCCCAACCGTTGACGTGTTAAATCTGAACAATGATAATTGGCATCCTCAAAGCTGGTATTTCTCCATTTAAACGTACACTTCCTCGTAAAAACCTTGTTGATTCCTCTGGTGATTTCTGTTGATCTGCACAGCAACAAGTTACAAAAAATGGCCAAATGCGTGTCAGCAGTGAAGTTTTGTACACCCATGCCGACCCAGGCAGTTGAAGAGAAGAACTGCTCTCTTCCTCTCCAATTAAAACAAGCTCTTAACAATAAGATCCCACTTCCTCCTCGTCCGGAGATGAAACACGTCATGTTTTTATGTCCTTTCAACTGCACGGCGACTTAAAAGCGTATCTCATCTTGAGTTGAGTCGAGTTTCTATAGAGAGTTTGCATACGGCGCTCCGAGGCCGCCTGTGGGTAGGTTAGGTGTAACTGCCAGAAAAAATTAATGAGATTCATTACTTGGCAAGGAGTATGAAAATATAGCACGGGAGGAACAGCGAAAGCTAAATGGCGTTCATAACTCATTTTGATTCATATAGTTATATGCCATGAATAATCCATGGACAGTGTTGTGAAGTTTAATAGCTCTGGCATTGGAAACACTCTATAGGTTTTCTGTAAAGGAACTGTGATTACTAAACAGTATCATGGAATTTACTCACCACTAAGTCTGTTGTTGTATGGAGCCCTTTCAAAGGAGAAGCGTAGCGTTGTTTTTTTTTTAGCTTTATTGATAGGATAGCTGAAGATGTTTGACAGGAAACAGGGTGAGAGAGAGGGCGAGTGAGCAGCAAAGCAAAGGGACCCGGGCCAGGAGTCGAACCCGGGTCCATTGCAGTGAGGACAAAGCCTCTGGACGGCTGCTTTACCCACTGAGCTAAACAGCACCAAGCATAACGTTTTTGTGTGGCTTTGCAGGGATCAAGCTCTATGAGATGAATTACATGTTGCATTGTGTCTATAACACACACGCACATGCACACGCACACGCACACACACACGCACGCGCGCACACACACACACACACACACACACACACACACACACACACACACACACACACACACACACACACACACACACACACACACACACTTTCCAAGTGAGTAACAACTAACTCTAATCTGAGTGAGTACAGTGTGTAGTATCTCCCTCTTTCTCACTTTTCCCCAAAGGAGTACTTTGCTTTTGTCTCACTATAGTTTCATGACTGATGATGTGACAATAAGAGGAGGGGGGAGGGCGGATGAGGCTGACTTTAAATGTTTAATAATCATAAGCATGCACGCAACCTTCGATCACGCCATCTGCATGACACTTGTTCTGGACGGGGAGGGGGTAAGGGGTGAGGATGACAAAGAAAGAGACGGAGACGGAGAGATAGAGAGGTGGAGGGATAAAACCTTGAGGTGAGAAAAGAGAAGTTAGCTCGGGAGAGGAGCGAAAACAATGAAAAGAGCACATCCAATCAAGAGAGAGGAGCGAACGCTCAGGGCAACTGTATTGTAAGCAAAGTGTTTGATGCTTGTTGACAGCTGTATCTGTGAGGGGGAGAGAATGTGTGTGCTTGTGTGTGCGTGTGTGCAAACCAAGACCTATAATCCTATACCATGCAAGGTTGCGTGACCGTTCATACCCCACTCTTTGCTGCTCCGCACACCATTTGCCCTAATTGGTCACACCCACTCTCTGTCTTTCTCACACACGCACACAAATACACACTCACACAGGCAGATGCACCAATGCATAGACACAACAATGTCCGCATCTCCTCTCCCCATATCCCCCAGTGACAATGAGGAGAATCCTTGAGGGTATATCCCAGACACGCATGCCCAGACACATATGCCTACACATTATTATGCACATATACACACACCCTACTAAGCATATGGAAGACAGTCACGCAATCCCCCTGCCCATAACCCTCACAACCTTGCCATTTCTTCTCTCCTGACTTCAATTAGCAAATGAACAATAAATAGCACCATTGCATGCTGTCTTTGGCTGTGTGCGTGCAGCCGCTAAAACATTAGTTTAAACCCTTTTTTTGGTCCCATGTATCCCGAAAGCCATGTCAGACAAGAGCCCCCTTCAAGCCACCCGTCATGTTCCATATTCACTTCAAATGACTTGAAATCGGATGCTATTTAACATTATTCATTTTATAAGAGTGGATTATTTCAGCAGTTACTCAATACAGCGCAACTGTCAGTGTTTAGGCCAAGTTTTAATTCTTTTCAACCATCCACACATCATTTTAAGATATTCATTCTAAAAAGGTCATTCTAACTTTATGAATGAGCTAGGCTAAACAGTTTATCCATTTGGCTATTTTTAGCAAACTATTTCAACTATTTATTCTCTAGCCATTACTTTCAATTAATCTATTAATTAAAAAAAACATTTACCCACTACAGAGTTCATTTACCTAACTACTCATAACTTTTAGCTAACTGTTAAGTCTTCTTTGTCTACATGTTCATGTTGTACAGCAGACTTTAATAGTCCCATATGGATATTTCAACAATATATCCACTATACAGTACATTTACCTTACTATTTAAACTGTTCACACATTACTTCAAGCGTACTCTTTGGTCTTCTTTGCTTGATTACTAGGCCTCTTTTTTTTTCACTCTCACTCAATTTCACGAGCTGACTTCAATGGGCCCATATTGATATTCAACTATTTATCAACTATAGCCTCCAATACATTTAACCTACCTAACTATTCAGACTATTAATCCATTACTTTTAGCTAACGTCTGTATTTGGTCTTCCTCACATGCTCTCTAACTACTTTTGAATCACTCTCAAATGCTAGCCCTATATGTTCACATTTAGCAGCTGAATTCACCCAGCCCATATGGATATTGACTATTCTTTTATTGATTAAAATGTGAACTTTAAGTATAATAAGGAGTTGTAATTCTTATTTTGTCAAATAAATTGACACTAAAGTACCTCCTGGCAACTCCTGGTGTACAAGTAGACCTATCCCTGGTTGGTTATGACCGCACAAGGAAATTTGGGGAGAGGAAGCAGCTAAATGAGAACTCATTCACAGATATGCTTCAGACATTGGGATATAAAAATGAGCTGATTAAAGCCATGCTCTGCAGTGAGATGCAGTGTTAAAATGAAATGTTTTATGCATGTGCCCAGGGGCCAGTTGAAAGGTTACTGAGTGCAACCTGGTGATTCATAAACTAGATATGCAGGCCGCAGCTGACCGTGAGTCATGCACACACACACGCACATTCGCAACACACAAGCAAGCGAGGAAGCGCTTTCACTCCCACCGATACACAGAGTGGTTTACAAGAATTTCTCCAGAAAGCCACTAATTGAAACTTAACTACTGTGTACCTCAAGTCTCCATGCATCCAGACATACATATAGGATATCATCATAACCCAGTCCCGGAGCAAACATGGTCAGAAACCTGCAAGCGAATGCTCTAATAATTTCCATGTGAGATTAGGAGGAGAGTGGAGTGAGATTAGGGAGCCACGGCAAGCACTGATTTTATTGGGTTGAGTTCATGCTCCAGTTGACTGATTAATCTGTGAGGGTTATGGAGGATAGATGCTCAAGATGTCTCTTTTGCTGGCGTATGCTTCTCCCTACTGGCGACAACTGCACACTGCGGCTGTGGAAGACTTTAAATCACATTTGATGGCGTGTAGCCATGGCTAAAATTTACATAGAAAAATGGAAGCAGCTGCAACAGAGCAGCATGCTCCTCTATACTTGCTTACTTGATCTGGACAGTAATATTCAGATCTGTAAGCACAATCTAGCTCAAGTAATCATTATTGGACCCGAGTGCTGAGTTACAAAGTGTAAGAACAGAGACGTTTATTTAGAACTTCAGCCAAACCCACATGCATTCCTTTATCTAATTACCAACATTTTCATTCCGCTTACTCATCACTAGAATCTGCAGTGTGCCTTGAATATGTCTAGGAGTTCCAGGTTTTGACAACCTGTGGTCAACAGAAAGTCAAATCGCCAAGTTATTTAAACTATCAGATGTTTCTATGTACAAATATTTGACATCACTGGGTTCCTTTATGATCAAATTACCAACCAAAATTCAGCATTTCAGATAAAATGTCAATTATCGTTTCCTAAATACAGCAACATTTTGCCATGAATGTTAGTGCCTCGGATAACACCAAAGAGCATCTCTGTGCATCGGCGAGGTCTAAATTCAGCTGGAATTTCTTCACAGTGGTTCATCAACATAATGTGCAGAACAATGTGCATAATACTTTACAGTATTTTGCGACTAAGAAAACATTCACCACTCATTACACTAATGTGCAGGTTGGGCCCTATTCATGCTAGTCAGGTCACAGACATGACATTATTTAGATTAGATCATTTCCATTATCTTTTGAAAGTCAAATCTGCATCATGCATCAAAATCCCTGCTACAAGTTTTGGAAGTGAGAATAATGTGAGAGGGGTTTAAAAAACTCCTATACACAATCTGAACATTTCTCCCTCTGGAATGAGAAAGAGTTTCCCCATCCTCAGGACGTGACAATGCCAACCAAAAGCTCTGTGTAAATATTTTGGTCCAGAGCTGTTCAGCATCATGGTTGTGGGTGTGGGTGGACTGTGTGATCTCTGATCCAAAGCAGGTATTTTGCCCTTGACAGCAAAGGGAAAAATTGAAAAACATCTGTGTGGTGTGGTCACAGGTGAAACAGGCTTCAAAGTTTCAACCTGGAGAAAACAGTGCAGCAGAAGTTTTCTGCCCTATGTGAGTCACTGAGGATTAATGTTTAAGCGATGGGTTTAACTCAGAGTGACTGGGGATTCAATTGCGGCTTTGTCACTCAAGAAATAGCCCTTTATGAATCTGCTTTATGCAAGAGTGACTGGGTGGCATGAGAATGTGAGTAAGTACAAGGGAGACTGAAATTTACCAAAATACAAACTTTATTTTTGCATCCCCATAATATCACCTCTATCAATTACAATTACTGAGTGTCACTCAACCTTCAGTCTCTGTGGTGTTTGTGTTGGTTTGTAGTGGGCTACGATTTGAATCAAGATGGAGGAATTGATGATCAAGAAGAGCAAACCGGCAAGCCAGATCAACAGGAAGGTGTTGTAGCCTTCAAACTCCAGGAAGTAGGCTGGACACAACCAAATACCCTAACAGTGGAGAGAAAATATAATAGGTTCTTCAAATCACCAAAGTAATTTAGGTACAGTGCTACACAATAAAATGTTGCAGAACAACTTAAGTTAATCTTTTGTTTTTATGTTGTGAATAGAAGAATCATACACTGCCAAACAGCACGCAACACTGTCTGGTAGGCATCAAAGCATCTACCACCTGAGATACTAAAGAAGCTATATTTAATTGCTTCTAATAATGTGATAAATTGAATTACCTGTCCAGCAAACCAGAGGAGCAGCAGTCCCAATCCTTGTTTTAGTGACAGACTCAAGCGAGGAAGGACCAGAGGGAGTAGACACAGGTACCACAGGAAGTACTACCAAAGGATGACAAGCAACATAGTTAAAAGCTGCCTGAGTAGTGTGAGCTAAGGCTAGTGTATAGAACTGTACACACGCATTAAAAATTAATAGTGACTGTGGCTGGATGACAAAAGAGACAGGACAGGATCCAATTCAATACCCAAACTAGATGTCAAACTTAGTGTGGGGTACTCAATTGAAAGCCTCCCCTTTTCACAAATAACATTAAGAAGCAACACACAACCCTGTGGTACCAACTGAAACTGTAAAGCCTAACAACTGTGAGACTCCATTTCTTAGTTTTCATTCAGCCTCCTGGACTTGGACATATTGGAATTTATTGCTGTGCAATTCTAACTAAGAAAATACCGTGTCTCTTCTTAACTGGATCAACACAACTATCCCTTTTCTTTTTACAGATCATCTCAATCCTCATTCAGTTTCGATGACTGAGAGAGGAAAGTCAAAACTGGCTAGCAGTAAGTGCAAGACAATGCATCTTCTGATCTCTGCTGTTGTTGGTGCTTTGTGTACCTGTGAAGTGCAGACTTTGTTGAAAGAGACAAAGATGGCGGTGTGCAGGAAACAGCAGAAAGCCAGGTCAGAGTGAAAGGCCCATGATGCCACAAACAGCAGGATGAGCTGTGGCAGGAATGCTGCCAGGCCAAGCCACTGGCTCCACCTGATGTCTGCACAAACAAAGGACAAAAGAATTTGACCATCCCAAGAAACCCACACCAAATTCTTTAAATTTACATTCTCCATTTGCACATATAATACATAATTGATTAAATAAACAAACACATTATCGGTGCTGACAAAAAGCAATGTATCTCGGTCTACAGCAACATGTCACACTAAGAAGCTATGAAAGGCTGAATGGGTGAGTACCTGCAGTGAGGTAGAGCATGTAAAAATATGGAGAGAAATTGTGTCTGATGTCCCGTCTGGTCAGATGGTACAAGTAGGTCTCATGAAGGAACTCCCAACCATACCTGACGACACAAGGGAGGAGTCACATGATTTGAGCATTTCCATTCAAAATTGTTCATTATTCAAAATTATTCAGAAGTCAGCGTATATACACTTTACATGGGCATAGTTTTAATATATCTCAATTTCATTTGAAGAGCCAGGTTTCACTGCCACCAAAATGGCCAATCATCTTTAAAGTAACATTTGGCATCTGTTTTTTTTTGCTATTAATATTAATAATGAATATCCACATCTGGTGTTAACAGATGGAAAATTCTTATATTCTTAAGACAAAGACAGGACCTGTCTGCAGTTTTGTGAAATCTTACTGGATGCTCAAACATAGCAGGGCAGGCTTAAACACTAACTGCAATGTTCAACACTTATCAAGCAGAGGCAGCAGAAGCAATGACAGGCAATGAAAACCTTTTTCTCTGTGTGCATTTTCATTCTTCATCTCACATGTAATAGAAGAGTGCTGTGAGCATACAGAAGACTCCTCCGGCCACACTTGCAAAGAGTAACAGCTTTCGGTTGAGGAAGCTTCCTATAAATCCAACAAAGCTCCTCCACGTCCACCTCTTTCTGTCCCCAACAGATCTGGTTTCTTGTGTACGCAGGCTTAGGGCGATGGGCAGAGCATATGTAATGGGGTAGATCTTCATGTGGACAGACAGTCCATAGAGTATGGCTGCCCACATCAGATGACGAGCTGGAAGAAAAAAGGTAAAAAGCAGAAAAGCTGAGTACCTGCTTTACTTCACTAATCAGCAGCATATACATCATTTTAAAGAGCTTAGCTGTACCTTCCATACAGAGTAATGTTCCCAGTACCAGGGCAGCCAGGACTGACTCGGCATTCCCTCGGCTGGATACTCCCATGGGCAGCGGGTTGAGGAGCCACAGAGAAGAAACACGACGTGCAGTCTGAACATAAATCCCCCCCAAACACAACTTTTATCTGCACTGTGCATCCCATAAGCCTCTAAACATTGTTGTTTCACAGGACTAAAATTAATAAGGTATTTGCAGCTCTAGTCAGCCATTACTTAACAACTATCCTTGCAAAGGAATTCTGGTCGACAAGGATCAGATGGATAAAAAACATACCTCCGAGCGCAGACCTCTCAGACGGAGGATTCTGTAGATGAGCAGTCCTGAGAGCACGTCACACAAAATGAAGAGCATCTTTCCAAATACCATGCTGACATAGATGTTAGGGGTGAGCATCCAGGCAAGGAGAGGGGTGTAGCGGTAGGTTGATCGGTTGTAAGGGGACTGCCCCTGTGGAGAGGTGAAAATGATAACAAAGTGTGCTTAAAATATCAAAACTTAAAAGGACTCATTATGCAGCATGGCAACAGTCAGTGTTATATCATAATGTCATGGGATTAATATTAGTCTACAAATGCATTAGCAGGCAATAAGCAGTGCTTTAGTGTTGTAGCTGATAGAGGTCGAGCTCATTTTAACTGCGTCATAAAATGTTTGATGGTGTAATGCTCACCTATAACGACTTATCATATTATAGAAACTGAATATGCCTTTTGTACATAAGAGCCTAATGTTAAAATGCAACTAGTACCTATAGTAGAATATATGTAGTGGGGTAAAAATATTTTTTATACAAGATGAGTTTTGTTTCAATGTTTTAAAAGGTAACTTTTAAAAAAAAAAGTGCAGTACGGTGAATTGTAACATGACATAGCGAAGCGTTAGCATAATGTAGCCAAACAACAGTTAGAGAAGTTATGACAAGACTTGTTACCTCAGTAATGAACCTCGCAGCATCCGTGAACACATGGTAGTCAATGTCAGTGTACTTCACCACCATAGTCCTGTCCTGGAAGTCTCCATAAGCGACCAAGGCCAGTCGTATAGCGAAGGAAGCCGTGAAGAGGACATGCTTTTCTGTGAGCTTGCTTATCAGCCTCTCCATCACCGAGCAAGCAGGGAGATCCTGGTTAGCAGCGGGCGGCACCGGGAGCTAAGTTAGCTGGTCTGTCGCCTTTAAAACAGGATGTGTCAGCCACATTGTCTATTTCAGTTTGCCTCGAAGGTTCAGAGATTTCTAGTAATGTTACCGTCGTGTTTCGTTAACAAGCAACTCATCTCTGGAGTAACCACACTTCAAAAATGACAGCTAGGAAAGGATTCGGAAGTGCGTTTCCTAACATTTTCTTCTTCTTGGACTGAAACACTCAGGACCACAACAGAGATGCATTAGCGCCACCTACTGCGCTGGAGTGAGACCCTACACTAATAAAGTGTCCTGTCATTAAACATTTGCAGGTTCATCTAATCCCTTTAAACACATTCTTTGTGTCTTTCTTTCTTTACACACACACACACACACACACACACACACACACACACACACACACACACACACACACACACACACACACATATAATTTCAGTGATCCCACAATTACTTAAATACAATTTCAGATTATGACCTTCCTTGATTTTATTTCCTGAAAATTTAAATCCTCATTTTGTGCCACACAATTCCACAGGCTGATTCCCACCTTGAATATTTCTTAACTATAGGTTCCATATATCTCAAACGTTTCCGCCGTCATCTGTCCATTGGCAAATTTACAAATATATAATTCATCATCTCAGAAAACAAGGTGTGACTTCTAACACTCCCCTGATGTGTTCCACTCTCTACCACGTTTATTTAACAGTTCTTATCCTATTCTAATCCTGATGGATCTTGCATTCAGAAAGTCTATAGTATATAAACCTCTTCTCCAAGAAACATGTTGACCTCTCACTGACCATACGCTCCACCAATTTACATATACGTGACGTCAAAGCAATAGGCCGGTAATGTTCTGGTTTGTTATTATCCTTCCAATGTTTCTTTAGTGGAATAATTATTGCCTCCTTCCATCTCTCCGGGATTCTTCTTTCTTCACACACTTCCCTCTATACGTCCCAGTTTAAGTCACCATTGTAAATGGGACATTTTGTTCATCCTCAACACTTTCTTTTTCGCCCTATTGCCTCCAAGTTTTCAGCTTTGGTTTTCACACTACAGCTTCTTCCCTACCCCGGATAAAGTGCTGGAGCTGTGTACTGTAATCCAAGTGTCTGCCATTATCCCAGCCTTTTCCTTATGAGTCACTGCAATCTTATTTCCACGAGACAGGATAGCTCCACTCTTTCCTGTCCCAACCCATTCTTTTAATCGTCCTCCTTCCTGACTGGTGTTCTCAACTGAGTCACAGTACTTCCTCCAATATGTATGTTTTGCATGTCTTATTGTTCTTCCTACTACTGCTTGAGCTTGTTTGTATTGAATCATTGGCCGTAAATTATATGTTCTTTTTACTGTCTGAAATGCGTTATTTCTATTTCTCACTGCTATTTTACACTTCCCTCTTTACTTTTAGGAACGGTTCCTGATGCATCTATGTTACCACCAACCTGATTCAAATATCTGTCACATCCTTCTCAAAATTTCTCCCAGCCCTCAGCCTCCAGCCTTCTCGAAAAAACCCATTTCGCCTCTCCGTCTTCAGTATCCAGATAGTATCCATATAGGATTAAAGAGAAGATTATGCTTTTGTTAGTTTGGTTCAAGATCAACAATTTATGATAGAGATTTCTCAAAAGACAATCAGCAGTTCTAGTAGCAGCAGCACTTCCACAACGATTATCCAACTGCAGGTAATCCATTTACAAACATAACCAGATCAGAGAAAATGTCAATGAAAGAAAGTCTCCCAAAAAAAATTTGACAAAAGGTATTAGTGAACCACTCACATGTTTATTCCATATGTAAAAGCATTAACTCATGAAAATATCCAGTTCAAAACTTCAAAGATCTTGTTATATATTCTATATTAACTAAATGCATAATAGTACTATTGTACTTGATTGTAGTCCTCAAGGACACATCCTTCTGACAATGTGATTTTATCACATTATCTTCTTTGGTTAACTAAATATATAAAAGATGATAAGTGCAGAGAATCTTGGAACCATCACATGTTCATATGATTGGTTGAAAAACAGGCGTAATAGACATGTAATAAAGACAAATTCTCACAAAGGGTGTAAAGGATAAGATAAGATATACCACAATTTAATGCTATAGTTACACTAGGGTAGGGTCTGGAGGTGCAGCAAATAGGGCCATACATACATGCGTCATAGACATGAAGTAAACCATATCCTCAGGATGAGATTATGTGCAAAAGATCAACAGAGCAATAATGTCATGTTCAAGAAGGCACAGGAGAAACACAGAATCACTCGTGAGAAGAAATGCAGACAAGAAGCCAGAGTTCAGAAAATCAGACATCTTTCTGGTTTTGAAAACACAGGATGGAAACTCAGGGTGTGATTAGCTATAGGGAGCTCTAGAGTGGTGATCCTCTCGACATTCTTCTAGTGATACATACAGCGCTCACTCAGGGGAGCAGTATCGGCCAGCGAAGAGAATGCTCATGGAGGGGTTATGCCTGATGAAGAAGAGGAAGGGGTGGTCTGCGACGAAGGTAGGTGGACGCACGGCACAGCGAAGCATCATGATGGCGGCAGTGGCAGCAGCTGCCTCAGTTCCCTCTTCGTTGACCTCCACGAAGGCCTTGTGGACGACTTTTGACAGGACCAGGTCATTGGCGGGAGACATGCCTGTCAGCAGAAGAGATGGATTAAACAATTATTTAAATAAATATAATGCCTGGGCTCATCCAACACCACCAAAACACAGAGCACATTGATTTGGACGAACATCTGTTCTGTACTGATATCTGTTTATATTTTTATGAACACGTCTGATGCGCTCCTACCAGAGAAGTCACTCATCGCGATATCAAAAGCATCCACCATGCCCATGCTGACCAGGACACTCTTCATGTCATACTTCTCCTCCATCTTGAACCGGGGCAGCCCCACCTGGACCTCAATTTCATCCATCATGTCTGGACGAGTCCACTCCACAAAGTTCTCATAGGTAAGCTCCTTCTCCAGCTGGGGGGTGGACAGAAAATCAATTATTAGTTTGTCTGTGCCTCGTGCGGTGTTTCTATATGTGTGTGCGAGTGTGTGTTCCTACCTTCTCCAGACCTGTTGTACCTTCCGTCATGTCATTGGGTAGAAAGATGAGCATGCTGAGCTCCTTTCCTTCGTATGGCATCTCTAGGATCTGATCAACAGGTTTAGAACATTACAGCCAACATACAGCAAATGCTAGTCAACTGTTTGAATATATGACTGGTTCAGCGGTCCCCATCGTTTGATGGACTGACAGAAATATTAACTGACATACTGCAGTAATGGATTAATTAACTGAACAGCTTGATTACCTGGCAGTTGGCTTCAGGGATGAAGGTTAGAGGGAACTTAGTTTTCTGGTGCATCATCTTCACTGGTTTGGTGTCATTCTGAAATCAAACAGAAAAATACAAAAACTGAAAGAGAAACTTAACAGCAGCTGAAGTCTTGTAGACGACAAAAGTCACAACAGCCATTTACAAATCATCGCGACAGTGGGAAATGGTTTTGAACTGAAATAAAGGAATGAAGAAAGGTGAAGATTTAATCAAAAGCTAAGACCCAGCTGACTTTGTAGGTTTGTGGTAGGTTTAAAACTCGTATTTTCTAACTTTAACTGATCTTTGTCAATCACTGTATTCATACTGGATGTTTTCTTTGAGCAGTGTTACCTGGTTGATTCTGAACTGAGCATCACGTGTGACGTCTTCCTTAAACTTCTTGCTCCAGTTGCCTTTGAAGTAGATGGCGTTGACCAGCACCAGCCTGGTCAAGCTGTCCAACACACCCTGGGCCAGCAAATCCTTAATTTTACCTGGAAGAAAAAAATGATACAACATATGGTATGATTTCACTCAACTGAAGCATTAGAGTGTTGAAAAATGGTACCATCAACTGCCATGTTTTCCTTGACACAGAATGAAGTTCAATCATATTTTTAGACACAAAAACGTATTTCTTTAGCATTTACAGGAATATTTAATGCATCATTTCTGCATGAATATTGACTCTTTCTGCCTTAATACCAAGGTAATTTGATGAAATTAGCCTCCACCCTTCAACTCTGCCCACTCTCGGGCCGTCATCATGAAAACTTTTAAACTCTTGGCACTGAAAGTGCATGCAAGTTTACATGTTAACGTCAACTTTTAGCAGTCTGGAGATCTAGCTTTTTTCTGCATTCAAAAATGAGACTGACACAAGTGAGTGTGCTTAACATTAATATGGTGCTCCTCCGGTTAAAGATCAGTTTACAATGTTTGACCGATGTTGTAATAATTGCACTGAATGATGGAGACATGAGTGTCTACTAACATACAGATAAGTGTGTATGTTAGTGTGTATGAACCACCTTGTGTCTTCTCCTCCACCCAGCTGTTTATGTTGAGCCTTGCTGCCTCAAAGCTCTTCACGAAGTCAACAGACTCCAGCTCTGCGTTGTAGTGCTTCATGGTACCTCCTAAGAAATGCTGGAACCATCAACAACACATTTACTGATTGTGATCAACCAAAACAATAAGATAATTTATAAGTTGGTTAGTTTACTTAAGTAAGTGGAGTTATCACAGCTAGAATATTTTCACAGTCACTGCTTTCCTTGCATCTACACTGGCCTGCTGCCCACTCCTTCATTCATCATTATGTCAACTCAAATATTCTTGTCTGTGTATCTCATTCACTCCAGCGTACAAATATGTTAACACAACCACACCTACTCCTGAAGATACATGCTGAAATACACACACACCTCAACAAACTGGTAGGACTGCTCCCCGTACAGTCTGTTGGCCACACTGAGGGCGTACGGAGCGTTCGCCTTGTTGAGTTCGCCCAGCAGCTGTGCAAAACTGCTGTGGACATCGTCCTGAACATCACGGGTTTTCAGGCACTGTGGATGAAGAAGAGATATCAGCCATGGGGATGTCTGTTGTCTCTCAAATATAATGGAACTAGACGAGATGGCACTTGGCTTGCAGAGAGTGCCAAAGAAATTTGGCAAAATTTGGAAATTTGGAAAAACTCAACAGCAATGTCGCTTTCCAGATATCATGACCCGATTACGCAACACAGACAGAAAATCGTTCCAACATGAATTCTTACTCCAGGTCTGTGGGTCATCTTGAGTAAACACGTCATGGGTTCTAGTAAGAGACATTAGAGAGGAAGAGTATGCATTTCTGACTTTGGGGTGAACTGTGCCTTAGAGTTACAGGCTTTCAGTAACCACTTCTCTTCATATGCTGTCTAAATTGTACCTGAAAACATCAAAATCCTTTAAAATTGCAATGTTAATGCCCAGCATCCCAACACAGACTGAAAAATGTAAAAAGGGATAGGGTTAGACGTGGAAAACATAGAGGGACCGCTTTAACGCCTTGAACGCCAACTTTAAAGAACCCGTGGAGACGCCTCCCCAAGCTTCAATCCCATGAACACATGTGCCAACCCGCCACCATGTTGTTATTCACACAGTCATCTTGAAAAACAGAATTCAGGATGGTACGCCTTGGCTGGTGTGCATCCAAATCAGCAAGAAATACCGTTATCATCCCCTGACAGCCACAATTACATTTGCAAAATTTGGCATCATCCACATACAGGAGTGTTATCATAGTAATACCCTGGTATAAAGCATATATATATATATATAAGAGGACATTTTGTTTTCTTGTTCAAACTTTTGACAGTTGAGTCTAATCCCACTGACGTTTCCAGCAGCTGCTTTTAAGAGATAAAAGCACACAAGGAAGAAACCATAAATAGAAAAAAAAGGACCAGGACCACAATGGTTTTGTTGAGTTGTTGGACACACACGTTTAACCTTCAATAAACAGCATATAACTCGGAGAGCTGCTCTCTGGCAATGATGTTCTTTTTTCTTCATATTCAGTCCAGGAGGACAGCAGCAGATTAAAGATCAGTGAGAACGAGCATGAAATTCTCTCCGCAAGCAGTGGCTCTTTGTCTCCAAGCATCTCCTCACAAGACGACACCACCCAGGCAGACCCAGATAGTTAGCGAAAATGCCCCTCAGTTAGTTCGTCACTCCTGTACTAGCGGCCGTGTTACCATCTTCAGCAGGTGCAGTGGTATTTTGGTCTGGACTTGCTGCGACATCTGCATCTCTTGTGGCGGTCCTGCATGCTGCAGCTTCTCTGCCTCAGTGAAGCAGAGGACCTAAGGGTACAACTGGGTGTGTTAACAGTGAAGATAGACATCATGCGTCCCTGGTTGTATACATGAAGTTATGAAGAGGCTGAGTCATGTTCTGCAGGCCTTGTACAGTACGGTGCCCGTAAGATTTGGAAGACGGATCAGAAACCAAAGCAATTTGAATGCTGATCTGAGAGAAGCGCATAACATCATAGTTTTGTTCGATGAAATAGAACTGGGGGACAAACCCATGTCCAACACGGGTTTTATTAAGTCAAAGACCATCACCAAACTGAAAGTAATCACTTGTGAATGTACATTACTTTCCTACAAACAGCTGCTGAATTACACTGAAAGGAAAACTGGCGAGAGTAACTGCAATGGCATCTTCAGTCATGGCTCACATTCCTCTCTGCTCGATGTGGAGGAGTTGAAGAGTAACCACAACCAACACTGTTGTCGGTGTGTATCCACCACACCCTGCATATGCTTCTTAGTTGCTGGATAAGGGTAAGAACTTTAACCTACGGACCTGAGCAAACAAGATTTCCAGCTGCTGGCGAGCTGCTCTTTGAGATTTCCCTTGCCAAAAGAATCCATTGCAGGTAACTGATTCACGAGATATGTGATGCTTTACGAGGGCGTTTTGTTGAAAATGGCTGTTAGCTTAAAAGAGCCTACTGGATAAATGGGTGAAATATATGACAATGGAACAAAAAAGGCAGGGAATCATTGGTTTAGACAAGGCTACTTAAATGAGACATTTTAGTTAAAAAGCTGAAAATATATTTAGATTACCTTACTTAAATAACTCAACTGTAAAAGGCTTCATTGGCTTACACCAATATTCTTGTGCTGTTATGTTGTATCAGAGGTGGCAATATTTTTTTAAGTCCTGTTAATGGGATCCTTTTTGTTTGTTTTTATCTTATTTGAAAGTACCAGTGTATGCACATTTCTAAATGGTAATCATAGTTAGCGGGAAGGTAAATGTCAAATTCTTGCAAATTCAGGCGATGTCATCGCTGACCCGCACATTTCGCATTCTCATCAACAGACTGTGGTATTTGCTGGCCAGTTGGCTAATGAAACAAGTTATAAGAGGGCAGTTTGCACAGCTGGACTTTCTGGTAACTGGCAGCTTAAAAAATAAAAACCCTCACAGCAGCCATATGTTACTGTCACCACTGATCTCTTTCATGCATGTGCAATCACACACCTGCTCTTACTCACAAAGACATGCGGGAGGAGCCAGGATCACTATGTTATGTTTGACCAACACAATCAGAACAACTCCTTAGAAAAAGAAAAAGGATCAGGTGGAGTTTTGTCTTTGTGATCCTGCTGGTGTAGCTGGGTGTGTCCCTCTGACTGTCATGAAGCCATTCGCTCTACCGCCTCCCACTGCTGTTGTGTCACAGCCGCTTGTTATAACCAGTGAGCTAAAAAAACTCCAACTTTGTCCCAGACCCTGTCAAATAGCCAGGCTTTAACACTGCTGTGATTGCACTCTGTATTAACATAAAAGCATTGACATGAGAATCAACCTGCACATACTGTAAATAACTTATCGACACTGTCAAACTGTCAGCTTCCTGTTTGTCTCTCTGACATACTCACACTTCAGCCAACCTGAACTATCTGGGTGTGTCTTTGCTATAGCAGTCCTTCAGAAAAAAGGCAGTATAGGTTGTTTTTGTTTTGTTATTTGTTTTACACCATGTTATCTTCCACCTTAAGCCATCTACCGCTACCGAGTGTACAGTCTGCTAAACTGAGATTTAAAGAGTGATTTCACTGAGCACTCTTAAAACTTATTACCGATGTTGGTTTTCTGTAATTTTCTGAACCTTAATGACTGTTTTTTGATCAAAAGCTTTCAGACGAGTACAAACCTGCAACTAATTCATCATTACCATTAGACATTATATATCCTCCTGCTTATGCCAGCACATATCCAGCCTTAATGATGCTTTTGTTCTTTCATTAATTTTTATTTTTTTTAAAGAATCCTCATACTACTCAACATGCTGCACAGGCAGGGAACTGATAACGTGCACACATGGCTTTACCTAGATCTTTATGGCCTTTACACTTCCATGTTATGTGTAACGTTTCTATAGTAACACCGCACAGAGCTGCCCCCCATAAAACTTAGTCACAGTCTGAACAGGACAGACTGTGTCGTTCATGCTGATACTGACAGAAAGATCTGGTGATTCATAGTGAACAAAGGCCCTGCAGAACTCCTTTCTGCCCTTCAATTCTGTGTATTTTAAACTCTTCAGTGTTGCTTTGAATGGTCCCGGAGACATTCGCATTATGAAATCTGCATCATTTTGCGCACCAGGTGTACAGCCGTAATACCATCTTAAACAGAAAAAAGATATTACGAGCTTCTCGAAATGAAACTGAGCTTGGTGTACCACCCTGCATAGCCATCAACGTTACTGTGTGTGCGTGTTGTACCTCTGACATCTGTGTGGCAGTGTTGCCTCTGGCCCCCATCATCACCATAGCCAGGGCTGAAGAGATGCTGAAAGGGGAGTAGAAGACATTTGCCGTCTTGTCGTTATCACTCAGCTTCTTGAGCAAAGCCAGAGCGAAGGTGGTGTTGGCCTTGGACAGAGGGGTTGGTGATGCCATTGTGCCTATAAAGAAGGGAGGACGGAGCACATATTATTACTTACTGTGTCTCTTTTTGAACTATATTTCACAGTTTGTCTCTGAATATTAATACATGACATATTACATATTAAGACCATTTGTTAACACTTCAGTCTTTAGTTCAGCAAACATTAAATAGACTGAGCAGGACTAATTTAATGTATCTTCTAAAACAACCTGCTCACCTACCCTAACCTAACCTTATTGGCAATAACAACGTGAAATAGTAGATGTCCTTGCTGGTAATTTAAGATTGTACTGACTGCATCATTAATGGTATGTCCGCAAATTTAGTAAAAAAAAAAATACATTAAAAAAAAATAAAATAATAATAATAAATAAAACATATTCACAATATTACATGCATCCAAGAAAATATCAAACTTCCGGTTTTTTAATTAAGTATGGTATAACAGAAAACAACTGAAAGAGTTTATGTCACTCTTGGATTACAAGAGAACTACGTGTCATTCTCACTCACATTACATTATCATTAGAATTACATAAACTACCACTGTTATACTGTTATACTACCGTCTGACTCTGAATAAACAAGGTTCAGACACTGTCAAACCTGGCCTTTCACCTGGAGTTAAACGCCTTCTCTGTGTAACCAGTCAAACTGATTTAACAATCAGTGAGCTTTTAGCTTGCTAACCGCGACTGTCAACAAACCCAATAATCAGATCCCCCCGTCACACACCGATTGAGATTCATCATATACTTACAGACACTTGACTTCAGGTCCTTCAGAGATCAGGAGTCTTTAGGTCGCTTCTGTTAGAAGCATCAGTTTTACTACTTCCAAGCCGACACGCCCCGAAAACCTTGTGACGAGCTTCCGTGTTCTCTTGTGTCATTGTACGGAAGCCGAGCGGATACAAACTAGCTTTTACTCGCGTTTTTTTTGTTTTTTTTAACTTGGTAATTTGGTATACATAGATAGATAGACAGATAGATAGATAGATATAGATATAGATTTGATTTTTGTCATCACTGGAAATCACAGGATTGATCACTTTTGTGAGTGAGTGAGTTTATTTCTGATAACTTCGACAGAAGAAAACTTGCATAACCGGGAGCTGAAATTGGCTAATCACTGAATGAACATGTAACAATCACCATGCCAACTTTCTTAACATTGGATTAACAAAAAATCACAAGAACTCATGACTCACTCCAAGCATGAGGCCAAAGGTAATTCAATCCCACAAAAGGTTAGCCACACATTTTTCTACGACTTCACTTCTACTTCAGTACACAGCTGTGTAAGTCACTTTTTGAGTCATTTTCAGAACATTTTTGATTAATTATGGTTTTAAAAGGAGATGGGGAAAAAATCAGCCATTTAGAAAAGAATAAGGGACGTGTCCCAGTCTCCCGAAAAATGACACCTACGCACAGGGGTGTACTCACTTTTACACTGAGGGCATTTAGTCGACGATTTTGTCCTAAGCGACTTACAGTAATTCATACATTCATAAACTGATGGTGGTGGCTGCCATGCAAGGTGCCGACCAGCACATCAGGAGCAATGTGGGCTTCAGTGTCTTGCCCAAGGACACTTCGACATGCAGACCAGGGGAATCAAACCAACGACCTTCTGATAACAAGACGTTGGCTGTTCCCCTGAATCACGGCCACTGGCCAGAAAAACACAAATACGACACAAATCGATTCACACCATGCTTTATTCCGTTTGTTAAAGCAAGGGAAACAGTCTGTATTTAGGCAGGTACATATGTAGCATGCATATCGTGTAACTGCCGATAAATGAAGACAATAGGGATTTCTCAGGATTTGAACATTGTTGCAAACATTTGGAATGAGTGAAGTACCACAACAAATTGTACAGTGTGCAGAAATCTTACATATTGTACCACCTTTAAAGGCTAACTCACAAAATACCAGTCTTGAAATAGGTCTTTAACATTATAGCCACAACAGGTATGTCCCTCTCCTGGTTGAATCAAGATGCTCTATAAGCAAGTATGGATTACTAAACAGGCCAACTGGGCAAAAGTGAGATGGAGAATGGCCAAAACTACAAAAAAAAAAAAAAAGATTGTGGCTACTGCTCAGGTATCAGGCCCACTGTATAATCCATTCAGGACGTACAGTTCTGCTTACTCAGGGGAGCAGAACCGGCCAGCAAAGAGAATGCTCTTAGTGACGTTATGTCGGATGAAGAAGAGGAAGGGGTGGTCCGCTTTGAAGGTGGGGGTAAACCTTATAGATGTGAGGCTTATGATGGCACCAGTGGCAGCAGCAGCCTCGGTTCCCTCCTCGTTGACCTCCACGAAGGCCTTGTGGACGACTTTTGACAGGAACAGGTCATTGGCAGGAGACATGCCTGTCAGCAGAGAGGAGAGAGAGTCTGTTGCTTATCCATGCACACTAAAAACCCTTTTATTATATATATTTATATGTTTTTGAGGGTCTGATTGCTTTCATTTTTGTCTTCCTGGCAGTCCTGGTGATAGATAATGTTTTCATCTGAATGTTCTCTAATCTATTCTTGAATTGTCAACAGATGACGTACAAATTTCTGTAAGGTAGTGAGGTCTCTTAATCATCTTGTTCTGCTCTTGAAATAATTATTCAGCATAAACTCATGACATGTCTCACCAGAGAAGTCACTCATTCCAACATTAAAAGCATCCTTCATGCCCATGCTGATCAGGACATCGTTCAGGTCATACTTCTCCTCCATCTTGAATCGAGGCAGGCTCACCTCCACCTCATCTTCACCCAACTTTTCTGTCCATTCCACAAATTTCTCATAGGTCAGCGCCTTCTCCAGCTAGTGTGGATACAATTTCAGTTATTAGTCTGTCTCTTAAAACGTGTGTATTTGTTTACTGTGTGTGTATGTTTGTCCTACCTTCTCCAGGCCTGTGGTGTCATCCTCTATCTCGTTAGGCAGGAGGATGAGCATGCTGAGGTCGTTCCCTTTGTAGGGCATCTCTAGGATCTGTCCAGATACATTATCTTTTTAATATTATTTCATTGAAATAGTAAACATCAATTTGAAATCCCTGAAGTCCTTGCTTTTATGAGTTTAATAGTTACAGCTTTGGCAAATTATCTTGAAGCCCATAAGCATTTCAAAGTGGACAAACATGGACAAAACCATACTGTTGAAAAAAACATGGCCATACCTTACAGTTGACCTCAGGAACGTCGTTGATGAAACGGAATTTACTTGTCTGTGTCATCATCTTCACCGGCTTCGTGTCATTCTAACGGCAAAAACAACAAGCACTCATTGAGTCATTCACCCCTTAGAAATTACACTCCCTAAACGGTATGTATAGCTTTCTGATCATTTCATCATTATGGGTCTGACTTATGGTATTATACACAGGTCATAATTTTGAGCTTAATCAATTGGAACATTTATAGCTTCATATGACTAGAGAGAGTCCTGTTTCACTGTTTATGGAAAATTGATCATTTTCCCCACATATATTTGTATTGACCTGTCTTCAAATGCCTCCGGGAGCTAAAAGAAGAGAAGTCAGTCATTTTCTTTTTTACTCTGTTGTGACCAGTTAAATAAACTTTCGCCACAATCTGTTAAAATTCTCCACTTTCAATGTCCAAAACAAAAACTACAGGGAACAATTATAGGATACTGCATCAACATTGGCACTGTCCTCAAAGTGGACTTTCCGAGTCTGGTACAGTTTGCACACCAGTGGTTTCATTTCTACATGATGCTGTGAGGCTGCAACATATTGAATTACAAACATGATACATCATAATGACAAGTATCACTTTCAAGCTGTACATTTAGACCTTGCTGAATCAACAGGCCTGCCATCAGAGTGCCACCTACAGTTTTACAGACCTCATTTAAACTGTGCACCATCAAGCAAAATCAGTTCATAAACCCACAATTCAATCAGTGCTGTCTTTGTGCTGTGTTACCTTGTTGGTTCGGAACTGAGCATCTGCAGTATCTTCCTCCTTGAACTGTTTGGCCCAGTTGCCTTTGAAGTAGATGGCATTGACAAGTACCAGCTTGGTCGCCTCATTCAAAATACCCTCAGCCAACAGGTCCTTGATTTTATCTGGTGAACAGTAATAAGCAAAACCACCATCATCAACAGACTCTAGCAACATTTTCATTACAAAATCTGATTGTAGTTGCTTGATATAGGGGAAAAAAATGCAACATTTGTAAAGAGACTGACAAAGGACCAATGACTGGTCCTTGAGGATTCACAGAGGCTGGGGAGGATTTCAGTACACAGATGGTAATGACCTTTATGTCTGCTGGATGAAGAAACAAATGGTCTCTACCAGTAATCTTGCATCTCAGTGTCACAAACTCATTTGAGACACTGGAAATAACCAAATAATCACAAGCACCAAGGCTGCAGTGAACTCCAAAATAGCTTACGGAAATGTCTGACATAAGATAACATCTTTAACCAAGAACCGCAGCCATCATCCAGGGCTGAGTACCCAGAACTGCAGCTCCTGAAATGGCCAGCTGAGGCTGGCGCCCAAATTGGTCAATTTCGCGGATGACACAAATATTTTTGGCTCAGAAGAAAACATTAAACAAATGGAAACAGTTATAAACAAGGAAATGAAAAAACTAAAGACATGGTTTGACTGGAATAAATTATCATTAAATGTAAGTAAGACTAAGTTCATGTTGTTTGGCAAAAGCACAAGGAACACAAAAGTGCGAATAGAATTAGATGGGGTTGAAATTGAAAGGGTGCATGAACACAGATTTCTTGGGGTTATAATAGATGACAGACTGAGTTGGAAACCACACATCAAACATGTTCAGTCCAAAGTTTCACGAAGCTTTGTAGTCATACACAAAGCAAAACAATTACTGGATCATAATTCTCTTCGCACACTGTACTGTTCACTGGTCTTGCCATATATGCATTACTGCGCTGAGGTCTGGGGAAACACTTACAAAACTTCATTACGGTGACTTACTATCCTGCAGAAAAGAGCAATAAGGACTATTCATAAGGTCAGCTACTTGGAACATACAAATCCACTTTTTATACAATCAAAACTACTGAAATTCACTGACATTGTGTCTTACCAAACAGCAATTATCATGTATAAGGCAAAAAACAGACAATTACCAGAATTATTTAGAAATCGGGAGGGAGGTTATCAATTAAGAGGGGAACATAACTTCAAAAGAATAAACAGACGAACAACCTTGAAAAGTTTCTGTTGCTGGTGTCAAGCTATGGAACAACCTAAGTGAGGAGTATATGTGTATATGTATGTATGTATGTGTATATGTGTATGTATATATGTATGTATATATATATATATATGTATATGTATGTATGTATGTGTATATGTGTATGTATATATGTATGTATATATATATGTATATATATATGTATATGTATGTATGTATGTGTGTATGTATGTATATATGTATGTATGTATGTATGTATATATGTGTGTGTATGTATGTGTATATGTATGTATGTGTACTCACTCCTTTTCGCATATGTCATTTCTTTTACTTTTTATCGTATTATTTTGCTTCCTCAAAATCTTCATTTCCATATGATGTTGTGCAAATAATTTGTTAAACTGCAATCAGGAAGCCATGTTCTATTTGCATATTCGAAATAAAAAATAAATAAATAAAAAAAATAAAAAGCGAGTCAGACCCTGTAATAGCCCGCGTTAAAATGCCCAACTTTACAGCAGAAAAACAGCAAGTTTATAGCCTATCACAAAAGCAGTTTTGGTCCCTATGCCTAATTTATGTCTTCATGACAACTGTGGGGGGTGAATCTTTATATCATTTCCTACCTTCTTTGCCCATTTTTGATAAGTCATTTTTCATCAACCAGGACCTGCTTTGGTTGTTTGATAAAATTCACCCCCTACCAAATCACCTTATGATTCCTAGAATGTTTCATATTTTAATTTCATATTGTTTTATTTTATTTATATTTGGCGGACCCTGCCACCTCTCTAGCTTCAAACACATTATTCAGTTATAGAAAAAATATACATATTTTTGAGTTTGTATCAATACCTCATTAACATAGAAATTAATACATTTTTGATTTTGAATTTCTTCTCCAAAACTTTGCAAAGCCCTATTTGTTTGTATGAGATCTACCTTGTGTCTGCTTCTCCACCCAGCTGTTGATGTTGACCCTGGCCGCCTCAGCATTAGTTTTGAAGTCGACAGACTCCAGCTCGGCACTGTAGTGCTTTTTGGTTTCTGCTAAGAAATCCTGGAATGATAAAACAGCACATTTGAATAGTCACACCACAACTAAATATCCACATTAACCAATACAGGAAGCAGCACCTTTATACTACTCCCTCTTATTTCGACATAAAGGCAGCATGAGTGGAGAGTTGAATGCACTCATTCACTATGAGCTGATCATCTAATGGCCAACAGTTAGCTGGCTGAGCAATACAGGAAGCTGCTTTTTTTCAACTGCATAGCAGGTTTGATTGATTTTAATGGGGAAGAAGATCAAATAAGCAAAATATACTATGTACACTTTAACAATAAAATTAGATTGACTACTCTGACAAAAATTAAGTGGTAGAAACATTTGTAGTGAATTCACGTCAAGTAACGTATTCATTTAGATTTAGTTTATCATTCATCTGTACTCAGACTCAAAATGCTCTTGCACGACAGGTTCACACACTCACACTCACACACACACACCTTAACAAACTGGTAGGACTGCTCCCCATACAGCCTGTTGGCCACACTGAGGGTGTACGGAGTGTTTGCCTTGTTGAGATCGCTCAGCAGTTCGGCAAACTTAGCGTGGACATCATCTTGACTGTTCGAGAGTTTCAGGCACTGCAAACAGCCAGAAAAAACATGTGTAATATAAAGTCATATTGAGCTTGCTTGTGCTGAAGACAAGAGACCCCAAAACTCATCATTAACCCTGCTTCTGCATACACTGTGTTGAGCAAACATTTAATAGAAAACTGAACATTTTTTGCAACTTTACTGCTAAAACTGGTTAATAATCCTATATTCCATACTTTTAGGACTAAATATATTTTCTAGTACATCTTTTCAAATCTTACTACTATCCTTTTATGAATACTACTCAACTTGTCAATGCAAATGCGCTCGCATTGGATGCTGTCTTGCATTAATGGATGATTTTGGTGTTACAGTGTCATTAGTGGCTGTAAAGAGACCAGAGGCCAAACCTGTGGAATCTGTGGCTTTTGGGTGAACTGCTGCATCACCATCTGCACCTGCTGTAGTCCAGGCGCTGTCGGTTGCTCTTTCTTGGTGAAGCGGAGGACCTGGGGCAGCAAAGGGCAGTTTCTATTATGAATCTGTTCACTGTTAAGGAATGCATGCACCCACATGTTTACTCTGCGCAATGACTCTCAGGCAGGGTTACATTGATTTGATCGGCACCAATTCAGAATCACTCGCAAGTAAGATGCCCTTGAAAGGCTTGGCAACATCAAAACATTTACCACCACACTCTTCCAAACTCTGAAGCCTCCACCTTTACATCTGGCTTGAAGGCAATTGTGAGGACATGGATGGATGCATAGATATAGACCTGATAGAAACTCTGATTAATTTCATCAATTTCAAATTCATACCATATCGATCCCTTGTAACGTCTCTCAATTAAACACGTACCAAGTGATGTCAGCTAAGTCCTTGAGGGTTCACGGTTTAAGGCCTCAAGGGGGACACTAGGATTGGACAATGGGTGAGAGGTTTTTGCTTGTCATAGCACGTATCGTTAACTTCAGTGATGTCTGTCTCAGCTGAGCCTCTCTGCCACACCTCATTCAGGCAGATATGATTGATGCCCGTTTCTTTTCATTCTGAAGCAATAATGTGGTGCCATAATTCCAACACAATGATGCACTAGATTAACGGGCCGTGAGATATGGGGTGTAGATTAAAACTTTATAAACATTTCGAATGGTTCCAAATGGGTGGTTCCACGTGAGAACTGTAGCTTTTGTTCTCATGTTAGGGTGTGTGAGTGAGTGTGTGTCCATGTGTCTGTGTGTGTGTGTGTGTGTGTGTGTGTGTGTGTGTGTGTGTGTGTGTGTGTTGTACCTCTGACATCTGTGCGGCTGTGTTGCCTCTGGCCCCCAACATCACCATAGCCAGGGCTGAAGAGATGCTGAACGGGGAGTAGAAGACATTTCCAGTCTTGTCGTCCTCACTCAGCTTTTTGAACAAAGCCAGAGCGAATGCGGCGTTGGCCTCAGATAGCGGGGTTGATGCTGCCATTTTGTCTAATACAAAAAAGGATGACAGTCCATTATCTACCACATGATAAACTATAGCATGTTGTATCTGATAAATCTCCCGCCCAGACAAGACACACTGATTATGTGACATATTAATAACTCAAAGCCAATCTTGCCATCAACAACAGCAATAACAACATAAAAAAATGGATAATTAATCACTGCCAGAAGACATTCAGCATTGGATTGATCATTATGGGTTTATTTTTGCAAAGGTTCCAATAAGACACTGCAATTCAAGGCTGGATTGCAAAGCTGCTTAAAAGACACCTTCAGTGCGATGGTACTGGCAAATTAAGTCTCTAACATCAACTTTCTAAAGCAATTATGTTGTACATATATTTTTGATATTGCATAAGAAATTTTTGCTGATGATGCTGAGCTGTAACAAGTTAAATTTAAAAAATTAAAATCGTGTTAGTAATATGTTCATGTTACTTTATTTACTGCTTAAAGTGACACATTGCTGTCATGCATTCCCTCCAATACTACTGGGGAATCAGAGTGACTCGTGAAATTCTTTTTTCACCTACAAATCAAAACTGATTCAGATTTAAACCAAAGAGAAATATCTCCAGACTCAGTACAATGTCCATCACTGGTTAACCGCATGTTGCCATTGGAAACCGGGTGAAAAGGGGAAAAATCAAGACCTGCAAGTTGCATATTAAGAATCTTTTCACATCATCATCATCATCATCATCAAAATCAATTTAATTTTCAAGTAACAGTACTCACTGAGAGACAGACACTCTTCGTCAAGTCACAAGTGATCCTGAATCAATCAGCAGAAGGAATGCTTCTGCACCGTTGGAACAACCTCCTTTTTAAAGACTGACACACCCACGTGCACATAGGTCTTGTCACAGGACAAGAAAAGTGTAATATCAGCCAGTTAAAGACACACCCAGCCATGGAGGAGTCATGTGTGGAAAGAGCTTTAACATCATCAAAAGCTCTCTGACGAAGATCTGATCAACGGATCACGAGGTCAGTCAGAGAGGCAACAACTGCTGAGAAATTAAAACTCCTGGGAGTAACCTACCATTCCAAGAAATCGGTACAGCTCCCTTGCCATCACTTTGGCTGTTTCAAGCCACATTTTACCCCGCCCAACCACCTTCCTAGTGTTTGTCACCATGACCCAGCTCACACTTTACTAGGTTCATGGAGAGGTTTCCCCAGGCCAGGTGATTAAACAGGGTTGGCGAGTAACCTTTAAAGAGATCAAGTTTACTTAAAACCTTTGCAGCACCAACCACCACGTAATCCTCGTTCCAGGGGTGGGAAAGCCATCTGTCTAGTCTGCCTGCTTGGTCAATTGTGGCGTTCACTTTTTGGCAGGATTTTCCAACATTCATTTAACCTCCATCTGCTCTCGTTTCTCAGAGGGAGGTTTGATGGAAGGACTGCTGTATCGGTGCCACGTCTCCAACATCGATGTGATGTTCCACATGTTCCAGGTGTGTGTAAGATTACGACGTCACGTCTTTGACGCTGTCCACTGACTTCCTGCCAGTTCGTTGGTAACGACAATGCTTTCCACAAAATCACTCACTTGTTTTGACAAGAGCAATTAAAGCCATTTTAATGTAACCTGCAAGTTTCAGTTTTAGTAAATTCAGTTGGACATTGTTCCGATTGTGAAAAACTCTTCGTGTCTTGATGAGGGTTTTATTCTATTAGAAATATGAATCTAGCTTCATTATTTTCCATCTCAACAGTACAGTGATCCAAAAAACAAGAGTGCATTTCTCAGCATTTATTTTTCATGACATTAATTGTAATATTCTAAAAGTCATTACAAAAAACTATACATGAGGCGCTGAAGTGGGCCTGTATATTTAACCAGAGGACTATTTATAGAAATGAAACAGCAATAGGACATGACACTGATTCATACCTCACTCTTTATTCAGTTTGTCAAGGTAAAGAACATAGTTTGCATTCAGTGGCAGTAGTAAACTCTGAACTCGTTTGTCTTCACTCTGTTTTTTGTGTGCATATAATGTAATTACAGTAGAGATAATTGCACTTAGAATGGTGATACTACAATACTGTGGGTTCCTCAATGTAGTGTCACACAGGTTTGGAAGAAGCTATTGGTGCTTCTAAAAAAAGATTATATATATATAATAATATATAATAATATATATATATATATATATATATATATATATATATATATATATATATATATATATATATATATATATATATATATATATATATATATATATATATATATATATACACACACACAGGAAAACACATACTTATTTATTGCCAAAAAATGTGTTGAAGTTGAGATCACATTTGGGTTTGAGCCACTGAAATAATGAAGACAGAATTTAAACAAGATTCAACCCCACTGTGAAAAAGAACGTTTAATAGAAAATGTAATGTTATGTAGGGGGCTTATGTTGGGGACTTTTTTTACATGTCTGTGCCCAGAGGCCCATTGACTCATAATCTGTCCATGTCTACAGGACGTACAGTTTCACTCACTAAGGGGAGCAGAACCGTCCAGCGAAGAGAATGCTCTTGGAGTCATTATGTCGGATGAAGAAGAGGAAGGGGTGGTCTGCTTTGAAGGTGGGAGTAATCCTGAAACACTGCAAGGTACAGACAATACCAGTGGCAGCAGCAGCCTCGGTTCCCCTCTCATTGACCTCCACGAAGGCCTTGTGGACGACTTTTGACAGGAACAGGTCGTTGGCAGGAGACATGCCTGTCAGCAGAGAGGAGAGAGAGTCTGTTGCTTATCCATGCACACTAACAACCTTTTGGAGGTCTGATTGATTTCATTTTTGTCTTCCTGGAAAGTCCTGGTGATAGATAATGTTTTCATCTGAATGTCTTTTCACTGCACCTCTCTAATCTATTCTTAGATTGTCAGCAGATGATGTACAAATTTCTGTAAGGTAAGTGAGGTCTGCTCTCTGAATAATTATTCAGCATAAACTCATGACATGTCTCACCGGAGAAGTCACTCATTCCAACATTAAAAGCATCCTTCATGCCCATGCTGATCAGGACATCGTTCAGGTCATACTTCTCCTCCATCTTGAATCGAGGCAGGCTCACCTCCACCTCATCGTTCGTCATCATGGCTGGATTAGTCCACTCATTGAATTTCTCATAGGTCAGCGCCTTCTCCAGCTAGTGTGGATACAATTTCAGTTATTAGTCTGTCTCTTAAAACATGTGCATTTGTTTACTGTGTGTATGTTTGTCCTACCTTCTCCAGGCCTGTGGTGTCATCCTCTATCTCGTTAGGCAGGAGGATGAGCATGCTGAGGTCGTTCCCTTTGTAGGGCATCTCTAGGATCTGTCCAGATACATTATGTTTTTAATATTATTTCATATAAAAAGTAATTTTTCAGCCTTCATGAGTTCAATAGCTGCAGCTTTTGGGACCATAGGCCTGATGGTTTAACCGTCCATCATTTTTCATTTAAACCGGTCCACAAAAACTGAAAGATCAAATTGGCAGACAAACATGGACAAAACTATACAGTTCAAAAACATGGACATACCTTACAGTTGATGTCAGGATCATCAATCTTCAAGAGACGATATCTACTTTTCTGTCTCATCATCTTCACCGGCTTCGTGTCATTCTAACGACAACAGCAAACAGAACTTACACTTCCTGAAACTGTAGTACATGCTTGGCTTATTTTTTTTTTTCTAATTCTGTCACCATTTGTCAAGCTCATGATGTAGAATATCCATCATAATTCTGACCTGAATTAAAGGTCCTGTGTGTTGGATTTAGGAGGATCTATTTGAATAATACAACTCTCTCAACTGTATCTCAATTCTTGCTTAATCACAATTTTATTATTGTGACAGAAGCCTGATGTCTTACACATGCAAAACTGTTTCCTCACAGGATCATTCAGTAATGTTCTGGGATGCAAACACTCAGGGGGTATATGGGTTCATGCTCAGTCAACAAATCCCCTAAAGAGTTTAAAGAAAACCAGTGACCTCCCCTCAACATTTATTGTTATTGTGTCCAACTCCAATGCCATGTAACCGGCAGATAATGAGGATGCAAAGTAAAGAATAACTATCCTTATACTAAGTGGGCTTTTCAAGTTTGGTGGAGTTTACACACCAGTGATTTTATTTTCTACATGATGCTGTGAAGCTGCAACATGATACTTCATAATGACTAGAATCACTTTCAAGCTGTTAATTTACATCTAGCTGAATCAACAGGTCTGCTATCAGAGTGCCAGCTACAGACCTCATGTAAACTGTGCACCATCAGGCAAAATCATCTCATAAACCCAGAATGCAGCTTTTGTTCCCATCATTCTCCACTCAGTGCTGTCTTTGTGCTGGGTTACCTTGTTCAAGTTAAACTGAGCATCATATGTTTTTTCCTCCTTGAACTGTTTGTCCCAGGTGCCTTTGAAGTAGATGGCATTGACGAGTACCATCTTGGTCGCGTTATCCACAACACCCTCAGCCAACAAGTTCTTGATTTTATCTGGTGGACAGTCACGAGAAAAACCACCATCATCAACAGGCTCTAGCAACGTCAAAAAATCAGGAAAATGTGTTTTCTTGTTGTCCAACAAATTCTAGTTGTAGCTGCTTGATGTAAGATAGAAATTAAACATGGAACATAAACAACTAGAAAACAATGAAACACTGACAGAGAAAGAGACATTTTAAAATAGAAGTTGGAAGATAAAAGTTCTTTAGGATTAGCTAAAATTGAGACTCAGTCTCTCCACTGATGCAGTTTTTAATAGGATGCAGAAGGCGTGGCTACAGACCCTAAATTAATCTCCCTCAGCTTCATCTGTGTAATGTACTTATGAGTGTGTGTTTGTATGAGATCTACCTTGCGTCTGCTTCTCCACCCAGCTGTTGATGTTGACCCTGGCCTCCTCAGCATTGGTTATGAAGTCGACAGACTCCAGCTCAGCGCTGTAGTGCTTTTTGGTTTCTGCTAAGAAATCCTGGAACGATAAACAGCACATTTCAAATGGGCTCTTTCTAACCATTTGTAGCAATTCACGTGTAAGAATCTCAGTCTCTCAGTTGCCTGAACAAGCCTGTGAAGATTTCATGAAAGTTGCTTAATGCATCCAACCGAGTCTTTGTGAAGGACTCAATTGGATTTTTCACAACAGTATTTTTAGATAGGGCTACTAAACTACTACGCTGCAGTTCACTGTGTGTGCCTCAGTAGTTAATGTACTCACACTGAGCACAACAGGCTCACACACACACCTTAACAAACATGTAGGACTGCTCCCCATACAGCCTGTTGGCCACACAGAGGGCGTACGGAGTGTTCGCCTTGTTGAGATCGCTCAGCAGTTTGGCAAATTTATCGTGGACATCAAGTTGACTGTTTTGAAGTTTCAGGCACTGAAAACAAACAAGAAAAGACATACGTGTTGTAAAATCAAACTGAGCTTGCTTTTGCTAAAGGCTATAGACACCATAAGTCATCATTAACCCTGCTTCTCCAAGCACACCTTCTGCTGAGGCGACTATTAATAGAAAATTGAACACATTTTGCAACTTCATGGCTAAAACTGGTGACAGAGTTAATCTATAATCCTATATTCCAAAGTTCTAGGAGTAAATGTAATTTCTGTTACATCTATTCCTTTTGGATATTGCTACTGTTCATCTGTCAGTTGCTCTTTCTTGGTGAAGCGGAGGACCTGGGGCAGCAAAGGGCAGTTTCTATTATGAATCGGTTGACTGTTAAGGAATGCATGCACCCACATGTTTACCTCAGTGCAAGTCATGACTCTCAGGCAGGGTTACACTGTTTTGATAAGCACCGATTCAGAATCACTTCCAAGTAAAATGCCCTCGAAAGGCTTGGCAACATCAAAACATTTACCACCATACTTATCCAAACTTTGGAGCCTCCAACTTTGTTAGATAGATAGATAGATAGATAGATAGATAGATAGATAGATAGATAGATAGATAGATAGATAGATAGATAGATAGATAGATAGATAGATAGATAGATAGATAGATAGATAGATAGATAGATAGATATTAACAGTTTTGGTCCAAAGAACATTTTGCTCTTCTGTACCTCTGACATCTGTGTGGCAGTGTTGCCTCTGGCCCCCATCATCACCATAGCCAGGGCTGAAGAGATGCTGAAAGGGGAGTAGAAGACATTTCCAGTCTTGTCGTTATCACTCAGCTTCTTGAGCAAAGCCAGAGCGAAGGTGGTGTTGGCCTTGGACAGAGGGGTTGGTGACGCCATTGTGCCTGTAAAGAAGCGAGGGCGGAGCACTTATTATGATTGACACTGATTGTTGCTAAATATTAATGCATAACGGACAATATATTAAGACCATTTCTAAACACTTAGGATTCAGTCTGTAGTTCGGCAAACATTGACCTGACTGAGAAGGGCTATTTCAATATATCTTTTAAAACACCCTCCTCACCTATCCTAACTTTATTGGCAATAGCAAAGTAAAGCTTTTTGAGCAAAGCCAGAGCGAAGGTGGCGTTGGCCTCAGATAGCGAGGCTGATGCTGCCATTTTGTCTAATACAAAAAAGGATGACAGTGAATTTTTTACCACATGATAGACGAGACACAGTGATGTCACATATGAATAAGTCAAAGTCAATCTCGCAGACGACAACTGCAATAACAACATGAAAAATAGATGAATAATCACAGAAGACATTCAGCATTGGATTCATTATCATGGGTTTATTTTTACAAAGTCTCCATTAGGACACTGTAACTCAAGGCTGGATTACAAAGCTGCTGAATGAGAGACCTTCAGCACAATGGTACAGGCAAAATTAGTGTCTAACATGCAACTTTCTAGAGAGATTATGTTGTATACACATATTTGATATTGCATAAGAAATCGCTGCTGATGAGGTTGAGAGGTTCCTAACAAGTTCCTAAACTAAAACCATGTCAGTAATATGTTACTATTTTTTTTTTTTTACTACTAAAAGGGACACATTGCTGTAACGTGTTCCATCCCCAGAGCAGCTCTTAATAAAGAAAACAATTTTCCTTCGATGTCATTTCACCTACAAATCAAAACTGATTCAGATTTAAACAAAATAACAATATCTCCAGACTCAGTACAATGTCCATCACTGGTTGACCGCATGTCGCCACTGGAAACCAGGTCAAGGGGGAAAAATCAAGACCTGCAAATTGCATATTAAGAATCTTTTCACATCGTCATCATCAAAAATCAATTCATTATCAAGTAACAGTACTTACTGAGAGACAGACACTCTTCTTCAAGTCACAAGTGATCCTGAATCAATCAGCAGTCAGTGTTCTGCTCTGTTTGAACAACCACCTTTTAAAGAATGACACCCCCCCCCCCCACATAGATCCTTTCACAGTTTGAGAAAACTTCCTCGTAATTTCAGACAATTAAAGACACACCCAACTGCTCCAACTGGTTAAACAGCACTCGCGCCCGTACTGCCAGCATCCACTGTCCGCTGCAATGGCATGGGGCTTTCAATTTGAACATGAAAATGAAAACAGCACTTAAAGGGATAGTTTGTGTTTTCTGAAGTGGGGTCATATAAAGTACATATCTATAGTCGGTTTGTTCCCTACTGTAATCACCGATCAGCGCAGCCTCAGTTTGGAGAAGCAGAGAGCTGCTCCAGCCCAGACGCTCAGCTTTGTACTGCAGTGAAAGCACCCAAAACAAGGCTCACCTAAAAAAATCTATAACAGTTCAAGTGTTAGTTGTATAGAGAAAATTCACATTGCTTTACATCGCCGTCAGACCAGCCTTTCTTTTGGCACTCCTTTCGTTTCAACCGTAGAACCCCGTATCCCTACACAGTTCCGCGTCCGTGTCTGAAATTGTTAAATTTAGTTTTGATCAAAAGTATTTGTTTTATTTATTTATTTTTTACAGCTTTATTTATCATTTATTTCCACACATGGTAGCAGTGCAGTAGTAATAGGAACATTACAACAGTAATCATTGAAAAACAAATCAATGATACGGAAAATAAAAACCAAAATAAAAAGAAATAAAAAGATCCCAGGGGTCATGAGCAATGAAAAATTCGACTGAATTAAAGATATCAAAGTGGGAGCACAGTCTCACAGTTCTGATGGCTTTCTTGTTCTTGGCAGAGGATACTGACTTGAAATGCAACTCCAATTCTTTCATAAAGACACACAATAGATTTTTCACTTTCTCAAATTTACATTTGAGGATGTAAAACTTTGCAAGAATTATAATGAGATTAATTAAATAGAGTTCTTTTTCCACTGCAAAGTCACTCTTTATAAAACCAAAAAGCCCATTCTGCAAGAGGAGCTTAAAGTCACAGAAGATATTGTCTAAAATAAATCTACAAATATCTTGCCATGGTTTATGGGTATATTTACATTATCTTCTTAATAAAGTCTCCTATGGGTCTGGTCTCAACACATCAGTTAACTGAAGTGGACGCATAATCACTGCAGATATGAGGCGCTGAAGTGGGCCTGTATATTTAACCAGAGGACTATTTATAGAAATGAAACAGCAATAGGACATGACACTGATTCATACCTCACTCTTTATTCAGTTTGTCAAGGTAAAGAACATAGTTTGCATTCAGTGGCAGTAGTAAACTCTGAACTCGTTTGTCTTCACTCTGTTTTTTGTGTGCATATAATGTAATTACAGTAGAGATAATTGCACTTAGAATGGTGATACTACAATACTGTGGGTTCCTCAATGTAGTGTCACACAGGTTTGGAAGAAGCTATTGGTGCTTCTGTTCAATACTATTCTATTCTACCTTTATTCACTCAGTATCAATGACAGATTTATACATTTTTTCCAGATAAAGAGGAAAACATTTTGAATCATACAACACTGAGATGGCCAAAAGATAGAGGTAACAAAACATTTTGAGTCAAATACAGGAAAACACATACTTATTCATGACCGGCAAGAAATGTGTTGAGTTTAAAATTTGTGTTTGAGCACAAACACCACTGCAATGAACAGAACGAGGGAAACAACTGCAATCACTGTGTAGTGACAGTGGAATGTGGGAGTGTATAAAGTATGAGGACAGATTCATGCATTTATCCAAAAGATTTGAACAAGATTCAACCCCACTGTGAAAAAGAAAATTAAATAGAAAATGTAATGCCATGGGAATTTTTTACATGTCTGTGCCCAGAGGCCCATTGACTCATAATCTGTCCATGTCTACAGGACGTACAGTTTCACTCACTAAGGGGAGCAGAACCGTCCAGCGAAGAGAATGCTCTTGGAGTCATTATGTCGGATGAAGAAGAGGAAGGGGTGGTCTGCGATGAATGTTTCAGTAATCTTTGCAGAGCGGACGGTCACAACGGCACCAGTGGCAGCAGCAGCCTCGGTTCCCTCCTCGTTGACCTCCACGAAGGCTTTGTGGACGACTTTTGACAGGAACAGGTCGTTGGCAGGAGACATGCCTGTCAGCAGAGAGGAGAGAGAGTCTGTTGCTTATCCATGCACACTAACAACCTTTTTTGGGACTTTACTTTGATTGCTTTCATTTTGGTCTTCCTGGCAGTCCTGGTGATAGATAATGTTTTCATCTGAATGTTCTCTAATCTATTCTTAGATTGTCAACAGATGATGTGCAAATTTCTGTAAGGTAGTGAGGTCTCATAATCATCTTGTTCTGCTCTCTGAATAAATATTCAGCATAAACTCATGACATGTCTCACCGGAGAAGTCACTCATTCCAACATTAAAAGCATCCTTCATGCCCATGCTGATCAGGACATCGTTCAGGTCATACTTCTCCTCCATCTTGAATCGAGGCAGGCTCACATTCACCTCATCTTTTATCATCATGTCTGGACTCGTCCACTCGTTAAATTTTTCATAGGTCAGCGCCTTCTCCAGCTAGTGTGGATACAATTTCAGTTATTAGTCTGTCTCTTAAAACATGTGCATTTGTTTACTGTGTGTGTATGTTTGTCCTACCTTCTCCAGGCCTGTGGTGTCATCCTCTATCTCGTTAGGCAGGAAGATGAGCATGCTGAGGTCGTTCCCTTTGTAGGGCATCTCTAGGATCTGTCCAGATACATTATGTTTTTAATATTATTTCATTTAAAAAGTAATTCTTCATCAAAATAAAGTCTCTGCCTCCTTGAGTTTAATAGTTGCAGCTTTGGAATCTTATCTTAAAAACCATAAGCCAGATGGTTTTACCCCTGAAAAAATGGAACTAGTAGTTCGTTGATACATTTGTCCATCATTTTTCATTTAAACCGGTCCATAAAATATTGAAATATTAAATTGAATGGAAGACAAACATGGACAAAACTATACAGCTGAAAAACATGGACATACCTTACAGTTGATGTCAGGATCATCAATCTTCAAGAGACGATATTCACTTTTCTGTCTCATCATCTTCACCGGCTTCGTGTCATTCTAACAACAACAGCAAACAGAACTTACACTTCCTGAAACTATAATACATGCTTGGCTTTTTGACTACTTATGTCACCATTTGTCAAACCTATGACTTAGAATATACATCGTAAGTCCGACCTGAATTAAAGGATTTAGGAGGCTCTCCTTGAATAATACAACTCTCACAATTGCGTTTTAATTCCAGGATAATCACCTGAACCCCAGAAGCAGTTGACAAGGCCACTGGGTTCCAGTAAATCCTATACACCGAACCTCAAATCAGAATACTTCTGATTTAATTGCGACAGAAGCCTGATGTCTAACACATGCAACTGTTTCCTCACAGGATCATTCCAGTAATGTTCTGGGATCAAGTGTGCAAACACTCCGGGAGTAAGTGGGTTCATGCTCAGTCAATAAATCCCCCGAAGGGTTTATTTTCTACATGATGCTGTGAAGCTGCAACATGATACCTCATAATGACTAGTATCACTTTCAAGCTGTTAATTTACATCTAGCTGAATCAACAGGTCTGCTATCAGAGTGCCAGCTACAGACCTCATGTAAACTGTGCACCATCAGGCAAAATCATCTCATAAACCCAGAATGCAGCTTTTGTTCCCATCATTCTCCACTCAGTGCTGTCTTTGTGCTGGGTTACCTTGTTCAATTTAAACTGAGCATCATATGTTTCTTCCTCCTTGAACTGTTTGTCCCAGGTGCCTTTGAAGTAGATGGCATTGACGAGTACCATCTTGGTCGCGTTATCCACAACACCCTCAGCCAACAAGTTCTTGATTTTATCTGGTGAACAGTCACGAGAAAAACCACCATCATCAACAGGCTCTAGCAACGTCAAAAAATCAGGAAAATGTGTTTTCTTGTTGTCCTCCAAATTCTAGTTGTAGTTGCCTGATGTAAGATAGAAATTAAATATGAAACATAAACACCTAGAAAACAATGAAACACTGTCAGAGAAAGAGACATTTTAAAATAGAAGTTGGAAGATAAAAGTTCTTTAGGATTAGCTAAAATTGAGTCTCAGTCTCTCCACTGATGCAGTTTTTAATAGGATGCAGAAGGCGTGGCTACAGACCCTAAATTAATCTCCCTCAGCTTCATCTATGTAATGTACTTATGAGTGTGTGTTTGTATGAGATCTACCTTGCGTCTGCTTCTCCACCCAGCTGTTGATGTTGACCCTGGCCTCCTCAGCATTGGTTTTGAAGTCGACAGACTCCAGCTCAGCGCTGTAGTGCTTTTTGGTTTCTGCTAAGAAATCCTGGAACGATAAACAGCACATTTCAAATGGATTCTTTCTAACCATTTGTAGCAATTCACATGTAATAATCACATTCTATTGACCATTTGTTTGGCTTTGAGCACAAAAAGGTGTACACAGGAACACGCGTGCATACACACACACCTTAACAAACTGGTAGGACTGCTCCCCATACAACCTGTTGGCCACACTGAGGGTGTACGGTGCATCTGCCTTGTTGAGATCACTCAGTAGTTTAGCAAACTTAGCGTGGACATCATCTTGACCATTCTGGGGTTTCAGGCACTGCAAACAGACAAAAGGAGACCAGCATGTTATGTTTTATGGATCACTGGCCTCGTGGTCAGCTTACATTTAAAAATGATGACGCCAAAAAACTATTAACACTCTGGTAAAAACTATTAACGCTCTGGTAACCCAGTGTTTAATTACGATTCTAAAGTTTTCAGGAGTTTAATTCCTCTTTATATGACCCTAAGCATCTTTTTCCAAGATTATGGAAAAAGACAAAAGCATAACAAAACAAAAATGAATACCTCATGAGGAGGCTTATTAATAAACATTTACACATACCTGCTATTATGTTGAAATTTCCATCTGCTGCACACTTCCAATATCTAAAATTTCTGGTGATGCAGCCAGATACTGGAAACCAACCAGGCCAGGGCCAAGAAAGTGAACACTCGTAGTAGTCAAACAAACTGAACTTTGGGGATAAAATGTGCTCAGGCACTGTACAGATTGCCTAGTGTGAGTGTGACCTACGCGTGAAATACTCTGGAACTAAACTCTAAGGTTTCCTCCTTAAATTACCCCATCAACTCTTGTTAATTAACATTTATTTAATTTGGGCTTTGTTAGTACCCGGCGCAGATATCCTGGCAGTCTGGAAGACTGCTGCATCCGCATTCGCATCTGCATCCGTGTCTCCATCTGCATCTGCATCGCCACCTGCAACCCCGTCTGGGACTGGGACTGCATCTGCATCTGCATCTGCGACTGTTCTTCTTCAGCCTCTGTTGGTGGCTGTTTCTCAGTGAAGCAGAGGACCTGGGGTACAAACGGTAGTTTCTTCTATCATTACAATCACTGTCAAGCTCAACATTGTTTGAGTGTGTGTGTGTGTGTGTGTGTGTGTGTGTGTGTGTGTGTGTGTGTGTGTGTGTGTGTGTGTGTGTGTGTGTGTGTGTGTGAGTGTGTGTGTGAGTGTGTTTGTAAGGGCAGACAGATGTAGGCGTTCCTAGGCAACTGCACCCTCTGGTGACTGGCTGGAGGATGGTAACCGATCCTCAGCTTCATGTTGAATCACACACTATGGCATGCAGGTTCCCGCATGTACTCCTCACCTCATCCTATGACTCCTTGCCAAGATTATGCTATTATGTACACCTACAAACTCAGAAGCACTTGCAAGTAAAGTTCCATTATATGGCTCTCATCGCCTTCTTGGCAAAATTGTACTACCACACCTACAATTGCGACGCCTTCAGTTTGTCCGACAGGCAACTGTTGCATGGTTGACGTCCTGTTCCTTAGCTTGTGTTGGGAACAAAATTACACTAAACACAGAGGGTGAAGCCGACACTTTTCAATTCCCACAAAAAACAAACTGTTTTGTACATTTCCCCTCATTTTTCATTGGTAACAGGTGAGAGTATCTTGTCAAAAATGAATGATTTTTCAATACATGCTGACTCTGAGTTTTTGAAACTGATTAAATACTCATTCTCTGCACTATTGACCACCTGTGTTCTCTCTCCTCTCTCCCACAGTGAGCTGACAGACACACATTAGGGTTTCTGCCAGTATAATGCAAGACCTACGTATAATGACTGGCCTGAGCACCACAGTGTTTTATGTATGTAATTGAATAATGAATTTAGAAAGATCTTAAAGCTGAGAAAAGGTCAAACTGTGCACCAACAGTAGCTCCTCTGTCCCACAGAGAACACACTGTTCCTGAAACACATTGTCCCACCCTTAATTCAGTGACTTTGTGACATCACCATGCCACACCTTTGAATAATTTAACGTTTAGCTTTAATTGAGTTTAGTTTTTTAGCACTAAAGCATGTAAACCTAGTCTAATAGTAACCCAAAGTGTAAATCATGAACTCGAAAGACATGACTGAGTGCGGAGGTTGAGAAGACAGGAACGAGAAAGAGCAAAAAAGATTTAAAAAAGAAAAAAGAAGTTTAGTAGGCTTGCAACCTGCTGATTTAAGTGAGCAACAACCCATGCAGCCTCACTTTAGGTGAACCTTGAGGGCGGATGAGCTGCTTCAAATGAATGCAGTAAAAAGTGCAGTATTTACCCCTAAAGTTGAACTGTTATGGAATTTAACTTTTCACTTTTTCATGTTATCAGAGTCAGAGCAGAACAGTTTCCCATCGTTTTTGCTTACGATGTGACTCAGTGTGAGTAATCAATGTGGGTGCGAGCCCTTTTCTCCTGCCACACCTCGCTCTGACCGGCCGTGAAATATTCCACTGAAATATTTCAAAACCTGCGCACACGGTGAACAGAAAACTGAACCCACGGCTGCTTCTTGTTATTCTGCCGCAACATTTTGGTGATGACATTGCATCACGTTGATGAAACAGATCAAGTGTGTGTGTGCCTGAATGAACACCTGGTTTTAATGGGTGTGTTACCATGAGAACTGTAACTTTTGTACTGTTCATTTGTACTGTTTGTGTCTGTGTGTGTGTGTGTGTGTGTGTGCGCGCGCGTGCGTGTGTTGTACCTCTGACATCTGGTTGGCTGTGTTTCCTCCAGCTCCCATCATCACCATGGCCAGAGCTGAAGAGATGCTGAAAGGAGAGTAAAAAACATTCCCCGTCTTGTCCTCCTCGCTCAACTTTTTCAACAAATCCAGACAGAAGGAGGTGTTGGCCTTTGGTAGATCAGTTGTTGATGCCATTTTGTCTGTTAGAAAGAAAGTGGGGAAGAGCATAAATCACCAACTGTATGTTACATTCCCTCGTTTGAAAAGCGTCACTTTCTCCAAGAAACATTAAAATTAAATCTGTGTTTTATCTGGGGACACTGAACAATCAGCTAACTTTTAAGAATCACCAACGTCCAGAAATGTCCAGAACACAGTCAAGTAAAAGAATAAATACAGGCAGAGGGTAGGGTCTCTATAGATACGGACACCATCACACACTTGTAGTGGATCGTAACTGATCACTGAGAGGGATTATTTTCCTGTGAGCCTAGCCGTCACTTTTAGGAAAACCCCACATAGCCTAGCTTCTAGGCTTTCTCAAAAATTGGGTGGACTTGGTTACTACTTCAGCATGCGACAAAAAGTAACACTTCATGGTACAGCACAGTTTCTTACAGTGTAATATCACCATATGAATTTGGCACTAATAGCACGTACAATTTTCTACTGGTACATCGTGATATAATAAGACTATGGGAGTAGTTTCTTTGTGTTTTGTGCTACAAGGGCGTTGCAATCAGTTATTTTAGGAGGAGAAGAGACATAAAAGGTCCTTTAAGTATTTTTTGTGAATACTGGGTACCTATGTGGTAGAGTACTAGGATACAAAACTGAACTTTAAAAAAATAGTGTTAATGCTGATATTTTGCAGAAAGTGTACTTAACAGTGACAGTGCTGATAGGCTGCAACACTGCTGATGGCACAGTTATCCCCAAACATATTGCTCAATACCGCTACTTTATTTATTACGAAACAAAATAGTATAGTCTATACATATATATGTCATATATAGCTTTTACAAATATGTTGGAATCTGTCTTTTTCATTTCATTTTAATCAGAAGTGAGGATACAAAAGTGAGAATTCTTCTTCTCCCGCATTCTTGAACTTTTGCACAAGTGTTTCAGTGAGGCTGAGAAAAGCCAAGCCTAAGGCCTCTATATTTGCTAGCTGGTTGAATTTGCCTGCTATCAAATAGAGCTTGGGTTTGAAATTGAAGCAGCTTGTGCAAACCTTAAGATTCCTCTTCTCAGCAGTGACCTCAAACAACCCTCTCCCTCCCCAGGGATGTGTAGACAAATCCCCGTTTTGGAAACTTTTTTCACCCACCGATAAAACGAAAAATTGATTTAGAAACTTTTGACACAAGTGAAATGTCACCAAACTCAGTACAATTTCCACCACTGCTCAACCACTGCTGCATTAAAAAATAAAATTAAAAAAAAAAAAAAACAGGTGGATACATCAGGCCTAACTGATGGCTGTAATCACTTCATATCACTCTTATCATCAAAATCAAGTGACAGTAAGAAAAATCTGATACTTACGGACGGATGGACACTCTTCTTCAAGTCACGAGTGAGATTCAAATAATCAGCTGAAGGCAGATTTGTGTTCTGTTTGAGAGACCTCTGTGTTATTAAAACATTCTGACACACCCAAGTACACACAGGTCTTGCCACAGCTTGAGAAAGTGTCTCGAAATCATCTCATCAGTGAAAGACACACCCACACGCATCATGATTTAGTTATGCATCTCATGGGTGTGCTTTCTTTGTCAGACTCCGCAAACCCCAGACACACCACATGGCGTTCAATCGAGTCAACTGATACGGAGAAGTGTGGATAAACAGATGGATGGAAGAAGCAATCTGGTTCAGAAACATCAGTATAAGGAAAAACATCAGGTGATTCAATTTTAGATGAGTTAAATAACACATTTCATCACACACAAGGGATGAATGAATATGCAACAGTGTCTTCAGGAGACAGGTGAAACATGACCAGCCATGCAAGTTGCAAATGTGTTCCTTTGACATACAGCATTTGGTCCCTCGTTGGTCCAGTGAGGAATATGTCCACCTGAACGCTCATTTTTTGCGGTCTACTGCTAACAAAAGAATCTGACTCGTCCTCTTCCTGTAACCTGAACCAGAGCAGAACAGATTCCCACCTTTCCTACTGACGCTAGGAGACGGAAGCAGTAAACAATACATGTGCTGGCGCTTTCTCCTGCCACACCCCACTCTGCCAGACAGTTCAGTTGAAGTCTTCCCAACACCTGATACTAACCTGTGCGCCTGACGAACACAGCCCATGCCTTTTTCTTCTTCTAACATGGTGACCACATTTCATCAGAACAATGAGCCAGATAGGTAGAGTGCTTGAGTGAATTTTCATACTGTAGATACTTTCCACTGCTAGAATTTAAAGTGTAAAAGATGTAAAGTTAGGGTTTGTAGTACTGTAGAAGCCAGCACATTTTTAAAATTTTAAAGTATCCAACCAAAAAAAACCCCCATATACTTCCTTCAAAGTCACATATGAACATAACACTTTAACTCTGTGAAACGCCAAAACACAAGCAAAGTAATTGTGCAAAGGGTTGTGTGCTTTGTGGCACTCAGTTAGCGGCTGAACAAGTCTGTTATTGTTGCCGTGCTCACTCGTTCTTTGGGTCAGGGCCTGTGTGCTTTGTGCTACTGAGTTAGCCAGCTGCTGAAGAGCAGGCTCAGCAAGCGCAGCACATCGCTGTCATCGCTAACCATATCCAGCTCCCTCTTGCCTCAGTCGCATGTCAGAAAACACCTAACATTATCTTAATAAAGGTAGTCACGAGGCCTACAACAGCCAAAGTTGGATTTTTTTTCTTTTATTTGTCAGAGTTTTGATTTATTGATTGTTTTGCTGTAGGGATGTTAAGATAATTTCAACAACACTGACAAAAACACTAAAAATAACTTGCCAACCATAGCTTTGAAATACTTAATAACACCACTGCTTGCGTATGTGTGTGTGTGATGTACCTGTGACATCTGTACGGTTGTGCTGCTTTTTTGCCCCCAGCATCACCATAGCCAGGGCTGAAGAGATGCTAAAAAGAGAGAAGAACAAAGCCAGGCAGAAGGTGGTGTTGGCCTTGGATAAAAGGGTTGATGTCACCATTTTGTCCAATAAAAAAAAGGGGGGATGACAGTGCATAATTCAAGACATAATCTGGCACGCTCTCATTTTGGAGATTCTCCCTGACTATCTGACACATAAATAGCTTTAAAAAGTGTCAAAAAGTAAAATGGGTAGTGATCAGTCTCAGTCAGCTACCGCGGAGGCATGAATATTTTTGCCTCGTCCTCTCTGAGGATGCTCGAGGACTGTATGATTGTGTCAAAGGTGCCGAATGATAATTATGTTGTTGGGCTCTTGGTTTAAATTTCCAGGTGCCTAAGCACAACAGTTTCATCATGACAAACCATTCAAGGAGACAGTATTAATTATAACGGAAGATATTTAAGGGAAATGTTCAAATATGTCCCTTTGTCATGTAATGTTCAGCCCCTAATGACTTGTGGTTCTAGTAAGGACTTTAATAACAAAGCTAAGGCTTGCACCACCGACTACTTGAATGCTTAATTTTTCTTGCACGTGCATGCCAAAATTTTGTGGTTGTGTTGATTGCATTATTTTGTCAGCTTGTGTATGAATGCATATGACAAGACCTTAATTGCATAAGTTTTGTGTTTGTACAGAAAATCTGAGGAACTCCATGGTGCAGGCCAACCCTGATTTGTGTTCAGTCAGTTGCTCCTTTGTGGTAAAAGGTGTGGTGACCAATGATACTATACTGCATATTTGGTTAGAATAGTCTGCATACCTTAACTTTCCATGTCCGTGGTGCAGTTTGAGACTCATGGCTGCAGGTATTGCTCAAATAGATTACAGGCTCGAATTTTAGACATCCATATTCCCAAATGGTGGGGATGAACATGTTTTGATTAACTGAGACTTCTTTCATTATTAGTGCCAGACACCTTTGCAAGTACGACCATCATTCAGATCCATTCATTTCATTGAGTGTATGCCAGAGATCATCAGTGATGGAGAAAATCTATATTATATATACATTCATAATTTCTCTAAATGTTAAAGTTTATTTAATAACTGGCAGTAAGCCTTAAACAAGAAAGATGGCCAAGAGCTCACATTGTAGTTCAGTGCAGCATTATGTGTGCAACAGCGCCCTCACGTGGTTATCTTGTCGCACTGCAGTTGTCGTAGTCTGTTTTCAAGCGAGCTAACATGAGCTGGGCAGGAAAGGAGACAGTGCCGTGGACAAACAGCAACAGGAGAATCGGAAATCGGGCTTCATATATGTAACACAGTTATTTTCTGAGGAGGAAAATATACTGACCCTCTGCGGTAAGCGAAAGTCCTTGTCATCATGCGTCATCCTAGCTTTGTCCATACAGGCTGCCCGTCCTAGCTTCCTAGCTAACGTGAAGGTAACGTGATAGCCATATATCCAGGGGTCTAACAGGGAGACAGAGGACGAGCCGAACGTGGTGTAAAAACGAGTCGGTTTAGCGTTGGCCTTAAGTATCACTGGCAAAATACCTGCAAGAAAATAAACCAAGTCATGTGACGAACCATTCGACAATGCTTCGCGATTCGGCACGGATTTAACATCATAGGCAGCTGTGATTTCAATTATATTTTAGTTAGCCTACTTTGTTGAGACTTAACGTGAAAAGGAGTCAACAGCAAATACTTAAGTTTACCCCGCTAACGTTGGCTGTAGGGGTGACTAGTTTGCTTGGAGATATGTCATTTACTACATTATTTGTTTTACTATAAATTCTTGCTAGCATGTCCAAATTTACATGGACCAAAAAGTGCTCAGTAGTCCACTCACTCCATTGCCATAGTTTGTAAATGGTGTTCGTAACGTTACTGTTCAGCAGACGGACGTTGGCTCACTTAGGTTAGCTCGCTTGCTACCTTCGCCTCCCAACCGTTATCCGCTTTTAAACGACGTGACATAAAAGTAAGAAATATCTGTTAGCAGCCACTGTTGTGTTGCCATGTTGGCTCCAGGCGCAGCTCCCTTTCGTCATGTGCACCAAAATAGCCGTCGTCAAGACCGTGTGAGCAATACCTGTCATTTTGTTTACACCTTATATATCGACCCGTTCGTCCTTTCTACACATTCTGCACTCCCAAATGACGTGTAGCTACATAAGTAGCTTGTCACTAGGATTTTCATTTCCAGTCATACTGAGGCGCAGGGCTGCAGCGAGGACAGGCTCTTATCGTGGCAGCGGCAGCTAGCACTGACTTCTCTGCTCCACTGATGCTGAATTAACATGAGCACGTTTGACAGGTACGTTCGCTGCCAGTCTCTCAGTCTGAATAGAAATCGATTTATGACCCGCTCTTCCGTGAAACCCGACACGCAGGTTCTTCCTCACAGCTCATGCCCTATTTTTGCAGCATCCGCTTGGGTCGGTCGGAACTGATGGATAAAACCAAATCATCTGACAAGATAATCAGACACACCGATTATCGTCCTCGCAGGCTTTCTTCCATCGCGAATATTACACATAATGCACACGTCCATAAATAATGAATGACGTGTGGCTCGTGTCAATAATTCATAAGCCCTCACAGTCTGGCACCCGTGTTTCAGGGTAATGTTTGCTGACAGATTCTGCTCCCATTAGTTTGAGTTTCACATGCTTGAATTCCATAAATTCCTTCCAGGCACCAACTCTGATAGGTGATCTTGTTTATCAGCCCATACCATGCACAGACACTAGTGCATTAAAGACATAATAAGTAACATTTCTGCCTGAAAATGTCTGAAGTCAAACCCCGCACTTATCTCAAGGTAAGGTTGCATTTTTCATTTGGTTGCCTGTTGCCAGATTTCAGGAGGAGGTCAGGGGGCGAGGAAGGAAGTGAGAGAACTTGTCTCAATCTAACATAGACAGAGACATAGATATAGAATAAAACTTATTAACATTACCTCATCTGTGGGCCTTTCTGCTGGAGTCACGGAGGGAGATTTTCATTCGGAATGTGCATTTAACTGGACTTTTTCCCCCCAGCTCTATCAGCCCAGGTTATATCCCCTGTCACCTAAAAGATATGCAACATGTTTTTGTGTTTATGAATTTTGGCTCCTTGGGCAGGAAAAGACCTGTTAAGTTGCATGCAGGTGTCCGGGACACTGCTGGGGAAAAAGCGGTTTCCCATTATGGCACTAACACATTACATGATATTAGATCAGTGCATTGACTCATGTACTGGCCTCTGCCCAGTCCAGAGTTTTAGGCTGCGTGGGAGGCATTTCCAGTACTGGTATCAGTATCAGAACAATCCTTGTAAGTTTTAGAGGAATTCTGGAGAGCCCTTTTTTTTCTGCAGTCCATATTTGTTGAAGCTCATAGTTCGTTTTGGTCATGATAAATACAATAATCAGACCAAAATTGTTCTTTTCTTTCTTGCACAGGTTATTCAGAGTCTACATCAGCCCCATCTTGGCGTGCGTTACCGTGTGTTTTCATCGTAACGCAGCACCTCTGAAGCAAGCCAAGGTCAGCGTAGGTGTGAAGAACCCTGCAGACTACTGCGGTGGCGGGGCAGGAGCACGCAGCTCAGGAAGATGGCATCACCCTTTGTGCCTGTCCCTTTGCCCATGGACAGAGCCTTGTCAGGAGGTAACAGCAAGCTCAGACGGCCACAGCGGGCTTCGTCGGTAGGCAGCGTCTCCAGCAGCTCGTCCTGTTCCTCCATCACCAGAGTGGCCAGGGAGGAACACCGAAGAGGGAGTGCAGGATTAGGTTCCGAGCGCCCGTCCCGCTGCACGGACAGGGGCAGCCGGAGCAAGACGCCGCCACCCGTTCAGAGCCCTGTGACACGGGCCAGGGTGAACGGGACTCTGGATGCCTCCGTAGAATACTCCAGCTGCCCCCGCTCCATTTCGGATCCTGTTGGGAGTCAGCAAGACGAGGAGAGGCCTATTACGCCCACTGTGCTGGGGTATGAGGTCATGGAGGAGAGGGCCAAGTTCACGGTATGAAGCCAGGAAATCACACCTGACATCCCTTCGGAACATGCGTAGTATATGTGGCACAGCTCTCCAGCTTAGCGCTCTGATTAATGTTCAAACGCTACGATATTTAGCTTGTACTGACATGTAAGGTGGCAACAGTTACGTTACAGGACAACACTTTCACACGGGGAAAGGACGTGCTCACAGACAGGATGAAGACACGCTCACTGAGGAAAAAGGGCACAGCAGGATGCATACTAAAGAGTCTAATGTCATCATTTACTCAGCTCACAGGCGTTTTTTTATTGGGAAAGAAATCAACCATGGAGAAACAAGTTGTTTGCACTTTTGTTTTACAGAAAGGATGTACAATATTTTTCTTCATTCCGTTACAGAAGCTGAACTTTTGGGCACAAGCACAGGCTTTGTTGAGGAAAGAGGAGGACGGGAATAACTGACATAAATTGGACATGTTGGCGAACAGTCGAGTAGAGTACAGTAGACAGCTTTGTTTTCCAATTAGATTAGGTCTGCCACTAAGTGTTATTTAATTATTGGCTATGCTGCCAATTATCTCTGATACATTTAGTCTTTAAAATGTAAAAGAACACAAGAGAACACAAAGTAATGTCTTCAAGTTGCGTCTGTAGTCCAACCAACAGGCTAAAACCCCAAAACTTGTCACCCTAAGTGAGAAAGAAAAGCAGCCAATGCTTGCACTGAAGATGCTGAAACCAGCACGTGTTTGGTGCAGCTTGAAAAATACACGGAGCACTAAATTAATTGCGATTAAAGCGAGTAATTTTCTTACAGCCCACTAGCTGAGTAGTCATTGCAGCTCCGAGTTAAATCTTATTTACTCTACTTTGCTGTTTTATGTAATACTCGGTTGTATGCATCATGTCGGATGCCAGTTCAGGTCACCTTGAAAAACTCCAATCAACCAAAAAAATTACAATTGCGTGTGTGTTTTCTCTGCTGCAGGTATTCAAGGTCCTGGTGAGGAAGACGCCAGATGAGAGCTGGGTTGTTTTTAGAAGATACACGGACTTCTCCAGACTCAACGACAAGGTGTTTTTTTTTTTTTTGGTTTTTTTTGGGAAACTATGGGGAGTAATCTGGCCTGTTTGGAGCTTTTATTTTAATCCATTCTTACAGCTGCTGTTTGTGACCATCTACTTGTCGCTTTCAGCATGCTTTTCTTTTGTTTCTGAGCATGCTGGGGGAAACGATTAGAGCTACACAAAGAAGCCCTCTGTTCCCAAATAGTCAACAACAAGGGGAACAGGTCTCCCGTGGTTTGGGGAAGTACAGTCTGGTCACGGAATACAAAGAGGGAAACTAAAGCTGCACTGTGCTGTCTGAGAAAAAAAAAAGACATGCATTGACAAAATGATGGTTAGAAAGCTGACAGACAAAAATTGTCATTGTGGGCTTGATAAAAATATTGATCAATTCTATATATTCCAATTAAAAATTTTTCTTTAAACAACCCCGTTCACATACGCATGGTGGCTGCCTCGGGTATCCTGCATCCATCCGAAGTGTCAGTCTTACACACCCCCGGAAATCACACTACATGTCCACAAGATGCTTCACGCACGTGAAGGGATGGGGCAGTATAAGGTGTGGTTAAAAAAGCAAATATATCTCGGGCTTAATGCAGACACAGTGCCCCCAGGCAAGAAGAATGGGAACACATGAGATGGGAACACCCTGCATTCAACACGGAGAGAGAGGACAGGAGGGGGGTGTGGACGTCCGTTCCTCCATTCCTGTGGCTTTTTCAGAGCCACAGAGGCAGCTGTGGACTACTGTGCTGAGGGTGTCTTCCCCTGCATGTACAGAATGTACAGGTCTCACTGGTCATACATTCAACTAGTTTGAAATATTTTAGCATCGCGTGCATTTGTAACTGCTTTGGCATATAAGCACAACATTTGGATGATAGCACCATGTATAAATATTTTACACATGGTGCTATAAGTACAAGGCAGACATGCACGTCGATATAAACGGTGGGAACGTCAGTTACCTATTATGGACAATGCATAATCGGGTTTCCATTATGCAGCACTGCCTCCTCACCGGGTGGTTGGCGACAGATATTTAATAGTTTGGACCTCAGCCAGCATTGCTCCGCTCTGTTTATGCACGATGCTCAGGCTACGGAGTGTGAAAGCAAGTAGCAGTGCACATGTGCATGCATACAAACTTAACATCAGGACCTGTTAGCAGAACAGCTGGCTACATACAGTCAAGGATAGCTTTGTCTTCATCGTCATACATCTGTTTTGAGGATTTAGTAAATCACCAAGCGGCACGCACCAATTATTTCACAGGAGTAAAGGCAGAGATGGAAGACTGCATTATTAACTTTGAAGGCTCCTGTAGCGGCAGACAGCATGGAACAATAAACAGTAGATTTCAGGCAAAAATCAGGTACCAGGTTGTGCAGCAAGATATTTAGAAGTATTTAGTTGCTCTTTGAAATGCAACAGTGATTTTAACTAAAAGTGACTTCTAGTACAAAGAAATTCCTACTCTCTGATAAGTAGAGGTGACTGGTCATTTTGGACTGAGTCCACATAACATTTCTAGAGCTGGGTTGAAGTGCCTGTGTAGTGAGAGAACAATTGCTGCGTGTTGGTTTTGCTATACATTAGCTTACACTTCTGTGACTTCTGACCACGTATAACTAGCTTACAACACAGACGGGGATAAAAGCACCTGCAACATTCTGTGTGCGTCTGATCTTCTCAGACAAATGGACATTACTGTCTCTGTTATGATTCTGTTTCTGACTGATGATGCTCAAGATGGACGGACAAAGCCTGAGAGACAGACAGGATAGACGGCCAGCTCCTCTATTTTCTCGGTTACCAGGGTCACGGGTGTTGAGTCCTCTGAATAATTCAAAGATTTACGCTTTTTCTAGGCAGCCACGTGCTGCCGCAGATGTTGTCTCGTCATTGGGAACAACTGAAAAAAGCCCCTACTTGATTTCATGCAATAGTGGCGAGGTTGCTGTCATTCTGTCAAAATCTGAGCAAAGAAACTGCTGTATCCTAGATATGGCAAACCTGTCACAACTGAGTAAGGTGAGATATACTTTGCTAGAGACATATGGCTTTGTGTGGAATGGTGTTAGAGAAGTGGCAGTTTGGTAAGGTAGAGACCAGGGTGAAATCTCAGAAGTTGTCTGGTTTCATATGTAAGCGCGTTCCTTCCGTCATCGCTCAGAAGGAGGGAGAGAGTGAAACTTTCAAATAATGCACCTCAACAAGTCTGCCTTCACAGCAGAATGGTGTCAGCACAGTTTCAGCAAAGAAACTCAACTTTGTGATATAAGGAGAGCTTGAAGCAAACTGTCTTCCCCTGTTTCCTGTTATTTTAAAGGAGCAGTTTGTAATTTGGGATGCAATATGTGTGCAAACAGCAAGTTCTCTACGTGCTCACTACAAACTTGGCGTAGCTTTTAGTGCAACAACAAAAAAAAAAACCTCACAAAATGTCGAGAAAGGGAATATTTTTTCACTCCAGCCATATAATTTCTAAGTTCAAGTCTCCCTCCTGCCGAACTAAGACAAGCTTAATTACCATGTTAACTCATTATGAAACAACAACATTCAAACTTGATAAATTGAATAAAACGGACAGTTTGATGTGACCAGGACACTACAACAAGCTATGGATTAACATCCGAGCATGCGGGGGATGCGTCCTCCAAGTGAACTCCGTAGAAAATAGCATTAACAGAACTACAACGTGTCGGTTGTGTTTGCAGCTGTCTGTCAGGCCCTCGGTGCCGCTGACCCCACACTTTTGTCTCTATGTTATTTCCAGGCGGTAACCTCACATTGTGTCAGGAGTAATTATGTAATTCTCATTCCGTACTGTGTGTGTGTGTGTGTGTGTGTGTGTGTGTAGCTGAAGGAGATGTTCCCAGGCTTCCGCCTCTCGCTGCCTCCTAAGCGGTGGTTTAAAGACAATTATGACAGCGACTTCCTGGAAGACCGACAGCTGGGGCTACAGGCCTTCATGCAAAACCTGGTTGCACATAAGGACATTGCCAACTGGTATGTGACAGTTTTGCGCTGTTTTTTTTTTTTTTTATATTAAAACACAGTTATTTAGCTCATTTGTGTAAACTGTGTGCTTTGAAAAGAAGTCATATGCCACGGCTGCCAGTACAAGTTTTTTTATTGCTGATTTTATTGCTTTTATTATGTGCAGGCTGGTCGGTTCAAGAGCAATAAACACACATTCATGTTATCCCATTCTTTCTCTTTCACAGCCTGGCAGTGAGAGAGTTTCTGTGTCTGGATGACCCGCCCGGGCCTTTTGATAGTCTGGAGGAGAGCAGAGTACGTGTGCATTTACATGTGGAAGTGTGTGTGCTTGTGTGCCATATGTGTGTGTTTGTGCCGCTAGTCATGTCACTCCAAGGTCCTTTAAAGTGGGGTCTTGTCATTTATGCTGCAGCTTTGTTTAACTCACCAGATTTTGTACATAGCGAATATTCATATTCTGTAGTATACCATCTTGTCAAACTGTTAACTATTAGCAATTAGTTGTTTTATTACTAAATCTGTTAATTTCAAAATAAATTGATTAATTGTCCTGAGGAAGCTGTTTGACATTTTTACTTGAAAAATTACTGAAACAATTAATCAAATATCTAAATAGTTGGCAATTATTTTATTTTTCAACTAATTAATCAAAACTCACCTTTTCAGAACTTTTGATTATTTTTTTTAAAGTATTTTTTTGGCCTTTTCTGGCTTTATTGATAGAACAGCTGGAGAGGTAGACAGGAAACAGGGTAAGAGACGGGGAGTGACACGCAGCAAAGGGACCCGAGCCGGGAGTCGAACCCGGGTCCGCTGCAGAGCCTCGGCACATGGGTCGCGCACGCTACCGACTGAGCTATGCGGCGCCCCAGAACTTTTGATTATTTTAGATTTGCTTCTAGTGTGTCACTTTTATGATGTTTGTTTCTAGTGTATTTCTATTATGTTCAAATGTAGAGTATCTTTGTGTCTCTTGAAAAGCACTATACAAATAAAAAGTATTATTGTTATTATTATTATCATTATTATTATAATTAATAAATCAGTAGTTGCAGCTCAAGTTCCTGCTACACCTCCATTCGTATATTGTATTTAAACCTTTTAAAATGAAACGCATTCCTACATTTTACAGAGATTCATAGCTTGATGGTAAACAGCAGGGACTAAACATGTCACAAGTTTTGCCTGTTCCATAAAACTGCCCATGTTTAATATTACATTTATCATATGGCTTGAGATGAATGCATAGTCTACTTTGGGATTTACTTGGTGAAGGTTCCTGCATCAGCAAAAACGCTTCTCCTCTTTTGCTTGTCATGGTTTACCTTTCATCATTTGCTTCCACTGTCAATAATGTTCTGTTGTGATTTTCTCCATCGCTGCCGCCTGCCAGGCCTTCTGTGAGACTCTGGAGGAGAGCAACTATCGTCTCCAGAAGGAGCTGATGGAGAAGCAGAAGGAGATCGCCTCCCTGAAGAGGAGGCTGGAGGAGAGAGAGCAGGCCATCCTGCTACTAGAGAAGCACATCAAGTCAGTAGATGCGCGCACGCACACACACACACACACACACACAAATGAATGCAAGTCTGGGGAATAATGTTTCACACATTCATGTAACATACAAATTACATGCATGCAAGTCATATCTTGCACAAATGGATGTTGTAATTGAGGTCCACATGCAAGTTATCAGTGCTGAAATAGCATCACATGTTGTAACTAAGTCATTAAGGCTGGTTGTGTGTGTGTGTGTCTGTCTGTATGGGTCTGTGTCCGTTCTACTCAGTGGTGAGTGTGTGAGCCCAGAGTCTTTATGTGGTCTGTCAGCTCCAGGCAGCGAGAGCAGTGCAGATGTGGATGTGGAGTCGTCGGCTGCCGAGGCTGATCAGGACATGCCGGACGAAACTGGGTAAAACACACACACTTGCTTCAAAGGCTGTAATTAAGTACTTAACCTTTGTACTCCTAGGCTCTATTCTACGGAGCGAATGAGATTTTTCCATCTGGTGTTTTCCTGAAAACGAAAACTGAACCTTGGTGCAATTTCCCTCATGCTTTAAGAGGAGGTTCAGGGGTCGAGGGCAAGGTTAACTGGTGAAAATTAACTGCTGCACATGAATCATCTTGACAACTGAAGATTGTGCATCTTCCTGTCAGGTTGAGGGGCGATGTACATAGGAGGTGTTTAAGCCCCATCTATTTCTATTTTGATCAAAGCAGCCGTCTTTTCGGGCCACGTAATGGCTCACGTTTCTCTAACGGCAACCTTTTTTCTTACACACACGTATTTTATAAACATACCCTAAAAAAGCACAGAGACATAACTTAAACAAATGTCAAGCAAGAGGGAAAGCAAGTGTACTTGACTGATAAGGAGTAGTGATGGGTTTTTCCTGCCTCAGCCACTGCCCCCTGATTAAATTACACAGGAGGAAGTATTGATCTGAAACGGGCATTAACTAATCACATTTCGTTTGATTCATCAGTCATCTCCAACTCCATCTGCCTCCTTTCTTGCAGTTTCTTTATTTATTTTTCCTCATCAGCTCCACTTTTTGGGAAACACTCCTAATTACTGTAGACAATTCGCAGACACGGATCATAAACATTATAAAAGTAACTATGTTTTTTCTTGCTTTTTTTCCCCCTAGCTATTGACAGCATAATCATCTCCATCACCATATGATGGCCAGACATCAGCGCTCATTTCCAGCAATTATCCTGTTTGCTGGATATTACATGGATATATTCTAAAGCAGACATGTGACTCAGCTGATTTAATCATCTTGTAGAGCAGGTCAAGTCAAGTTGAGTCCTTTTGATAACAAATTAAAGTGTGTTTACAGATCTTGGTGCCTGTAGTGATGTCATCCAGCGGTTAAGTTGCATCGTGGTTAATATAGGCCCCATGATTTGAAAGACTGAAAGACTTTGAAAGAAAAAGATTTGACTGGTGCAGCCAGCCAGTTGTGATCTTTTGTTTTTAGACTGTCCATAATGAGTCCAATAGTGTAACAGGAGTGCAATGCTAGACCAGTGGGCTGCTTCTCGAAACCCGGCACCAACTGTACATTACCCACATTGCAACTTAGCCACCGAGTGATGTCAAAGGAGTCAGTTTATCAGATTGCATGCAGCTTCCACTGGAGCCACGGAAGCATTTATTCTACTGTTTTCACCAAGACCCCAAGACACTGCAGTATCCAGTCTTTATAAAGAATATAGACAAGGTTTTATTACCTTTCGTATAAAGACATATTTAGCCAGTTGATCAAACCTGATCAAAAAGTATGAAGTATGAAGTCTTTCAAGTCATTTCAAGTCTCACATAAAATCATTCATTTTCTGTCTAGTCAAGTTGCAAGTCATCGAAACAGCGACCCTAGTTGACTGGAGTCCAAATCACAATGACTTGAGTTCATATCTCTGATTTAATGTCGACAAATACATGACCGGAAAAAAGGTTAGACCTGATTGAGAGCCACAGTTTAGGGCTTGAGCACGTCTGGATGAACAGACTTGCCTCCAATATTCCCTTTTTAAAATGTTTAATAGGCTTTATATGTAAGTAAAGGTGATGAACAATTCAATTATTTTACTCACAGTTGTTTGTTTGCTTATTAAAATGTCTTTTACGCCCTGTGTTTTTTTTTTTTTGCCCGTATATTTCACAGCAGCGCCGCCCAATCTGAAAACTGAGCCCCATAACATGTGAGGTACTTCAAACCCCAGCTGAGCAGGCTAACCCTACTCTCATTCTTTTCTTCCTCTTCTTTTCCTCAATAACATGCATCCCGTGGTTTACTGTACTGTAATGGACGTGTCCTGTTTTATGGTGTCAGGATATTAAACAATAGCTTTGTATTATTTTCAAGTCCTTCTTAATACAGAACTCATGTCACGTTACGTCCGAGTATTGTATTAAGATTTACTTGAAGAAAGCCAAACCTGTTTTTTAATTGGACGGCTGTCAATGTTGGGGTCAGTTCACTCTCAGTGCAGCTAATTCAGGAGGATTGCTGAGATCATCTGCGGTGGCCTCATGGACACAAACCTCAAAAGAAGAGTCTTTAAACCTCATGTCCTTGAGAGAATAAAGTTGAAAAAAAATAAAATAACAAGATTATAATAGCTAGTGGTCTCAACAAACAGTGTAATGATAGAAGTTAAGTATTGAATACTATCTCCTTGAACTGATTGATCTGAAAATGACTTGACCCCACCTGTGCTGTGTTTTCATTGTATTCAATGTTGTGTTAACTTTTGGCTGTGCCTTGCTGCTCCCCTGCATCATGTGTCACTAACACGCGCTGTTAGTGCCTCTCTTTCACATGGTGATGTGTGCTCACTACGTGGGCATTGTAGGTCACTGGATTTCAGGCCTTTTGATCTTCCTCTTCCCATCTCGTGTCATGATATGCAGGGAAAGCTTGTATCCAACTTTTGATATTAAAAAGCCGGACTTGGATCTCAAGTGCTGTGTCGTTGGCCGCTGGACTTGTTTCAGTTTCTTAAAGACGTTTCACCTTGCCCTCCAACTCCTCAGGTCAAAACTCAACTGTCCACTTACATCCGAAGGAGGAAAACCATTCCTTTGAGGACGAGAAAGTAAATATCTTGGCAAGCGAAGACGGATGGTCTCCAGTTAGTTAGAACTGAAGAAGCTTCTTTGAAGACACTGAAGCGAGTTGCCATCCAGTTGCCTACGATACAGCACTTAGAATTATCATGAGCTGGATGACTGAGAACCTGCATCATCACTCTATAAACTATTTTATTATGTGGATGTTGTATTTTGGGAAAGTAGACCAGTTGGGTCCCATTATCTGTCATGCAGTGCGAGATGGGAGAGAGTCAGAGGTGAAGCCTGTTTTCCTGCTGTGTTTTCAGTTTTCAGTGCTGGTGTTGTGATATTTAATAACATGTACAATATCTGTCTCCTTCCACAAGTATGGCTAGCAACTGGGGCTGCCTCCTCTACTATTAATGTCTTCTAAGAGCCTCTCAGTCTGTCTTGGCTTCCTGTTTGTCTGACATGAACAGTTCTGTCACCGCTTTTCATTTGATTTGAATCCTGATTGTACGTCCTCTGCTGTGACCTCCCTCTCCCTAGTGGCAGGTGTGAGGTCCAGCCGGTGCGCTCCTCCGCCTGCTGGTGTGGGCCATCGCTCAGCGCCTCTCCTCCGGTCATCCAGGTCACGCAGCTCTACCACCAGAAGCTGGAACAACAATGAACGCCGGTCCTTCTTTTTTACATTTTTTCCTCCGTCTCCTCCTCTCACACCAGAGCACTCCACCTCCCTGATGTTTGAGAGCCATTACATACCGTTCTTTCGTGGGTTTTTCTTTTTTTTTTTACGGAGTCTCTGACCTCTTCTACCTTCCATCACAACTCCTTTGTCCGCCCTCCAGATTGTAGCCGCTGTATAACCTTCCGGCCTTGGAGTTGGATCTGACGCAGCCTTTAACTCAAGATCTTATTGGGTTAAAAGGGAACAGGTCGAGGCTGCTGCAGCCTGGTTCACTTATATTTCCATGTTTACAATCGCTCAAGGGATATTTTATGTGGCTGAAGACTGCACCCTGAGGACCTTGTGCAAATTCCTACAGGAACAGTGTCTGAAATTACATGGTTCAACCTCAGATTAAGTTGATCTTTCTAAACACTTGGTGGGAACACTCATTCTTGCACCTCCTACTGTGGCTGCCAGATCGGATCAATTTGATCCTGCGGTCACAAAGCCAAAGTTTGGCTTCTTGACCAAAAAAATAAGATAACTTGAAGACTCACACCACAGGGTGGTTTGATGATTTTCACAAAACGTGTCTCCAGGAAAAACCCGACCCTTCATCTCATCAGTTTCTGCAGACATGCATTGCCTTATGGCTCCTTACTTGTGGCAAGCAGCCCATCCTCCCATCAGAGAAACAACACCCCCATGTGGAGACAGAAATAAGAAAATAGTCTGGATGAATGAAACGTCTCAGGATAGGTGTTGGTGGCCAGGTGGGTATCAAAGGGGACTGACAACTTGCTGTTTGCGGGTACTTCCATGTCATTGCTTTGTACTGCCATTGACTGTCATTGAGGCTGTAAACAGACATTACTTGAGAACATTATGTTTTCACTTTAGTCAAACTCAGTTTGCATCAAAAAAGCTGACATTCCCTCAAGTTTTTAGTGCCATGCATGATTTGTGGTAAACCAGGCCCTGTGAGAGACTGTCAGATCTGTAACATGCTGTACTCTGAGAGAGAGCCAAAGGAAATGTGGCCTATTGTAGTTTTTCACATGTCCGTCTGTTCGCGCACATGCATCGGCTTGCTTCAAGGCATTGATTATCCCAGTGCAAGTCACAAATATTTACAACTCAAGACCTCGTGTGGCGCCTTGGCTGTTAACCGTGTGTAGATTGGGCTGTGAGAATAAGATATTTTGCAATTTGGAAATAATTTAAGAAAACTTGACCCATTTTTTTTTTTTTTAAAGACAGATTTGCTAGTTACCCCTACTAGTATGTAGCCATGCAAATAGTTTTGGTTTTATTTACCCAGGATTTTAAGATATCCAGTGGTAAGGTTTCTCGTGAAAACAATTGAGGTTAATGGAATGGTGTTTGTGGTGCAAGAGGTCTTGAAAAAGTACTTGTAACAGCAATTTGTCTTCCAATAATGTAATCATGGGGGACCAGAGCCTTTGCCACAGCTCTAGAGAAAAGTCTTGCTCTCACTCCAGTTTCAGGGGCAAAAATGCTTTGGCTTGTTGTTTTTTTGGTGTAAACCAATCAAAATAATCAACTGGGCTAATCCTCAAGGATTAAAGGTTCCTTGGCTAAACCCAGAATGCAAAGGGGGTGCGCCTGCAAATTAGTGTCAGGGTGAACGTCTTTTGCACGTAGGAAGACGAGCTCCAGCAAAAATACGGTTAAATCCTTGCAAAATAATAGACAAGAGCTGTGAGTTTATTTACGTTCTTCCCATTAGAGACCAGGGTATTAGTGTTTGTTACTCGCCATGTAGGTTGCTAGCGCTGAGGTTGTTTTCTGTAGGTAAGGGGATATTTGAAAACACTTGGATAAGCTAGATAATGGAGGGGAGGAGAACAAAGCCTGAAAGAGGCGCCCAAAGGCAGGCTGATATACCACGAGTGTACATCAGCTGAGTCAAACTAAATGAGCAAGAATCCCTCTCAACAGCAACATCCGTGTGCTAGAATCCATTGTATTGGGTCGGAAGATTTCTGCACAGAATTCCATAACTATCTGCAATGCTGTAACTGTAAGAATAGGTGAGAGTATAACCAATAGGTGAGAGTATAACCAAGTGTGGTGCTAGTTTACCTGAAGAGAAACAGGACGTTTTGCCCTGGGAGACTGAATGGACCACAATTGAGAAAGAAGAGGGAAATGGGAATTTTGGGGGGGCATCAGCAGGCCTTCGTGAATTAGATACAGATCTGAAATGCATTTCAGGAAACTCTTGATGATAGAGTTCGAGCTTTAAATGCTTTGTATCAGCGTCCACTTCTCACCAGACCCACAGGTCATCATCACCCCCAGAGCCATATTTGTAGACGCGAGTAACACTTGACAGGTCGGGGTTTCACATGTGGTCGTGTGTGTTTGACCAGCTGTTTTCACTCTTCGCTAATGAGTTAATGAAACATGTAACAACCACAGCTAACACTAAATCGTCTCAAACTAGGCCTAGACAAAGGCCATGTGATGCACTTTATAGATGAATGGCAACCCATACTGTTTTGCTAGGATATGGTTTTTATGACTTAATTTGTTTGAGACAGAAACGTGCCTTTTAAAAAAATTTAAAAAAATCACTGAATCTGTCTTGATCCCCAAATGGATCTAATTTGTTGATATATGAGTAATGTATTTGGATTTTTTGTCCATGTAAATTCCCTTCACGCATAATTCTAAGTGCCTTGAACTTCATTCACTTAGATTTTCTTTTGATGTGTTTGAATAGCTTTATAGACACGGACATGACACAATTCCCTTCAGTTCCGCTCACGGAAATGTTTTAAAATGACGCTCATATGTTCACGTTGTTGATGGAGTAGACTGAATCAACATGTGTTCTGTAATAATACATGAATAAATAACACGTCTTAGTTCACATATGCACCCATAGTAGCACTGTAAATGATTTGAATTAATAGAATTTGGTGTCACTATCTATGTCCTGGATTTAAAGGGATAATTCACTGCAAAAACCTGGTCTGAAATGCGTACTGTAGATGCTGAAAGTCGCACTATAGCAGAGATCTTTATCAGATATGAATATTGAATTCATTCACATGGAATGATATATTAAATACAGATGTACAGTATGTCACCTCACATTTAAAGTCTCTGCCTTTAATAAATCACATGGTGTCAGTAGTTCCTGCTTGGGTGGAAATGAAACGGTCAGGTCTGATAAGTCTGCACAGATGTCGTGGGCTTATTGTATAGTATGGCCCATTTTAAAAGTGTGTAAAAGTGCTTTGAAAGTATAATAAATTCTTACCACAAAAAAAAAATCTTTATTCGCAGTGTATCTTTTCAGCCGCCACACCAAAAATAATAGTGGAGCAGTTCATAAGGAGGGTCCTGTATATTCTGAGCAGCTCCAGAGTATTGATTTTACAACTCGCCTGGGTCTTAACAGGGTTTGCTAAGCAGATATTTTGAGTTTTTACTTACATTCACATGTCAAAGCAGACAGTATTCATTTTATTATATCTATTTCATTTGGTAGGAAGTTTAGGTCATGGGCCGAACAGAGAGGAAAAATAATTGGCTTTTTGTGCAGATTCATAGCACCACTATACTGTTAAGTGTGTCTAGTGCTTTTGTTTTGTCAAGATGTATTTTCTTGTTTTTCTGAATTCTTCTTTCAAAGAGAGCCTAACAGCCATACTAGTCCAGATTTTCTGCCATTTACAATTTTTGGCAATGTAGCAAAACTCCTAATTGCACAGGATCTAAGGATATTTGTCCATTTGTTTATTGATGCACCATGCTGTTTCTCCACAAGGGGAATTCTGTGGTTAGGAACTCCACACATTAGGCAATTGCAATGAAATTTGGTCCACAGCTGCACGCATACCCCTTTGAGCAAAGCTTCGGGATTTAATGGCGCCATGTGGACTGTAGGCACTACAGCATTATAATGAATAGAAATGGATGTATCTCAGAGGCAGGGTATTCTTTAAGCGGCATCATCAATCACCATTAATGTCTATGATGTCCAGGTGTAGATTAAAAAAAAAAAAAAGCGCAACATTTCGCATTATACACTGATATGATGCAGGGGCGGCACAATGCAGGCAGTGTGGTTGCACTGGGGGGGCCCGTAGAGAAATTGGGAACGTACGTAAAATATAATAATGGTGCCATTAGCTAAATCGCGACAGGCGAGCTTTTATGAACAGTTGGCAGTCCATGAATGAAACCCACTCCAGAGCCCGACATTAACTTTCAACCAGCCATTTTCAACCAATAAAAGATGTTGTATAACACCAGCAGTCAAGTGCTTAAACAGTATACAGTCATATGATTTAGTAGTTCAAATCAAATCAATCTTTATTTATATGGCGCTTTTCATACAGAAAAAAGTACCTCAAAGTAGCTGTCACTAAAGAGACATGGCTGGGCAGCGAGACCTGGTGCATGGAGGAAGCTACCTTTCAGGAGCCAGCCACACCGGGAGAGATGTCGGGCCAAGGCCGCAGGGAGCACCGCCACAGAGACCACCCCAACCTGGGCAGACAGGAGGCCCCACACCAAGGTGCAGAGCCCTCTGGTCACCCGGGCCGGAGCCGTCCATGGGACAGCACCCCCCGCGGCCAGACCAGAGACCACCCCCAGCCCGGGAGGCCCCCAGGAGGAAACACTGGAGATTAAAAACTGACAGACTAAAACAGTAAAATAAAGCAAAAAGCATAGAAGCTGAAAACACGAGGGACTAAAACATAAAAGTATAAAGGCTAAAAGCACAAGGGACTAAAGGGTAAAATATGAGAGATTAAAACCTTTTAAAATCTTTTTAAAAACCTCTACAGTCTCTGCGACCCTGAGGCTCTCTGGCAGGCTGTTCCACAGTCGGGGCCCATAACAACAGAAAGCCGCCTCCCCGTGCTTTTTTGAACTAACCTGTGGTATGGTTAAAAGGCCGGTGCCGGAGGACCTCAGGGTCCGCGGGGGCTGATAGACTAAAAGCAGGTCAGATAAATAAGAAGGCCCAAGACCGTTAAGACATTTAAAAACTAGTAAAAGAACCTTAAAATCAATCCTGAAACGCACGGGGAGCCAATGAAGTGACTTTAAAACCGGTGTAATGTGCTCCCGCCCTCTGGTCCTCGTCAGCACTCGTGCAGCTGAGTTTTGTAATAATTGTAGATTCGAAATGCTCTTTTTGGGAAGGCCAGAGAGCAGGGCATTACAATAGTCTAAACGACAAGAGATAAAAGCATGCATCAGCACCTCCGTGCTGGCCTGAGAGAGAAACGGGCGGACTCTGGCTATATTCTTAAGATGGTAAAAACCTGTCTTTGTTATATTTTTGATGTGTGGAATAAAACTGAGCTCAGAGTCAAAAATCACACCCAGATTTTTTACAGATTGCGATGGTTTAAAATCCTTTAACTTTGGTAAAAGTTTCTCTTTCAGGCCTTCAGGACCAGTGAGTAAAACCTCTGTTTTGTCCTGGTTGAGCTGTAGGAAATTTGCTGCCATCCATATCTTGATATCTAAAATGCAGTTAAAAAGGACATCAATAGGCCCTGTGTCATCAGGAGACACAGCGATGTACAGTTGCGTATCGTCAGCATAACTATGAAAGCTGATGCCGTGCCTCCTGATGACGTCCCCAAGGGGAAGCATGTACAGATTAAAAAGAGTTGGACCTAAAATTGACCCTTGGGGAACCCCACACCCACACACCCCACACCCAGTTCTTTAATATTAGTAAGTAAAGCGAAGGGAGCAATGTCCGTACATCCGTAAGGAAGATATAATGTTTTGCAGCATCTGCCAGGGCCAGCCAAACTTGTTTGACACCGTGAATACGTATAAAACCGCACGTAGGCTTCATTCTATGCTATAAAAATCAATCACGTCATTACCTGTCAACATATCCATTAATTGACATAGAAACAATTAATTAATACAGTTCATAAATTGAATGATTTATATGTTGACACTGTTTGGACACTTCAGACAGTTTATCTGAATTCTGCATGATGCGAACACGATGAATTCCGTATTCATAGTGGTCATTCTGTTCCAGACGTGACTTTTTTTGCTTATGGACAAGTGAAAGTGCAAATATACTCGGCCGAAGTGCCTTAAAGATTTAGTGTCAAGCCCTTTCAGGGGGTTTCTCTGGGTAACTGACTGCTGTTTATAACGAAAAAGCCAAATGGATCTCGTGCATTTGACAACAAACAACATTTTGTTTCAAACACCGTTGCTCTGCTAATCGACTGGGCCGTGTTACTGTCTGTCTACCGTTCAACAGTCACAACACCTCGCTGACTGTTTATCGCTCTGATTCCCTAGTTATGCCCACCTATGGCCCTAAACTTCAAACTATGACACTCTAATTTCCCCTGAAGCATCAGTTTTGAACATATACGCCGCACTCGAGTTGGCAATAATAATAATACTCAACACCCGGTCAGACTTTTCACATATTATGACTTTTAGACTGGGAACGCTGTGAAACAGTCACAGTTTGGTGGGATTTAGAAACTGCTCTGGTAGGCCGAAGAGAAGATGATTTAGGTTAAAACACAAGTTCAGTTTTGTTATGTTATGAACAAGCCAAGTTCCTCTGGCTTGTGTTTTTTTTTTTTTTGTCATCTAAGCTAAAATGTAATGAACAAGACATAGGGTATTAATTAATTTGCCTGTTGAAACACCATGCTGTTTTCCCACAGTCGGTTGCCAAACTGGCCATGGCCACGAGTGAATAAACAAATAAGGCAATCACAGTGAAATTTCGAGAACGGCTTCACACATCCACTTTGAGCAGAGCTTAAACAATTAACATTAATGTCCTTCACATCCATTAATGAAGAAAAAAAAATACAACATTCACATTTACATAACACACTGAGGTGATTGTGCAGCAATGTGTGTGCTCAGAGGCAATCTAGCTTTTAAGGAGGCCAGATACGGCTCCGTGTTTAGCCCGCGACCGCCGAAGCTGTTTATTATTCTTGGAAGGGAGGCATGCACGTATGTAACTCTGGTTTACAACTTTCCATATATGCTTATATATCTGACACTCGCAGCATGACGACTGATGAGTTATGCAAACAATCCGGAGGACACGCTAAATCCACCAGCACAGGCACGCTGTCAAAGGTGAGGAGAGATGAACATCTAGGTTTGGAAGTTCAGAACCAGATGAGCAATAAACAACATTTTTAGATCTACAGGGAACATCGCGATTTTTATGATGACTTTTTACAGTTGCAGTCATCACCTCTTAGCCACCCTGAAGTCTGTAAGCTCACGGGCAAAGTCATAGTCTAAGTTCCGCCAGAACTTTGCTAAACACACGGTGCCTTTTGTCGGCCTTGGAATAAGACTTGGCACAGATCTTGGCCACACAATCCCCTTCAGAAGTCGACTGTGTCAGTTCTGACACCTCGTGAAGTTATCCCTTATCGATAGCCAAGACAGCGTGTGTGTTAGTTCTTTACTTGAGATAAGAATCTACACTTTTTAGCCCCTCAGCTGTGTACGTTGTAGAACAAGACCGGAATTGTGAGATGGCAAAAGCTGCAGCCAGTTTTTTTTTTTTTTTTTTTTTACTACTTGTTTGCTCACTTCTGCTTGAATAAAGTCGAGTTTTATGGTCTATTTTTCCATAAAGTTTAATGTTTGAGCATTTGGGTTTTATCCATCTCTGTATGTTATATTGTGACTGCGTCTCCTCTGGAGGCAAAATCATATTCGCAGCCCCAATTATTTCCAGCTCTCGCAACAACTGCTGGTCTCAAAACAAGAACTAGAGTGATTATGTTGTGCCGTAAAAAGGAGCCCAACAGGGTGCAAATTCTATGGGAGCAATCTGGGTTCTAGAGGTTGGACGGTTAGCTGCTAGACTGGCATTGAGCTGAAGTGTAAAGTGAAAATCACCCATACAGATAAAATTAAATGTCTCTGCTATTAAATATACATAACTATCAACGGGTGCTTTTCTGGAAATAAATGCTTAAGAATCAAAAGTAAAATTATAAATATGTTTAAATGTATGTACATGCTGTGTACTTTGGATTGATATTCAGCATTTTTCTGATTTTTGGAATCAGTGTGTGGGTTTTTTTTTTTTTTTCAAAAAGTTCCTCAAATTTGCATTTGAAGTACGCTGCTCAAATAAATGTACTTTTACACTTCATCATTGGTCCCCATTCAAAAGGGCGTCTCTGGGGTTTTGCCGCAGCAAACGTGGTTAAGTGGCATGCCGCTGTCAGACACGGCACGCCAAAAGACCACCCTGGTCCCTCAAGGTTAATGCCTAATGACACATGCCCTGATTGATGCCTCTGTCTGCTCATGTTACAAGTCTGTACACTCTCAAGGAAAGGCACAGATGTAAGGAAATAGATAAATAAAATATTTGAAAAACAGCAACAAAAAGATGTATATTTGGTATATTTGTTCATTTGCAATAAAGATATTTATTGCAAATAAAAACCAGACGGGTTTCGCTTTGTAGGTCGGTGAATTTGCTTTACAATAAGCATCCCTCTAATTATCAGTTCTTTGGTGCTGGCTGGCCAGTTGCTACTGGCTCACTGTCTCTGTATATGTCAAGGGGGGGACACTAGAAGGAGGTATGAGAGCACTGAAGCACAGCAGTATACATGTTTTGATTACAGTGGGAGGGATAATCATGTTAAAGACAATGTTACAGTGAATAAATGCCACATGGGGTGTGTTTGTTAGGTCAGTAGCAGATTAGACACTCGGAGGCTGAGAAAACCACTTAGATTACATTATTTTTAACATTTCATTAAAATTCATAGTAGTTGCTATTTAGACAATTGTATGACGCTTGGTGTCTTTACATGTATAATTACATAACTGATACTTGGGATAAAGTCATTAAATTAAAATCACAATTGCCTGATAAGCTTATTTTTACATTTCCTTGTTTGAAGTAACACATCGGACCCCAAGTGCAGCACAAAGACGACACACCTAAAGGGTTTTTCTTTAATGGGTGATAACACTTTATGAAAAGTGGTAAGTATATAGTTCATTAAACTTAAGTTAATAGTTACTTCACTGTCAGTAAACAATGAAATGCTTTACTAACTATCTATTAAGCAATTGTATAGGCTTATAAAACATCAGTTGTGGTCATCCAAATGTGTTTAAAGATGAAATACACAGTACTAATCAACCATTTACAAAGTATTATAACCATCGCTTGCCACTTTACCATAAACAGCTCTTCAGTACATGTGATAAAATGTTTGTTAGCCGTAAAATAACCATAAACTAATGTTTAATTAACTAGAAACGAACCATTTCTTAATTGATAGTTAATGGCTATTGCAGTTTCGAAATGAATGAGTTGTATGGCTTTTCTAACGTCTCTCATGATCACTTTTTTTTTTCATTTGATTTAAAAAAAAAAAAAATATCAATGTAGAAAAGTGTGAAAACACAGTAAACACAAACCATGATGCTGCCGAGAGGCGTGAAGGCAAAGAGGGGCGTGTGCTGTGCGTGCGTACCAGCCTGCCCCTCAAATTAGTGCGGGTCTGAGAGGAGCGAGACGCGGAAAATTAGTCTCCCAGATTACAAGAGTGATTTTTACAAGGCAGCAGCTGGAGACGCAGCACGCACGTTTTCCTCTGTTTGTTTTTCTTTTCTTTTCTTTTTTTTTTTTCCTTGGGCTCCACTGTGACATCCCAGGAGAGGCGGCAGTCAGGATGAAGTTGGCAGTCACCTGGTTTTGGATCCTGTATTTGGCCCTTATCAGTGCGGGACTGTTCACCCGCAATGATCTCAGCGCTGCCCGCAGAAATGTGTCCGACAGTCAGAGCACAGGTGAGGGACAGTGTGTCAGCCGTCAGGTGAGGGCGGATTATTCCTTAATCGCCACTGTGGTTCTTGTATGAAAAAAATAGATATAATATGTAATAAGAAAAAATAATGTGCAGTAATAATAATGATAATCATAATCATAATCATAATAATAATAATAAGAAGAAGAAGAAAGTAAAACATAACAGAAAAAGCATGTATGACATTTTTACAATAAATAACCTATTAAGACATTAAATATTTTCCAGAAAATAATGAAAGTACTGATTTACATAAATAATGAAAAGGCTATAACCTAATTGTGGAGTTCAATCTGCTAGAATAGGTCTGTGTTAATAGAATGTGCACAGAGAATCTTTCATTTATGACCATTTGTTCTTGTGTAAACTGCTGCAACATTAAGACACATGACACAAATGACCAGGGCCAGTTAAACCGGATGGGTTCCAGTCTGCAAAGGAAATCCAGGTTGTATTCAAATGTACTCTGGCGTCAAAATTGAAGCCCAGTCGTCTCAACCTGAAATCCTGTGTAATCATTTTAACACTGGCACATCTGATATCTCATGTTTATTTCACTTCGGTGTCTGGCTGAAGAGAACAATATGTGATTTTGCACAATTTGATGTGATGACATTAAATCGCCTTTCAGTGCAGTCTGTATTTTGTGGGTGGGAGGGTGGGTGTAACTAAATCTACAATAAGAAGCATACCAGGACCACAACCCAGCTGTTCCCATGAATTCACAGCGCCTGATATTTATACACACATTCAATTCAGCTAGATTATTATTTGCATCTGCATCAAATGATACCAGCCACCTTATCACACCAGATTCTGAGTCAGGCATTGTACCCTGAGAAATTAAAGAAAACGAAGTAAAAAACTATAAAACAATACGTACATCTTTTAAAAAGATGCTCATGTAAGGCTGTACTAAGTATAACATGTATATATAGCGTGCACTTTTAAACATGTATGTTCACCACTGGAAAGACTGCAAGGGGATCTGTTGCTCACCTCTGATAAGACATAATTCTTCGAGTCTAAACACCTATAGGAAGTGGTACCACATACATTATTCTACACACCCAATGTAAAAGCATTTTATTTAGCTTTCTCCTCAGGTTTCTCCTCAGGTTTCATCTCTACATACATAGCCGCTGCATTAACGCATAAAAGTCATTAAAAACATGGCATAGCGAAGGCCCACTGTATATTTGGATGGAAAATGTCAAACATAACTTTTTAATGGGACAGTTTTACTAGGCGCATCCAGATTTACGACCGCATAATTTTAGCAAAGCTGTAACTCTTGTTGTTGGTTGTGCTCGCGGGTCGAAGTCAAGTTATCAAAGCGGCACCTAAATGTTTCTATTTAATAGGTTTAAGGTGAAACCCTAAATAAAGGTCTGGCAGCTCCTGGGTTGGATTGACACAACACGATCTGGCAGAGGGAGGCCCTCCTCTGCCTAGCACAACACAGCTGCTATCTGATAAAACAACATACATGACCATTTTTGGCATGTCTGTGTTGTGTATGTACAGCGTGACGTAAACTTCCCTTTTCAGCAGCAGACTCAGACATAACGTTGGAAGTCTGTAGCGTGGTGTGATCATTTAACTGCATGAAAAAAAAACTACTGTTAACTGTACACCACTGTTCTTTTTACAGTACAGCGGCCCATATATGTACACACAGGCTAAGATGAAGATAAGATGCAGCTGGCGAGGGGATGCAGGCTGTTTTCAGCCTTGCCCATAGTGATGAAGTTCTGAGAAAACTGTCAGAGTTATTTACAAAGCATCTTAGCCCTAAAGAGAGCTCCTAAGGTGAAAGTCTGTGAAAGGGCTGGGGATGAGGAGCTTATTAAGGAGAGGGAGGGAGAAATAATCTCCACGCATTCAATAGCAGTGAGCTGCTGAAACGCTACAGATGTTTGTGTCACACCCGAGCAGCAACACCAGAAAGAAAAGTGATCACAGCACTGAGATATTTGGCGGCTGTAAAAACTTCTGGATTGAGGACTTGAGTCTCTAACAGCCTTCCATCAGCAGTGATTGCACGGTGATCCGCTACAGTTCTTACAGCATCGCAGTCACCTTCTCCGCTTTTACTGTACACTGCGAAACATATACTAACCCCACTATTTACATGCCCTCAGTGGCCCGCACAGCCAGTGAGAGTGAGCCATGTATCTGCAGCGCTGTACTCTCCCACGCCAGCCTCTTGGGATGTGCCGTCACGCCAGGTCCCAAAGTTTCCTTTAAGAATATTTTTACACTCATAAATAAATATTGAAGAGATTAAGCAGGCTATTAAAATTTCCTACAGGGTGAATAAATATGAGCAAAGAAACATATGGACTGTGAGCATGTTAACAGGTTTCTACTTAAGTAGAAGTGTGTTTCCCAAAGATTCTGTGGGCCTCTTGTAAAGCAGCCCTGTGTTGTACACTTTTTTCATCAGGCCGATTGATTTAACGGTCCAGTTGTGTTATTTTTGATCAACCAATCACAGCTTTTGAAAGAATGTGTCATACCTTGGGTCAACCACACCTCCCAACTGAGATAAAAATGATGGCACTTTCCTTGTCCAGAGCTGCTCTATGAAGTTGTAAATAACTAAACCTTATTGATAAATCCCTCCTAACCTAGGACTCTTTCAACTTAAATTATGAGTTCTCAGAACATTTGTCAATATGGCCCTTGGCACCTGATGGAATTTCCCTGCATTCATCTGGTGGATAGAAACGGAAGTGACAGAAAGCTGGAGGGGTCTTCAGTTGAAATTGTCTCTTTGTTTTGTTGTCTCATGATTACAGAATGCTTTATGAGCAGGGTTGTGCAGTAAAAGGTATTTTAATGGAAAACTGGGCTCTCAGACTGATGAGCAGATGATAATCCTGAGGCACAAAGAGAATGTGCACAAAAAAAAAAAAAAAAAAAATCACGAGGAAGCAAAAAAATTACCAAAACAACAAGGCACAAAGAGTAGGCGGCAACGATCTGGCTGGGAGAGGATGGAAAGCCGGGCGTAGATGAGCTGCAGGTTGATGAGTTAATGAGAGGCAGATTTGGAGACCGGGCAGAGAAATGAGCTGAACGCAGGAGGATGGAGAGAGAGGAGAGCCGGGAGGGATGAGCATCACGTCAGGAGACACACTCTCAGACAGACATGACATGTCTTACGTCATGCCTGGTAAACCTCCCGAGGGAGGCAGCTCCACTCCAAGCTCCCTGTGGATGACTGAGCTCCTCACCCTATCGCTAAGGCTGAGCCCAGCCACACTACAAAGGAAGCTCGTTTTGGTCACTACCCACAGCTTGTGGCCATAGGTGAGGGTTGGAACATAGATGGACTGGTAAATCAACAGCTTCACCTTCTGGCTCAGCTCCCTCTTCACCACACAGGACCAGTGCAGCACTGCACAAAACCACCTGTCCATCTCACGCTCCATTTTCCCATCACTCGTGAACAAATAAACCCTGAGATACTTACACTCCTTCACTTGGACAAGAAGCTCACCCCCAAAGCGAAGTGGGCAATTCACCATTTTCCGGCAGAGAACCACGTCCTCAGACGCAGAGGCGCTAACCCTAACGCTTGGCTTCAAACCGTCAGCAAAACCACGCAAAGAGCAGCGGTGCAATTTTGAGGTTCTCGAACCAGACAACTTCCTTCCACAGAGCCTGAGCCGGGGTTTACAAACATTTCCAAATATCAATTTTACCAAAAAACACATGCCCAGCTCTGTGTAAGCCTATTTCCAGTAATGGTAATACATAAGAGTCACAAACTGGGACAAATGGTGATTGTACATTTGACAAAAAGCAATCTCTGGCACACATTTTTTTTAGCATTATTTCCTAATCAATAGTCTGACTGTTGTTTTCACAGGGTCTTTGAACAACAACAGACACAGAACACTGTTCGCCAGGAGAGGAAAGTATGAACGACAAAGGATTTATGTGCCGGTAAGATGTTTGTCATTTATATTCCATTCACAAACAGCTTAGACGTATGGTTAACAGAGAGCACTTCTACTTGTCATTACATCATTTGGCTGTCTTTACAGGTCTTGACAAAATTGACTAGACTTTTGTCTTATATATTTTATTGAGTTCCTTACATTATCTCACAAGTTTCCGACAATTTTTCAAACTCACAGAAATCAAAATTTTACTCAGGTGTAACAGTGCCTTTCATTAGGTAGCCTGTCGCTATAAATTCCAGTAGCTAGGCCAAATGTGAATAAAACTAAAACTCTACCTCGTCCATGAACATTTGTTGTGGAGTCACGTCAGATACATTTTCATCCGCATTGGTACAGTAGTAGTTGTTAAATGGTGTTGACCACCACAAAGTAAGTTTGTCCACTTTATCATTTGTGTTTAATTACATTCCTCGCTCATGTTTACCCATCCAAAAAAACTAGATTTCCTAGTGTACATTAGCCAGAATTTAAGCGACAAAGTCATGCACGTGATGTGTGAATGATTGTCCGTGATTTAGTTCAATCATTGAACTCAGCACTCACCAGGAGCTCTTTTTACACAGAGATTCCGCAATAGCACCACAACAAAGGCCAGCCGCTACATGGCGTTTCTTTGTTTGCACTTAACTAAGTAGCACACACCGTCAGAATGTCACACCCCTGTCCCACATTGCCAGCTTAGACTTTCGCGCACATTCACCTGTGGCCTCTAGAAGAAGTTTATATTAAGCATTAAGGGTCTAAAATGTTACTTTTGTGAATTGTACAAACTGCACTGTTTTATCCCAAGTGAGATTTAAATTAAATAAGTCATGTGGTGCAGCTACAGCTTGCACACAGTCACACATGTTCATCAAAGCTTGAAAGAAAAGACTTCAGTCAACGTGTTGGTATTTCAGCACCGAGCCTTTAAGCCGAAAATTAATTAAGACAGCTTCCACGAAACAAAACCAGCACTGTCTAGACTTTTTTTTTTTTTTTTTTTTAAAGAAAAGTGTGATTTTGCTTGATAAATTGATGTTTATGCTCCAACTTCCTCTGTATTTCTGTTCTCTCCGCCTTCCAGAAGCCCAGAGTGGTTCCTGTTCCTTCAGATGACCTTGAACCTCCTGCCAAAGTATCACCCAAACCTGTGAAGCCGAGCTGCTCTCAGCTTACACAAAGCTGTCAGCCCCTGTCTGGCTGCTGTGACCGATGTGCTTCATGCCACTGCCGCTTCTTCAATGCCATCTGCTACTGCCGGAAGACGAACACAGTATGCTAAAAGTAAACAAAAAAGACCACCGGCAAACTGGGGGGAAAACAAACAAAAAAACCCCTGAAACACTCAAACACCCCAGGCCTCAGAACAGATATGCCATTACCCATGCTGTCACAAATGTGTTGTAGGCATCATCTCACAAAATCAGATGGTCAATGCACATGTGAAGAAAGATTATAAAATACACCTCTTGTGAACGGCAGCTGCTTGAAAAATCTATACACCATACTAAGCTTTAATTCTCCTAAACTGTTCCTATATGTATGCCTTTGAGCACTAGTTATTGTATATCAGTTTTATCATCATTGTTGTTTCCATTTTGATGCTGCAAACGTCGTGTTATAGCACCGGTGTCCTGTGACCACATTTGCATTGTTTTGTTGTATGGATATGATTGAGGGTGACTGTGTGAATTATGAATGAGAGAGCTTCACCTGCGGGACAAGAATTGGTCGATCAAAATTTGCAGAGCTTCGATGGTAATCCGATACTGAATCAAACCAAGTGTAGCTGCTCTGGTCACCAAAAACACTGTGTTCTGAAGTCCTGAAGGGGCCCTGCAATTAATCAGTGATCTCACACTTGTAGATTATTTGCTGGCTTGGCAGCCATCTTGCCCCCTGTAACTCCATCACTATCCACTCCACCTGCAAAATGGTGTGTAGTAATGTCAATATGGTTGCCTATTTGACGTACAAATATGAACATGTCAGTGGTGTGGAGAAATGTTGACTGACCAAATTTTATCCTGGCACCTGTATGAGCACAGGTACAAGCCTCCCCCCTCAAAGGAAGAACAGTAAAAACAACAGTAAGGAAGGCCCAACTGGACTCTATGTATAACAGCATATTTGTAAATATACATGTACATTTCTGTTTAAAAAGCTCTTTTTAATGCATCAAAGGACATGTTGCCATCATCTGCCAATTTAGTGGTTGAACACCGATGTAATGCAATGATTTTGCAGGGACTGTGTTAATTTCATTTTTTTTCAGTGAAAAGCATTAGATAATATTATTCCATTTTCAATTTTGGCTTATGACAGCTTATGCTGTCAGCCAGTTTGTTAGCCTGGCTGTGTCTAAAATTAAAAAGATATACCTGATAGCACCAATAAAGCTTAACATTAATATTATACTGTATATATATTTTTAATCCTTGCAAAAAAACTGATGTGCTACAACTCTGGGCAGCACCAAGAAAGTCTGCGCATAGCTCTCTGTAAAACCTTATATTTGTCATTTCTACACCATCAAACTTGTATTCGTGAAAATACCATGTACCCTATTCTAAAGGTGCAATATGGAATATGGATGTAATGATATACCTAATTTCGTGATACGGTGAAAAATGCCATGACACTTTTCATGGGATTGTGACGATATCTTGCAAACATTTTTTTTTTCTTGTTAAAGTTCATGGATCTAACTGGGGGTAATCAGTATGAATTTAATTCTACTATTGCTCCTGGTCATTGTATTGTTTTGTTTGAACAACAGAGGGAACAGTGCCACTCAAGAAGACAGTCTCGTTCTCATAAGACCCGCCCTTCCCCGCCTGTGATCGGTTGACTTCGTTGTTTTATTGTCTAAATTCTTGACTCATTCATTCTCATTGTTGATCGGCCTCTGGAGGTAGTATCAGGGCTGTATAACTGGCGAACCGAGCCAGTGGGAATGGATAAGCCGGCGGCGTGTCGAACATACAGTCTGACGACAACACAGGTCTCTCACTCAACTTAATAAAGAGAAATTTCCCACGAAGCAACATGTTACATGACCAAACAAAAGTAACGTAGTCACTGTAACTGTCTTTGGCAACCTATATGAGGAAAATAATACCACAGCTGTACGTTGAGAAGCGTCCGTCTACACATTTCTGCCTGAAAAACAGCGCCTGTCACCGGTGAAAAACTTTAACTCACAGAGTGTTTGTGATGAAAATAAATCACCACGACCGTCAGCCCTTCGCACCGAAACTTCAGTGAACTTTGCCCCAGAAAACATCCTTGGTCCCCACGAGTGAGTCAGACAGCTTCCAGTTTAAAAAAGAATAACTTCGTCGCTTACCAGGATGTTTGTTTGGTCAGGATCTCAATCACTACAATTTATTACAGCATCCGCATGATTATAAACAGTCCGCGGGGGGACACTGGGTAAACACCTTAAAAACACACCGACGTCATCACCATGCCTCACGTCTCTTTAGGAGCCGCAGCATCGGCTTTCTGTGTGAATTACACAGCGGTTCTTCTTTAAGGCGGCGATGCTTCGCTCTGTGTGAATCACGATTGGCGGAGAATTGGCGAACCAACGCTGCGGAGATAATGCAGCGTCGCTGTGTAAAAAGGGCTACTGACTCATTTTTGTTTGGTTTTGCAGGGAGCAAAGTTGAGATGGACTGAAATGTTGTCTTTTCTTTTGTTTGTATGTTTCTCATGTTTGCAAATGTACTCCTCAGTCTTACCAAATACTACAGAATAAACACATACACTCTCATGCTGCTGCCACCTGTGGTTACATTGTTTATGTGGGTTTACTTCTAACTTGAATGCTGCCATCCATAGCAGTCTGTGTGCGAGTTAGCATGATATTAAACATCACTGTTTTCTTCTTTTGTTGTTTGTGTTGACATGTTTGCAAATTTAGATTTAGCTTTTACTCCCTGATTTAATTTTCTGTGCTGAAAAGTAATACACCCACAAGAAAAGCAGGTTTGTTTTACACAAGCCTGTGAACCAAACCAATCATATTGTTAAAATATGAATTATACAAGGAACACATTAAAAACCTCTGATGAGTTTGTTTAGGGGCAAGCTCTTGTTGTTATGGTGACCGCCACTCTGCCCTCCACTCCACCGCTCTCTGTCTGGAATTACATTTTATTTTAAAGGTCAGCTGACGGAAGTATTGCATTGTTCCGTGGAGCGCGTAACGAAAAGAGGGCTGTTTTATTGTTTCATATGAGTCAGGATGTAACTTAATTATAACAAAAATATTACAAGTCCGATGAGAGGAGGCAGTCATAATGATTTGTGGGCGTTATGGGTGTTAGTATATTATTATGTCTGCTGGATGTTCTTAAAGTACACACTGAAAGTGACAAACAGGTCCAGTTTGTACATCACAGAAATGGAATTGGCTTACCAGTTTAAAGGTGCAGTGTTTAAGAGTCTGGCCACCTGTTGAATTCATACTCAAACCCAGCCTTAGAAATAGAAATATCGTAGAAATACTGTAGACACACTGTAGAAACACTGCATCCTGGCCATACCAGGGGGTTGGGGAATGCAAGAATCAGTTTCTTATTGCAACAAAATCCCCCTCACTGTCACCCGAAGGAGCACAACTGCACAGCTGCAGTCGCTCTAACAGTAAAGGATCAGCAGCTAGGGTGCCATTAATTAACAGCAAATTCTACAGTTCTCATAGACTAGTCAACTTTTATGGTAGGTTACCGTTACACTGAATGTGGTCCATTGCGATTGTGCTTCGGCATTTAGGCACTGGCGAGATGCGGTCTCCAAAACAACTACCACATTTGAACACTGGTTGTCTGAGATATTACATGTGAAGGAAAGAATGAGAGGCTGCTGTCTCCTGCCAAACAATATGTATTGTGAGAAGTATGAAAACACAATCTGACAAAGGATGGCAGATCATGTTTATTTTGTCCAAGAAAAATCACAGGGGAGTGAATCTTCGCCAGGGAAACAAAAACTCCCAAGACGCAAAACGAAATCGGGGCAGGTGATGGCATGAAAGAAGAATAAAGATTGGAGTTGGCTTTCCCAGGTGGAAATCTCTGATGAAGAGAAATGTTTGCAGCCTGACTCTGAACTTGGCTGCTTTGCGCTGGACAGGCAAGAGTAACGCTGAATATTACAACAGACGGTAATATATATCTACAGTTATTATTACCAACAATTTCCCCAATCGAGGCCCAGATATAAGGCACCTGTGTGCCATTGTTCTCTCTGCTGTGGCTGGCAGTGTTTGGTGTGCCAGGCATGCTATTAAAAAACCCTTTTCTTCAAATGTATATTCCCACCAGGCTTGTGTATTATAGTTTTTGAAATGTATTTTAACATGCAGTGAGTCTAACTAATTCGAGTCTCCCCCTTTTCCCTCCGGTTCACCTGCACAATAACACATAACTTTGCTTTCGGTTTTTGTGTTTTGCCCACAGTCTTGCCTTCAGTTTTTGTGTTTTGCCCACAGTTTTGCCTTCAGTTTTTGTGTTTTGCCTTTAGTTTTTGTGTTGTGCTTTTAGTTTAGTTTTGTGTTTTATTAGTTTGAGTTCGAACTATATGTTTTCCTTTGGTTAGGTCAATTTTACTTAGTTATATTTAGGTTGAATTTGTTAAGACCAATTGAATTTACTTTACTTTGACTTTTATTTGATTACTTGTTTTTTTTTTTCTTTTTGCATATCACACAGGTACACACTACTGACTGCAACTTTTTGCTGTGGGGATCATACTGAGGCCTCTTTAAAAGGTAGTTGTAATAGTTATTAATATTCACCATTTCATTTGCTCATTAAAACTTTCCCTAGTTCCAACCCCTCCCTGTTAGTTTTGATTATTGTTTAAAACAAAACCTTTAATTTCCTTTATAACTCAATGCCTATTCAGTTAACAAGCCTGTGTGTCCTTTCCTATTTCCCAGCCATTCTGAATAGTTCAAATATTTCTTGGGGTTGCAAGTCCCCAGGTGGTGTTGTTCAGCACCCACCCCCACCCCCCCTTAGTGCTCCCTTGCCACAAGTTTCCCTGAAAAGAAATACTGCCACATAACGTTAAATATTAACATCCCGTGTGTCTCAGGCAGCCACATGGCAACCTAGTGTTAGTGTTAAGATTTATTTAGATGAATTCCTTGTCTGCTGCAATGACATGGGGTGAAGGATGTATTGAGAAGTCCGGTGATCACTGAGTTCATAGACACTGATGTTTTCAGAGTACTCAAGTCCATATTTAGTAAACAAGTTTCTTGTCCCTGAGGGCCACCACGGCTTCTGGAGCTTCTCCAACATCTTCGAAAAGCGAGGGGTGAATGAGGGTGTGTTTCAATTTCAAACCTCTCCACTAGATGCTGCTAAATACTCCAAATACTACACACTGGCCCCAGCATCAGTCAGACAGATAAAATACATTCAAGACTTGACTAGTATGGTAATTTCAGGCTTACCGTATTATTTGCTTGTAATGTGCAGGATTGGAATGGCTGATACTTGAAAACAAAAGAGTCCAGATTGGGTTTCATGACTTCATGTTCCGCATGTCCCAGAATGCAGCGCTATTATGGGAAAAGGCAAGCCGTCCTAAAATATTCTCCAGAATGCACTGATTCCAACAGTCTATGACTGGAAACAGTGTGTTGATAGCAGAATTTGGACTTTTTTTTTAATATCAGTTTGTTACAGTATTCATACCTAAAGTAATGTAGCCTACTATCCATTTGAAGATTTCTTTATTTATCATTTTTACGTTGGGCATACCAAAATGAAAAACATGCACATATTAAGGGGATTCCATATATGTGCATGTTTTTCATTTTGGTATACAATTATATATGCATATATAGCGTATTTGTATACATGAGTAATGTACAAATTATATATGTCTGCAAAGAGATGATGCATCGTGATTATGTACAGTCAGTCATCATGCTTCCCTGATACTTTATATTCCTTTTTACCTCAAGCGTTCGCTCATCAAAAGACTCAAATGGTGTTTTTCATAAAAAATTCATCCAAGTTGTAAACAACGTGAAGTGAAGCTTACTTCTCACTGTCTGCCATCTTTGTTCGTCAAAAAACGTACTTTACTTCAACAGGAGACATGTTGTTGGGTATGTTTCTTGTTGTTCTGTTGCTGTCTAGAATGAAAGGGTCCCCACTTTTTTCTGTTGAGTTTTTTTCCCAAGGAGAGCTCCTGGAGTGCATGTAGCTTTGCTGGCATGGTTGAACAAGCTGTTATTGACTATCAACAAATGAGTCACCCACGACTGTTGCCAATCACATTCCCTTTACAGCAGTGCATGGGTAGACAGTTGGACTGCGTGGGAGCCAAGCTTTCAATAGTCAGTCAAGGCAAGGTTAATCCAAGGCTGTAGTAGCAAATCAATAGTACCATTTTCTATCTTATAATGCACAGTCATACTTCCAGGTTTTTGGTGAAAGTAACTTAAAAGTAGTGTGATGCATTACTCTGGAAAGACGATGATAAATCAAAGTCATTAGAATGATTACTTAACTGGTAATATATAGTACATTACATTTTGGAAGTAACTTGCCCGATGTATTTTTCCTTCACATTTCAGATCATTTGAGTTATTGTTTTGTTTTGTTTTGTTTTTTCGACTAAATTTTGCACATTGGGGGAGCAGAAAGTGGTCGATCACACAGGACTTCATTTGAGTAATACACTATATTGCCAAAAGTATCCACTCACCCATCCAAATGATTGAAATCAGGTGCTCCAATCACTGCTGTGGCCACAGGTGTAGAAAAGTAAGCACGTTGGCATGCAGACTGTTTCTACAAACATCTGTGAAAGAATGGGTCGCTCTCAGGAGCTCAGTGAACTCCAGCGTGGTGCTGTGATAGGATGCCACCTGTGCAACAAGTCCAGTCATGATATTTCCTCGCTCCTAAATATTCCACAGTCAACTGTCAGTGGTATGATAACAAAGTGGAAGCGACTGAGAGGTTCCACGAAGTGGTAGGCCACGTAAAATGACGGAGCGGGGTCAGCCGTGAAGTTTGGTGGAGGGGGGATTATGGTGTGGGGTTGTTTTTCAGGAGCTGGGCTTGGCCCCTTAGTTCCAGTGAAAGGAACTCTGAATGCTTCAGCATGCAAAGAGATGTTGGACAATTCCATGCTCCCAATTTTGTGGGAACAGTTTGGGGATGGCCCCTTCCTGTTCCAACATGACTGTGCACCAGTGCACAAAGCAAGGTGCATGAAGACATGGATGAGAGAGCTTGGTGTGGATGACCTCAACTGGCCTGCAGAGTCCTGGTCCAACTTTGATGACAGAGACAGAGCAGGCTAATGTCCCTGCTAAGTGCCCCCGCTTCCTCCCCTCCAGCAAAGGAATAAAATGGTGTGTTAAGTGTATCCAACGCTATGGCATAAACAGCGCCTACACGTGTAAGTCGGAGTTCAAGTTGTAAAGCTAAACCCCGAGAATGTTCTGCTTTTCTGCTTACATAGTGATATACTGCATGACACGCCCTTGTGCGTGTTGTTATCCGCTCAACCTGGAAACAGTTCATCACAGCAGCACATGGTTGTCAGGATGATTTGGTTTCATCCTCAGCTGATGCCCTGCCCTTGTTTCATAGCTTGCTGATGATCTTGTGGGACATATTTTTGTTTGTACTAAATCTCAGCACTAAAGGGCTCGCTGAAGGGAAGGCATCATGGGAAGGCAATGTGCTAATAGAACCAGATGCAGCCAGACTTTGTTTTTGTATAAAACACTTGCTGCAGGTAACATTCCTGTAAAGCTGATGGATGACTATGGTAGGATAAGATGGTGCATAAATGGTGCAAAAGCTCTGCTGGCTCATAGTTGTCCTCTTGATATATAAAATCTCATAGAGCTCGGAAGGACATTTGGTCTATCAAATGTGTCTGACCCCACACAGTAAAACACACTGAGGTCACAGTGCACATGAGCCAAAAGCTACAAAGCTTTGTGTCATATGAGGATCAAACTTTATTCACTGCCAGTTATGATTAATGGTCCTTTCTTTTCCATTTCTTTTTGTTTAATCAGCTGTCACTGCAGATTTCACAGGGTCCACACATATGATGTTTGAAGGGCAACTACAAAGATGACTAGCTTAATCCACATATCCCACGTCCCTTGTGTGTCATTCGTTTGTTGCAGGTTCCCTGGGGTAAATAAGGATTTTAAACCCAACTTCTACGTCTATGGTTTCTGAGGACATGTGAATCGATTTTTAAAAAATGACAGCAGTATACCATGAGCACCTAAAACTGTGAGGGGTATGGACATGATGGGGATGTGTCCAAAGTTGCAGCGGCTCCGCAAATTAACTGCTGGGAAATACGCTCAACATCTGGCATCCATTCAGTTAGAAAAAATATGTCGAAAGGACAAAGGTTGACAAATGTGGTGAGTGTTATGTGGCTGGTATCAAGCAGTGATGGAATGTAACTAAATACATTCACAAAAATACTCGACTTTACTTTTTCTACTACATTCTGTTGGCTAATGTCATGCTTTTAACTCCACTAAGTACATATTTCATTAATTCACACAGTACATCAAAGCATAATTTTATATTACTTTATTCTATTTGAAAATAGGAAAACATGGATTCTGGTATACATGTAACTATACAATGTTTATAATTGACTTTTATTTGGACTTTTGATACTTTTACGTTTATCATTGCATTTGTCCGTGTGGTGTTACTGTTAGCGCCACTGTTTGCAAAGACAGCATTAACTATATGGCTACCCCCAGCAGTCTGGCTGCTGTCCAAAGCAAAAAACAAAGGTAACAATCTCAATTTGACCTCAAAACCCAGACCTCAGCTCTGTGAAATGGTGGAGTTTAACATCCGGCTGAATTGAGAAGTAGGCAGGTTTTGTTAATTACCTATCTCGTAGATAGAATGCCAATTTTGAACCATCTTGAGTCCTGGCGATGAAGGCGAACGCGTATATGCAAGCGAACAGACGTGAGAGATGTTCTGTTTGGGCAGCAAGTAGGAGTACAAACTTCAATTTTGTGATGCAACCCTGTGTAGTCTGATGACCACTAAAACACCATGAACCTCGAATTCATAACCCCATATGTTGACATCGGTGCATACCATACCTTCTCTGTTTACCTAAGTTCTCCTCGCAAGGATCAATAAAGTATTTCTGATTCTGATTCTAGCGCAGTCCAATACAATAACACAACATATGGCCTCGTAAAGAAAGGGGTAACAGTTTTTTGGCTCGGCTTACACTGACGATTAAGACTTTCACAAGTCCAATCTGCATGGAGTGTTGGAATTCATTAGATGAGGTGCTTATGTCCACCATATGTTGGCTACAGATAATTTTGATGTTCACATCAGGGCCTAAAACTTGAAAAATGCTACATCATAAGACCCCAGCCAAGTAAAAGCTCTCTAGATGGTTTGGTAATCTGTTTGTGCTGATTTAACTCCCATATAAAAAGGAGTCGGACTTATAAAGACGGACCTCTTTATGAGTCTTAGGGTCTTAGGGTCTGCTTGTAAGGAGTTTTTGAAGAAATTTTAACAAGGAGTGAGCATGTTTCAGCGTAGATTAAATAAGAAGGCCCAGAGAGCACAACATTCTCCACCTGGCATGGCACTGAGAGATTTCTACCTTATATCATGACACAGATAACATATGTATATCCACCTGGGGCCTCAATTACGAAATGGTGGGGGGTTAACTGCTGCAACGGACAGCAAAGATCAGAGGTTACCGATGCGCTTCATCCGTCACCGGTCGTTCAAAATTTGGACACAGAGTTTCATTTTTACTGCAAATGAATACTGGTCCCAAATATCTATTTACAGTTTCCTTGGTTTCGAATAATCAGCATCAGTATCGTCCCTGAAGAAGTCATGTCGGTCGACCCCTTGTAAAGAGACTCTGCTTTGATGAGGCGGATGAGAGTGCCATCTCTTGCCTCGCGGAAGTTGTCATAACGTGTTTTCCAGTTTAGCACATAAAAAAACATTTTTGGTCTTGCTTTACTGAACGGTCATGTATTTTCTTTTATATGATCAGAAATGAAGAGGGAGATATATTTGAATTTCATTTTCTGTGTGACTAGAAACTTTTTTTCATATTCTGAGACTAATCATGGTCTGTTACAAGACAAGAGCGCCAAATGTAAGATAGTACCTTTAGCCCAAGAAACCCACTCTTACGTGATTTTAGAGGATACATACATTTCAGCAATCTACACTGACCGTCGAACCCCTCTGTAACGCTGGCAGACTGGCACATAGCTTGGACTGTGAGGTTAATCAGCTGGGGTTCTGCCTGCCAGATGGCAGCCCCAGAGTAGACCAGATCCACATGTCCGCCATGCCTGCTGGTCCATTCCTGGTCGACCTGCCCGCACAGGAAATGCTGCTTTTGAAGTGGAGCTCTTCTTATGCAAATCAACCTGACAGTTGCCAGTTTGTGATGGGAACCAAGGGAGGCAGCGGCCATGTACTATTCACTTCCAATCATTCCCTCATTGAATCTTGATTGTACGAGTGGCAGTTGATATTGTGTGTGTGTGTGTGTGTGTGTGTGTGTGTGTGCGTGTGTGAAATTTGCCTGTGAGCACGTTCATTAGGTTGTTGTGTTTGTGTTTTGTTTGTTATTTTCTCCCCGTAAATTTAAGATGCGTGTTGTTTCCTCATACTTTCTTAATGAGTCTGCGTTTCCTGTGGCTAGTCCCTGGCTCTGCGCTGCTCCTCTTGTCCTCTGTGTCCCTGTCTCTGTTTCCCCCACGACTCTCTGCTTTTAGTCAAGCCTTTCGTCTCCTGCCTTTCAGTTACCTGCACTTTGGACTGTCTCTATTCTAACAAACAACCACCACCTGCCTACATCTGTGTGTTTAGTTTGGGGCCTGAAAATCTGGTCAAAACACATCAGTTGTGGATTCATCATGTATTTATAGACATGACACAATTATGAATCATTACAGGAAAAAAGTGGGCTGCTAAACATACAGAACATACATACTGTTCAAAAGTAGAAGTATATCACGGCAGTCCTCAGTTCCAGGGATTTCTACAGCTCTTATTTTTCTGTGACATTCATGAGGTTTTACTGAATGTACTGTATAGTATGAAAATATTACCATCTCTGCTGGGTCAGAAATATATGTACAGATATTTGTCCTCTGGCTGAATTCTTTACCACTCCTCTTGACAGAATCGGGGAAACACACATTTTCCGGGCGAAGGCTTGTTTTTTCAGCACGGTCCATGTGTTCTCGATGGGGTTTTAAGTCGGGACTTTGGGAAGGCCAATTCCAAAACCTCTGATGTGTGTTCGGGATCATTGTTCTGTTTGAAACACCCATCTGCACGCAAGACCCAATTTTCTGGCTGATAATTTTTGGTTTTCCTGAAGGATTTTGAGATGATCCTCCTTCTCCATTATTCCATTTACTTTATACAGAGCACCAGATCCATTGGCAGCAAAACAGCCCAACAGCATAACACTACCACCACCATGCTTGACAGTATGGTGTTCCTGGGGTGAAAGGCATCACCTTCACGCCAGTCGAACTTTGAGGTGCCGGCAGATTCGGTTTCTATAATAAATCAGTTATTGAACCGAACTCCATGAAGGTTTTTTGTGACCAGTAGTGTGTTCAGACTCATTCCATCACAGGAAAATGAGAGCTGCAGAAATCACTGGAGCTAATGACTGCTACAAGTTTCTTTACAAGTGTATATGAACTTTTGGCAACTGCCGTAAATGTGAGAGAGAAAGTGTTTATAAGAGGTGTTCTTTGGCGTCCTCTGCTGGCACAGACACACAGACACAGACACAGACACAGACACACACACACACACACACACACACACACACACACACACACACATTAAAATATAAAAGATTTGCAAGGCCAGGTTACAGTTCTTTGAATATGGCCACAACCATCCATTTAAAATGCTCCACAACATCATATAAACCAACCTCAAATATTATTGGGCTATCATGAAAACCACTGATCGACGTAAAGGTTTTTAAAAATACTCTATAGAAAATGTTTCTATGGGATAAGATTTGTTCAGCAGCATATGTCTACAAACTGAGTGTCAGTCTGCGTTCGTCAAAAGTTTTTTTAAATTCAAATCTGACCTGCTGAATATCAGGCAGGCCCGTGCAAGGAATGAAAATGTTTATTCGCACTTGACAAGTTTTGGGATGTCAGTGCCGCCAACAACACTGTATCAGCCCTGGAGCCTGGAATGTGACTTTTTGATTGTGAAGTATCAGCCATGCAAGGATGCACAGCACTGCCTCCATTAAACAATGTTTTCAGTGACACCAGAGATTTTCCTGTAATAACGTATCAAAATGACTGCCTACCAATATCTGACTTTGTAACCGAATAACATCGAACAGAAATAATACAAAAAGCATCCCCAAAAAACACAAACAAATCAGAAGCATGACTTAATAACGTTGGGTCACCTTGGTTTTATGCCAGCATGAACTTTTTTTTTTTTTTTTTTAACAATAACAAAACAATAAGACTGGATCTACTCAGGTTTAATATTGTTGCAGATGAACAGGGTAAACTGTTGTGATTCAGTCTTTCCTGGCTTTGAAAACTCACTTTCCAGGCAGCACAACCTTTAAAAAAAAACAATGCTTGTTTCTGACGTCCCAGGATATAAGTGAAAAGGCATCTGGTGAAATCGGTGTTGTCTGCTGATTGTTGACCCGAAAGCTAATTCACAGCCTATATAACTCATACGAACATCCTATAAAGTAGCTACAATTATTGTATCATATTTATTGAGAACGGTATACAGCTTGGGCTACCCTCCAATTTCTTCCACCAGGGTTTCTCCCTTTCACCGTAAGTGTGCATCACAATCACATTAAAATAATCTTTAAATTCGTTCAAGCTTCAGCCAAAGATGTGAGTGCAATGGAAGTGAAAACACCAAAAGGCTTGACGAGGCCAGACTTGTGACGACACAAACCTTGCTGTAAACAACGGATTCCAACCTCAAAGATGGTGAATGTCAAACGTGTTTACTCTGGGAATTAGAGTCTACAAAACCACCAAGCTTTTGCCTGGTGTCAGACAATGTGGATGTGGGGTGTATCTTAAAATTGTGAACTGACATGCCAGACTACAACAGGAGCCTCTAAAGCAGGCAAACAGAGCAAATAACAAATACCATGAGCTGAGGCCAGCTTGTGCAAACTGTGCCTCTCTGTCCCCTTGATAAATGTGGTCAAAAGACAGTAGTGTGAATATGTCATTTTGCAATTTATTTCTCGATAAAGAAAATAGTGATAAATGTTCATTCAAAAACACACACAGACAAATTCTGAAAGTCCTAAAGTTGAGAAACACTGTAATATACAAACATCACAAAAACAGTGAAAATTGGTGAGACATGAGGATAGAATATCACACAGATTCAAATAGGCCTAAGAGAAACATAATAAATATTGATAAGGAAAATAATCATGATTCACAATACAATTAGGAAAGATGTACTCACATTCAGATTGACAAATGGACTTTATTGAGGTAGTTATAAGTGTATTTAAATTTCTTGGTTTGTGCAAAAATAAAAATAAAAAAATAATACACACATCATTAATATTCATAAAGCACTAGTAGATGATGTGTGCAGGACAAGTACATTGCCTTTGTGTACTTATCCATAAATTAGTCTGCGTTGCTGGGTTGTTCAACAGCATCATAATATATTCATATATGTAATGATTGTCTCGGAGGGCTAACTCTCGCGTCCCGTGTTATTACACAGCAATATTTGGGGTGGCGCGCCTGTCGCCCGTGTGTTTTGCTGGTCGGAGGCTTCTGCAAAGAGATGGCAAGAGAACCGTAGCAGTCAGTGGGGCCTGCACGGTTGGGCATTTTACTGACAACCGTAACGTTAGACAACCGCAGAGACACTGAAGGTAGACAGGAGCGGAGCGACGGACAAGGTAAAAACACAACTGCATAATGTTACCCCAGCCTTTACGAACGACTTTCTCGTGATTGTCAGATAAGGTTTCTTGAAAAGTCTGTCTTTCACGTCCAAGCACAACTGTTAGACTATGTTAGCTCGGCGATGGCGGATAACTGGCTAAGCTGCTAAGTAAATTAGTTAGCCGGCTAGCTGGGAGGATAATGGCTTACTTGGGCAAGTTTGTAACGTTAGCTTGCTAAACTAGCCGTGTCTGCTCTACTGTAAGTTGCACAGCTGAAGACTGACCAAACGAATTGGGTGTTTGCATTGTGTGCTCATGTAACCAGCTGGCCGGCCAGCTAGATGTCGTAACGGTAGTTAAACGTATAGTCAGCTAGTAAGTAAGTCAGCTAGCATGCAGCTAGCTACTCAGAGAAATAACACGAAAATGGGGATTTTTTTCCTGGGGCTAGCTGACTAGCGTATTGATAGCCCCCGTTGGCTAACGTTAGCTGACTTTAGCTTTCGTTGGAGACAAGTGCCAGTACATGTTTACATGATGATAGCCAGCCTTATTTGACAGATACTGAACGTATGTGATATGTCTGGAGCAAATATAAGCTAACTAAGTAACGTTACTGAATCAGATAACAATCTTCGGGCCAGGAGTTGCCTATTACTTAAATTACTCTTACTCTGTCTGCTAACGTTAGCATGACAGTAGATAATCCAAAGTTAGCCAGTGATCATTAACCATATCAGAGTTTGTGTGTGACAGTCAGTGTTTGCCTTGAAGTATCAACAAGGTTCTGTTAGCGTGATGTCGACAGACAGTGTGAGCAGTCTCCTTATAACTCACTAATTAATTCAAAACAGTGGTTATCTTTAACTTTTTTTAAGGTGTTGACAGTTGTTGTTTATAATGTGTTTCTTTGGTCATGCACAATAGAGCACGGGGTCGTGACGTGAACAACGCAAGGCATTACTTACTGATCTGAGACGGAGGTAAACACAGGCCTGACATGAAGCACAGTGTTATTTGATACAGCGTTGCTACATATCAGTAGCACAACTTCTGTAAATACTGGGCAAGAACAGTGTAACATCCGTACTGTAGCAGTCCCTAACTGGCAAAGACATCATTTTGAGCACAATGCGTTAAAGGGCTAACGTGGCTAACTTCGTTAACACCTAATGGGAATCCCTATCAATCAAGGCTAGGCCTGGTCGTCTTCCATTCCCTCTTCTGCAGATAGGAATGAGCTCAGAGAGAATTGATGACTGATAAGGTTTTCTTGACAATTGGTACCGTAGTTCAGGGCCATCGGTGTGTGTCCTGGTGTTTCTCTAGTATGACGAGTGGTTTGGTAGCTCAGCCTGTCACATACTGTATATATTAATGCCATATTGGGAGGGAGTTACTTACAGGAAGCTGTCACTTGAGCAGCAACTTTTTCTGGCTGGCTTTGAAATGTACTTGTTTGTGTATCTCTCTGGCGATCTCGCTCTTGCTGTCTCTCTCTCTCTCTCTCTCTCTCACTCTCTTTGTCACTCTCACACACACAAGCATACATACACACTCATACACACTCATAGACATTGACCTTTGGAAAGCAAGAAGGCAGCTGCCAGGGAAAGAGGGAGTTGTAGCCTGCCACCGCTGTGTGACTCTGGCCTGTCATGCCAACATGAAGAAAAGCTATGAGAATTTAACAGCCCCTAATTGTTGTTGAGATAAAGGAGAGTGAGGTTAAACATTGTTATTCACTAAACAGCCTTTTACTGTATGCAGGGAAATCTAAAGCTGTCTTGGCGCTTTGGCCAAACTACACTATTATCACACAGGAGTTTAGGAGTTTAGGAGTATCTGATGGTCAGTAGACGGCTGCAGTGAATCATACAACTTTTAAATGGACTGATCAGGACCTTGCAGGTAAAACTGCATCTTCTCCTGCCACTTGTTGTCATAAAATTGAATTCTAAATACACTTAAGGGTTGGGTATATTTTGATCCAAACAAAAGACTGGTTTGTGTGATGTATGTGTTGTGGCTTAAAGGGTAGTCATGGCAAAGATGAAATTGTAATCATAATCTACTTGAAACCATGTTGATGGAAAGTCAGGTGATGTTTTATAGTCAAATAAAACAGCATTACAGCATTCTGCTAAACACCTCAAGTAGATGGAGACTTATTGTCTTGTAAAACAAACAAACAAAAAAAAACAAACACCTCATCTGTAGTCGGTGCAGCAGTTCGATGAGCGTTGCTGTCTAAATAATGTCTTTTGAATCAATCGGGGGCTTCTGAAGGCTCATACACCAGATGATCCAAATTCCTGGGCCAACAGCTTGTACAGGCATGGGATGGACAGCACAACAAAGTTTGAAAAATTAACATTTAACACACTTAAAACTGACAAACAATGAAAATATTTAACTGCATAGCCTACTCACCCATGGTAGAAGCACAAAAAGCATGGGAAAATTATGTAGTAAACACAATTTGAGCAAGTCAACAATACCAAGCAGGCATGTTGCTCAGCTTCAAACACTATGGATGGGGTATCAAGGTATGATGATGGGGTAGCCAGACTGTGTTGCACATGCACACATTACTGAGAACTCCCCATTTATGCCCATTTTTGTGTTGCTGGGGTGTGTGTGTGTTGTGGCAGTTCTTCAGTCCTCAATGTAAGCAACATCACCGCTGATATCATGGTCTGCCAGATGTATTCCAGTGAAGACAGCTAATACTGTGTATATGGGCCTGAGTTCTGTGTGAGATAAGAGAACCTTAATACTTATGACAGCAGGCTCTCAGGTCTGACAACAAATTCCCTAAAGAAGCTATGGCATGTATGCAGACTCACACCACAAAATATAAAGTGCATTGTCTAGCAGTAAGCAGGATACTAGCTGTTTTGTAAGCAAATCCACCCCTGCACCGACAGGGCTGGCTTTTTTTGGTCTTTCTTCCTGGCCGGTATATAACAGTAAAAGTGTTTTTTAACCTAAGCTTAATGATCCTATGTTTTCAATGCTATTCCAGGTGATGTATGTAATGTGGCCAAGAGCTGGTGAGCAGATGTTGACTTGAAGACAAAACAGCTTGTTGCTGTGTTGTTTTTTTTTCTGGAGCCTACTAAGGGTGTATAAGGCAGTGCATATCAAATTGTTTTCTCTATATCACTTAAGGGATGCTGTCTTTTGCAGGGACTTGTTGAGGAGTATGACTAATGTGCTGACAGTGGTTAAATGTGTAGAGGTCTTTCATACATCAATTTCCCATCTCTTTACACTACTGGATGTCTTCACAAGGCATTAAAGGACACTGAGTTTAAACTTGCGTCCATCTGCCCAGCATTATCAGACAAATACACAGTATACGACACTTAAAATACCTGGTGTTCTGGTGGGGATTTTATAGTAAGCTGGTAGTTCAAACATAATCAAGATTGTATTAAATAATGTAACTGTAAGTTCTTTCTTCTTTCACAACATTTGTTTTCTGTCATAAGGCTCTCTATTAAATTATGGCTCAGAGTCTGTCATACAGAGTTCACAGTCATGCCTAAAGCAGATTTCACAATTGAGATGCCTCAAGCTGGTCTGCTACATTGATATTTACTAAAAAGAACTTTATTCATAAATTGCTGTAGGACACTTTAGAAAACCATTAAGGGAGAGCTGTGATGTAGTCTGATTTTCTTTAAGCAAAGCTACTCAATAATAATAATAATATTGATTTAAATTGATCTTAATGTGTTAAAGTGTTGAGGTCTTAGCTTTTACAGTGTGTAAGAGGATATTAGTTCTGGCATAGATCAGGATCAAAGGGGGGAACACTTGATAAGGAGATCCCTACAGCTCACCTGGCTTGTGTTTTGATTTTTAGAATACACTCAAGAACCCACAGGAAATCCACACTGTCACAGGCAGAGCTTAAAAACCTCACACAGAAAGTGCTCGGGCCAGGAATTGATTAGGTCCTTCTTGTTTGAAGACACGCCACTGATCTTTTTGCTGTGTTATTCCCTGCTAAACACTTCCAGACTTCCTTAAATAGAAACAGTGCTACATTTTCTGAATAAGTGCGCTGATTGGGGTTGTTTATTGTATGTCACTTTCAAACAAATGAGAGGCCCTGACATGCCACATTGTGCTAATGGTTTTTCTGATTTGATATATACCATTCTGTGTTAATGTGGATGTGTTTTAGAATGTCTCCACTTGGGTTTAAAAGAATCTGCATATCTTTACCACATACCTGTTACATAAACTTGGCTTTGTACAGCCTCATCAGCTTGAAACAACCTGCCGAGAACCTATCAATCATTCTTGCACGCGACTATTACTTGTTATCTTTACTGATCCCTCACAGGGATCAATAAGGTATTTCTGATTCTAAATATTAATCATTAGTCATAACTCACTTGGATTACTTTTATGATTTTACCAGTGTCTTTGTGTCCTTTTGGCTCAAGTTTTGGCTTTAGTTATTAAACAGCTTTTATTTCAGCTACCTGATACATATGTCACACCTCCAGTAAACACATTTTGAAACCGCTACACATGGTAACGTCCTTCACATTCCTTAGAATGGATGCAATTCTCATTGAAATCTCAGCTCCGGGATTATTCTCATCCATTTAAATCAGGTACTTAAACAGAGATTGAGATGTTTTTCAACAGAGAATGAATGAGTTTCTGTAAGGCGACAAATCATATTTGTTGTTTCATATAAAAGCCCTGTAGTGTAACAAATTAGCATAATACCTGTTGATCAGTGTGTCAGTCAGTTCATATAAGCAGTTCCAGCGGGATTTGAGGCCAGTCTGTTGCCATGCCAATAGGTGTTTTCATTTACCCTTGAGAGTGATGTTTGAAAATGACTGATGTGGTGACTGCTGGACCCTGTCCAATCCCAGTCATTTATCCCACAGTTTTTTTTTACTGTTATAGCTGCCACCTGCCAACTCTGTATAGAGGGCTGTTAAGCAGTCAGCCTCTTCCTCAGGATCTGTTGTTTTGTTCAGTGATTGATTTCCTTTCTGTGCCTCATCTTGTCTCCCCATAGCTGTAAATGGAGATTAGCAACATAGTTGGCATGTTAAATCAACCAAGTTTCAACATTTGTTTTATATCAAGCTTAATACTTTCCCCTCTGTAGCTTTTTTTAAGGGATGTGTCACATGTTCTGCTTTTATTCTGCTTTTTATGTAATTACTTGGTGTAAAGTATGCTTGAAAACTAGAAATGGTTTATTTTTACTGAGAGGTTTCTCACATTCAAATTAAGTGATGGGTTCCAAAAAAATAAGGTGAACTAACTCAGGCACAGAGCTTTTACTTTAAAATGGCTGGCAGCTCACTAATGGACTCACTTTGTCTGAAGCAAAATAGTAGACTTGGCTTTGCCTGGCAACATGCTGCTGACTCTGATCATTTTTTTCACCATCTGCCCTGCAGCACACTGATCAGGTAATTCTAGTACAGACTATCCCTATCTTCTTAATTGGGTTCATCCTAAGCTGCTTAAAAGCTGCCGGCTCCATCTTGGGGTCTGTGTTGGATGATGAGCCAGCCTTTGTGTCAATGTGGTACTGTGGTCATTTAATCATATCAGAAAGCATTTGGTCCTAACGTTGGTACAAAATCAGGAAACAGTGGGTGTAGTGACTTCTTGAACCAAGACTATTGATGGGCATGTTTTGTCACCTTTTTGTCTTCTTTTGCCCTTTTGGTTTCTGTGGAGGAGGCTGGCTTGGCTGATGTTCCTGAGATCATTTGTTATTACACATGCAACTTATTTACTTCCTACAAATTGCATGCATACGTGTGTGACATATTCAGTATGAAGGGTTTTGCCATATTAATAATAGTTACATTCAGTGAGGATTAATGAAAGTTAAAATTTTGTGAAACTTTTCTATGGTCTCATTTATTTATGTTTTCTGATCAATGACAACAAGTTTGTATTGACTGAATTTATTTGAGATTTGAGATTTTGAGATGCCAGATAAATGATGACTTAAGAAATTGCAGTCTTAAGGCAGAACAAGATCTTTATTTCATATTTCTACCGATGTACTTATATATGTGTGCTTGTAGCTTTTACATTAATGTGTCTACATTCAATTCATATTTAATCTGTGTAGGTCCTTTAATGGAAATACTTGGTCTTAAAGTGCCACTGTGACTTTCACAGAAAAGTAAACATCAAGTCGACCGCTTAAATTGTCAACACATTACAGATTGTAGGACACAAACAGAGTGATAAATTGGTATCTTAATCACACTGTGAACTGCTGAGGTTCGTACCAGCCTTCCTAAGATTTGTCCTAAAAATGAGCCCTTTTCTGTTTTAGAGGAATCATGGGACACGGAGTGGGCTGAACCAGAGGGTCTAGCAGCACACACCAATTGTGAGTACAGATTGTTTTTCCAGCATTGTGTTCTATGTAGCATTACAATACACACATATTACAACATTAAGTAAATAATGGAACATTACACTTAATACAGGTAAATGTCTCCAGCTAAGAGCTGGTAGTTGCAATTTTTACAATTCCTCAGCTGTTTTTATTGAAACCCTACACAGTCCATCTGTTTCTTATTGTGAATTTACTGGAAATATGTCTCATCTGCTTGATGTCTGCTCTGTTTGCTCTGTTTGTGTGTGTGTGTGTGCGTGCGTGCGTGTGTGTGTTTTATAGGTTCCCACTGTGGTGTATGACATGGCCACGGCCTCATCTAGAGCAGAGTCTAGCCATAACCACAGAGGAACATCACAGCTCCATGCCATTGGTGAGTACACATGTGCAGAAGGCTATGATATCTAAGAGCGGCAAGGTGGCTTCAGGGTCTAGACCCTGTCACTCCTCCCCCCCCGTCAAGGATCACGTATAACATCATTTGATTTGAATATCTGAAGAAGACTTTATGCTGAAATTGTAATGAATGCAAAAATTTAAAATGTGAAAATTTTAACCAGTCTCATCACTTGCTGTATGTACCCATCACCAGTTTCCTGTGCCAAAATCAAGAGGAAGAAGAGCCTGTTTGGGACTTCCATTTATGTGGAGGTGACAGCGGAGGGGGAGTCGCGGCGCACAGCAAAGTCTCACAGCTCCTCCAGTCCTAAATGGGATGAGAGGCTTACTCTGTAAGAAGCAACTGTTTGCTCCTCTGTGTATTTGACACTCTGTGCCTATTTAACTTAATGCCAGTTTGTTGGTATTTTCCTTCCCTTTCTTCTGTTTTTTAAACATCTGTGGCCTAAGGTTACCACGGTGGTCATGGGTTAGTTTTCGGGCATACATTTCATTACTAGTCCAAAAATAAAATGTTTTTACTTTCTTTATCAATGGTTAGTAGGATAGTAGGACAACGGACGCTACAGCAGCAGAGTTGCACCACAGAGTAGTAAGAGTCAGATTTCACTCATCATAGCACCAGAGTGAAGTTGATCAGCATGATAATAGTGGTCAAAGCAAACAGCAGAAGCACCTGTTTGGTAGTATTTCAGATTAAAACCCAATGAACCCTATAAATAACAGCAATAAGTCCTAAAATCACGTATTAAAAGCATTTCCTGGGGCTAGCCCACCTCATGGTAACACTTTTTTCACCAGTGAAATGCTTTTAATGTGAAGCTGCGGCTGTAGGAAATGTTTGGTTGGCAACAGTAAATTAACCTTCGATAGAGGGTGAGCATCTTTTCTTGTTAAAAAAACAAATAACATTTCTATGTTATTCATCAACTTACTTTTGTAAAAAGAGGTTGCTTAGCTGGTGGGAAAATGATGTCACGATGGCAACCCTACTGTGTGCACAAGAAATGTATGAAGTACAAAAGATGGAGCAATATTTCTGTCCACCTTTTATAGGATATCTTTAAGTATGTTGGTGCTGGTGCAGAAGTTTGCTTTGGTCTGCCTGACAATGTTAAACTTTACCTTACTCTACAGGAATTCAAAATATAGTGACAAAAAACTGTCAGGTGGCTCATCTGATAATTACATACAAGAACAATTCTGTGACAACACAGAGAGCTCTTTGTGTCATAAGGAGACACCAGTGGAGCCAGCAGCCTGGACACTTTTACAACTGTCTGACTTCCAAATGGCTCAGCCACATGCCATGACATGTCAGTGCTAATGCTTATTAACGTGATTTGGTTATTATTACTGATAAGACAATACCGTGTTTTTGATCGTATGCTTAGGCTGTGATCTAAATCTTTCTCTTGAAGCTGATTTTCCCATGCGTGAATACAGAGGGTGTGCTGCGTTGTGTTAATTTTGTGTAAGGACAGAAAACACGAGGATAAGCAGCATTGTGAGACCAGCACATCAGTTGCTTAGCTAGTAGCAAGGCCAAGTAACTCTTGTGGGAGCAGATGTCAATGAAATAGAGAAACTGGAAGATTTAAGAGGGTCTCCACGCCACATGTCTGCAGCTTAGTCTTAAAACAGAGTTACCATACTGCGCCATTCTGCGTAAGCCTAGCTAAGAAAACAAAAATGACAATGGCACAGCTAAAAAAACACTCGTAACAGTAGAAGAAAAGATAATAGGCTGCAGGCAATGCAACAGAGCATCTTGGGTCCACCTAACTGAGCTGGTTAGTGTATTTTCTCTCCCGCATGTCACAAATGCCAACACCTCCTGCCTTACAGCAACTTGAAAAGAACATTTAGAGGTCAATGACTGAAAGACCAGATCTGTGCCTGTCCTTATGGTGGTGTATTTGTGTGATTTGTGGTTGTTTCAGAAGTTGTTTTAAGAATTCTATGTTTTTGTTTGTTGTTTCTGACTTTCTAGGAATGTAACACCGCACACAAAGGTGGACTTCAAAGTATGGAGTCACAACACCCTGAAGGCAGATGCTCTGCTGGGCAAAGCCACGTTAGACTTGATTCAAGCCTTGGAGCAGCATGACAGAAAATGTATGATTAAGCTATATAAGATCTAAAGAACCATATTATAATACAACATGTCCATTTTTTAACACATGCAGTTGTGGCACATTTGGTCTAGGACTTGACAACAGTTAGTTAGACTAACTGAAATTGCTGTAATGTATTCTGAACTAACCTTATCCTTTTGCTACATACTTACCCACAATCACCATGACAACACGTTTGTGGCACACAATGATCAATGTGTCTTTTTCTCTAATGTGAACATTGTAGATGAAGCATTTCTGTGGAAGTTGTGTTCTTTGTTTTGTTTTTCGTGTCAGTCTATTGTAATGCCTCCTCCTACACCATCCTTGCTTTGTCTCTACAGTGGAGAATGTGAAGGAGGTGCTGAAACTGAGTGTCGAGCAGAAAGGAGCTCTGGTTCCCATAGGGGAGCTGACTGTCTACCTAGATGGCCTGTCTGTGACTGACCAGGAGGATCTGGCACCGCTTACCAACGGCAATGCAGCAAATGGCACCAGTGAGCTGAGTATTTATATGTCAGGGGTGATGGTGGGGTTCCCACCTTTTACTCCCACATGTAACAGTGGAAGACAAACAATGAGGAAGCACAAGGAGATAAAATGGCACAGAGACATGAATGCAGATGTAAAACACTGGTATCTGATTCTGGTACAATTAAGTTATTACCACGTCTTCTTCGTTGAAATGATTGATATTGTGCACAATAACTCTAAGCTAACATTTTATCTCCCATCCTTTACAGAAGTCCAACAGAATGGTGATACCATCCATGAAAATGGAGACACATCTTCCTCTTCCTCAAGGGCTGCCAACAGGTAAACTGAACCAATTAGCCATTTTGGGAAGTTTTGTTTCTCCACGCATATTTTACGAGAAGGAGGTTCTGTGTACTTCACTTCTCCTAAAATGGTTATTGGCCTTCAACTGTTGAGGATGTTTACTTTTGATGCTTATTATTATTATTATTATTATTATTATTATTATTATTAATAATAATAATAATAATAATAATAATAATAATAATAATAATAATAATAATAATTATTATTATTATTATTATTATTATTATTATTATTATTATTATTATTATTATTATTATTATTATTATTATTATTATTATTATTATTATTATTATTATTATTATTTCTGTCTTACTCTCCCTCTGGCAATGAGCTCCTGATACTCTTCTGATGTTGCCCCACTGGTCCCAGTCTTTATCTGTTATCTAAAAGTGCCCTTCAGAGAGACTAACAGGGTTTTTATAGGAAAGCCACAAAGGAAGTAAGTCTGCTCTATGCAACAGACGGGGGAGGTTGGTGGGGGCGTCGAGAGGATTGTGGCTGCCTGGCTCGTCTCTGCATTGCAGTTGCTGAGAGGACTGCAAGACACAAATGGGAGTATATGTTAAACTTAGCGGTGTTCACTCTCCCAAGGAGATCCAGAAATGTTTGAACACTCAGCCAGATAGGAAAGGTAGCTAATGGAGTATTTGTGATGGTGACACAGAATTTGCCTTTGTCATTGTTGTCTAAATAATGAAACCATAAACATGTGTTTACCAAAGCAAGACTATTTAAATTACATATTTACACATTTTGGTTACAATAAAAGATTAGTTCTTCAAAACAGGGAAGCTGCAAACTGTTTATTCAAAATACAAACAAAAAAGAAACTAGACGATAAAATATGAACAAGAATAAAAGATTTAAATGGACTAATAATATATTAAAATATCATTTTGGTTATTGACCAATTAAAACAACAACTAACCAAAGTGTGTCCTTTTATTGTCTAATAAAGTAGGTTGAAACAAATTTATTACAACAAATAAGAAATTAGTTTTTGAATCAGATATCTATTGTAGATATTTCTCAGGTACAATTAAAGCATCTTCACTGTAAAACACTGCAAGTAACAGTCTATAAGTCTCTTTTAAAACAGAACTGGTGCTCTGTTATGACAAAATAAGCCTAATCAATGTCGAAGTTGTGTAAAAAAACACGAAGTCTACAGTTGAGAGGCTCAAATGATTAGCTCCACCAACTTTTTGCAGCTAGTTCTGATTTAACGGACATTGCCACCCGAATAACCAAAAAAAACAACAGCTGTCATCACATTTTTAGTGGTTTAAATGTTGTTAAGCTGTGATTGGTGCATGGAAATCCAGTGGGCTCCAAAAATGTGAGACCATTAGTCAAGATACTTTAATTTGAATGTAATACTGTTTTTTTTTATTACAAATGATATTAATAGCTTAACAACTTAAGTAAAAAGTTGAGTATTTGAAAGATGTCCATGAATTTCAGAGTATTTTAGTATTTTGTGTCTCCCTATTTGCTTTAATGACAGCATGCACTGTCAAACCTAATGACTGACCATTTCAGAAACAAAGCTTGTTTTGATGCCACAGAATGCCTGACTTTGTCAGAGTTCAAGGGCCCCCATACATTTTCATTAGTGTGGCGGTCACTTGACTGTGGAGGAAAGTCCATGACAGTCAGGACTGTTTGTCTTCTTTGGTCTGTCTTGGGCTCATTATCCTGCTGATGTATGAATCCTGTGCAGGTCTCCAACTCCAGAGTAGGCAAAACACCCCCAGACTTGAATATTGCCAACACCGTGTTTCTCTGTTTGAAACCCTTTGGTATCATTATCTCTCTTGTTAATTTCCTTGCTTACACACTTCTGTTACTGCTATACATTCTTTAACTTGATATCATCAGCGATTATGACTTTTTCCAGTTATCCACTGTAAAAATCCAGTATTACTTTTGCCTCAAACATCTGGCTTTGTTTCACCTCATGATAAGTGGTTTAGAAACAACTACTCTTCATCTGAGTTCACTACATTACATGATAGCCAGATTAGAGTCCTGTGTGGTTTATTTAGCAAATGTTGTTAATGAAGTTGCTTTTTTTGATCTCTGTGAACTAATTTTGATGTATTGATCTTCCGATGGTGTGGGGCTGTTTTTCTGCCAGTGGATCTGTTACTCTAAAATGGAATAATGAAGATGGAGGATTATCTGAAAATTCTTCAAAGAAACCCTAAAATCATCAGCCAAAAGATTTGGTCTTGGGTCTTTTGTGCAATTAGGTGTTCCAGTCGGACTATATAAGAAATGGCTTAATCAGGCTAGTCCTGACTTGGACCACATTGAAAACAGTAATACCATGGTCAGCAAACTGTGCCAGAAATGAGTATTTCTGGCAGTGTAGGCAGGTGCCAATTCCAGCTGGAAAAGGAAATCACCATCTCGATACAGTATGGATAGGCTGATTTCTTTTCCCAGCAGGATTAGTAACTTGTTTGTGACTAAAAACTTTTGAGATGTACATGTTATTTACAAGCGTATGTTAACTTTTGACACATCTATGTGTTGGGAAATGTACAGGCTTCACTTTCTGTTCAGTGGTTCTTACCAGACATTGTGTATTGAGTAAGAGCTTTTATCATTTTTGAAATTAACATTTAATGAAGAGGTCCTCACTAGTGACCCTGTCCGATGTTTTTACTTTGCTCACTGGCAGCCCACCTCTTGCTAAGACGAAGCCTAGACTCGAGTCATATGGCAGATTTTGTGTCAGCCTTAGTGACGTCTGTGGCACCAACTGAGCTCTGCCAGCACACAAAAGGGCCTCTTCAACTGTGCCTGTTACGTCACCATGCCATCCTATTATGTCCTGTCCTTACGCCTTTGAGACAATAGTCTCAATGTCACAAGTTTTCTTTTATCTGACACCACACACAGAGGGGAAGTAGCACACATTTAACACACTCTCACTAAGCCCTGTGAATTCAGTGTAATACAAGCCTGTAAGACCATTAGGAAAAACAAAATGTTATGTTTTTGTTCTTTGAATTTATATGTAGTAATATAAATAGATGAATATGAAATTTGTCATATGTATTGTATAGTGTAGATTTTGTTCGGATTAACAATTAACAAAATGCTTTTGAACTCCTTGTGTGTTTGCTCCTACAGCTCAGTGAATGGTACAGATTTTGGCCCAAGGTCAGGTTTCTGTTCGGCCTCCAACGGTCTGGATGGTCAGGTGCCTTCTAGCTCCTGCAGCCCCACCCTCAGTCATGTAGTCAATGGCGACGCTACACCCAACTCTACCCCAGTCCACCAAGCCTCAGATAGCGACACAGAGAGTAGGACGGGTGAGTGTGATTTTTAGTATGCATTTCACAATGTGTGAATGAGGGTACTTGGGGAGGTTTGGCATTGAATCCTTGTATTTCCATAACCATAATACAAAAACCTATTCTCCCCTATAAACAATTTCCTGAATGACAATGTTGTTGGATGTAATAATTTGTAAGAATTTGACACCATATTTATTGATTATATTTGGCTCATGTAAATGATACACATTATCACCTAACTACCTCAATTATACATTTGCACCTTTCCAGCAGTGTTGCCTAGTCTGAGCTCAGGCCACTTAAAGTTGTTCATGGTTCACTTGGTCCTACTGAACTGAAGAGAAGATCAGTAGATTTATGTTCATTAAGGGAGGCCTGTAATCTCTGCTGCTGTCAGCACCTCTGTCGAAAACTCCCCACAGGGATAAAACAGAGAGGAAAGGAAAGCAGACTGCAGTATATTGTGGGGGGTAGGCAGGAGACCAATTGTGCATTAACTGCACAGACGTGAAGTTGATGAGAGAATATTAATTATTTTCTATAGAACACCTTTCAACTTTCACTATTTGTTTGAATTGATTAAAACGCTATCCATGTCTCCCTATCATAATTGGCATGGTCCCTCCAATTCGTGGTGTTTCCACTGCCTCACTTGATTGACAAGCTAACATGTGACTTCAGACTTGCAATTGTGCAAAGTGTGAATGATAAAGTTTTGCTTTTAAAAGGCAGTAAAAAGCCTAATCCCTATCCATCTATGATGACAAGTCCAAAATACTTTGATACATTATGATTTTCCCCCCTTTTTGAATGTATTGTTCAGAATGAATTGTGCAGTAGCTCAGCTGGTAAAGAGTGCTTGTCCTTGCTGCAGCAGCCTATAGTCAGATTCTAATCGGTGGCCCTTTTGCTGCATGTCATTTTCCGTTTCCTGTCACTCTTCCCTTTCCTATCAAATAAAGCCATGAAAAGTTTGGAAAATATTAAAAGGGACAGCCCTTCTAGATTTGCTACAGTAAAAAAAGTAGTGTACATTTTTGTGCAGAAAGGTCAAGCCATAGTTTACAGTGTTTTGATTTTTTTTTTCCTTCAGTTCCTCCTCTTAATTAATGTTTACATTCAGAGGACATAAATTAGGTAGATTACTAGACTAATGGGCACTTAATGTACAGTCGGTCCTTTTAAAAGGTAAATGTTTTCTTGAGAGGTCTTGCCAGTCAAGCAGTGGGTGGAAGAAAGGTTGATTCCATGCGATTTAAACAGCACCACTGTCTTTCTCTATCGTGCCTGTAGTCAATGGGGAGTCCTGTGATGCTGCTCTGGGTCCATCATCTGCTGCAATAGGTGATGTACCGCCCCCTGCAGACAACCATGAGGACAGCAATCAAGATGCCACCGTGCCAGAATCTGACACAGCACCAAATAGCACAGCTCAACCCCTGCCAACCTCCACGCAGGCTCCGGCCTCCTCTTCTGCTGCTAAGCCTACTGATGGCGCCGCTGCTGCTACTTCCTCCACATTCACCTCCCCAACCCAGGGGGCCACCACCAACACCAACACCAACACCAGTACCACCACCACCACCACAACAACCTCTTCATCATCAACCTCTTCCTCCCCAGCACAAGGGGAAACAAATGCTTCAGGAGGTGGTGGTGGTGGTAGCAGTAGTAGCAGTGCAACTGTAACTACCGATGGGGCCAAGCCCAGGCAGCAGGTCCCCAATGCTGGAGCCTCGGATCCTCTCCCACCAGGGTAAATACATTAGCTGCTGATATTCTGCATTCAGGTTTTCAAAGCTTATATTACTTGAACGGGCATTTACTCTATTTTGAATAGAAAAAAAAATCAATCTTTCGAGTACCATCACTTCAAAACCCACACACAGTCATATTTCACGATAACGGAGCAAAATGTGTTCTGAATTCTCTGTAATTTCATTTATATCCATCTTTATCACCTTTTACATCCTTGAAGCTTGTAGTAAGCAGCCTGTATTAATCATTAGTGTTTAATTATATTATACTTTTCTGTCTTTTTAGATGGGAGCAGAGAAAAGACCCACATGGGAGGACGTACTATGTAGACCACAACACCAGGACTACTACCTGGGAAAGACCACAGCCACTACCACCAGGGTGAATGTCTCTCTTTTGCTCAGTTTCTGTCTTGAGATATGGATACTACGACTGCTAAATTTATTCTTCATAGATCTGTTTTTTAGCATATCACCGTGTTTAGACCTTTATAGCTCTCAACCATTTCTGCAACTAAACAAAAATGATATAGTGACAGACCAATCATATTGTTGGTGAGTTTCAGTTGGTTTCTTGCACTTTAAATCAGTGTCCATAGATTCATACATAGTTGCGCAGCTGATAATGCATAATAAAGTGTCCTGATGTATGAATACAACCAGAGAGCAGAAGGCAAACTGAACATAAAGCACTATGGTTTTTCTTACCCAAGTTATCTCTCTTCGCATGAACACACTTCAGGGTACATTTTTCTATTCATGCCAAGTCCAGATTAAAAATATAAATTGTAGGTAGGTTTGTTTGTGGTAAGTTCAATTTGTGATCAGGTCAGTTTCAATTAGAGCCAATGTCTGGTTTCAAACAGAGGTTTTATCTCTAAAGGTGTTTGATACATTTTAATTGTATGCAGTTTTAAGTATATTCTTCATACTTGTTTGTATATTTTGAGCCTTTGAATCAGTTTTAGGTATTGGTCATAGGATTCACTTTAATTTATCTGTAAAGTGTACCTTGGACCTTCTTGGCTGGCTCATTCATTTGCTTACCAGTTTGCTTGTTGTCTGTCTGTTTGCTAACTGTCCTGTCTGTTTTCTTGACTTTGCCAGTTGGGAGCGCCGAGTGGATGACCGGGGCAGGATCTACTATGTGGACCACAACACCCGCACCACCACGTGGCAGCGTCCCACTATGGAATCAGTCCGCAATTTTGAGCAGTGGCAGAGCCAACGCAGCCAGCTGCAGGGAGCTATGCACCAGTTTAACCAGAGATACCTCTACTCTGTAAGACAATTTTTACCTCTTAGTTTTACTGTGGAATATCACCCACATGGTGCTATATGTTTAAACACGGCGTCTGTTCATATTAACGTGACTTGACCACCTCTGATTCAAAAATGAAGTCGCACTTCAAAATCAAATTCAAATGGCTAGCATGTCCTCTGTTTGTAAATGCGTGAAATTTAGATTGCTTTTAAATGACTGCCATCATCCATCCCCAGTGCCATTAGGCTCCACATTATATAAAGCAAAACCAGAACTCCTTTCTGTCCTTTACCTAACTCAGTACACAACACACCCTAATCAGGTAAGAATTTTACCTTAAGGTCAAGGCGGGCATTTTAATCTGTTTGTCTTTGTCAGGGTCCCTTTCCAGAGTCTTTGATCTCAGCAGTGATGTCATCTGCACTGATGATGATTAGCTTACAACACAAATCAAAAGACACAGCTGGGAAGTATTGAGCAGTAATCAGTCACAGAGGCCCTCTTGCGAGCAGCAAAGCCAATACGTGTCTAATTGTTTTGTAATTTGTTTTCGTTTGGCTTATTTCCCTGCTCTCTGTTGTGGAATATGTCTTTTGCTTAATTATTTTTGTATTCTACACATTTGGAGTATTTTGACCAGATCGGTGTGGTCCTTGTTTTTTTTTCCTAAATGGATGTGTACATCTCCATCCCTCGTTTTCAGGCATCCATGATGTCTGCTGAGAATGATCCTCTTGGCCCGCTACCCCCTGGTTGGGGTGAGTTTATATTCTTTCTTCTCAATATTGTACATATTTTCACTTGGTGTTAGTATGTGCCAAGTTTTTAATGGAAATAGATGTTCTCTTATATATCTTCATGATATTGTTTGAGTTGTATCAAGATTATTCTGAATGTTCTTTCAAACTTGTTTTCTTGAAATGCTTCCTTCTGATATCAAAACTTTTTGTTCACAAAGATCACAGATGGCAGTCAATGAAATACATTTACAGCCCAAGTCAGCACAAGTGATAGTCTGAAAAGTGTTGTCACACATTGGAGCCGACTGTCCATTCTGTCTATTAAACTACAGACTCCTATCTGTGTTTTTATCAACTTTAGAGAGGCGTGTGGACTCCAATGACCGAGTGTACTTTGTCAACCATAACACCAAGACGACGCAGTGGGAGGACCCCCGAACCCAAGGGTGAGCCCAGTACCAGAAATCCTAGAAGAAAAAAATGGAAACTACTTCACACACATTTAAGATTATTTTAAACAAATAATATACACATGATATATTGTACATCATAACTTGCAGAAACCTGTAGGAGTAAGATGGCTGACCTATTCTTAATGTAATGGAATTGAGCAGGATGAAAGAATGTAGTTAAGGATCTTTTTAAAGATATGAATTTTTAATGTGAAAGGTCATTAAGGAGTGAATGGTCTTTTTCCTCGCCTGCAAATATTGAGCTCTGTGAGGTTTAGCAGTGAGTTAACTGGCCTTGTTTGCAGTCACAAGAATGGGAAGATTTTCTCCTACTTACACCAGTGTTAACCACTTCTAGGATGTTCTCACTACTACCATAAATGTTTAGGCTTCCTCAGAGGGTGCACAAATTGTATTCTGTTTGTATTGTATGTTGGCTGAAATCTTGGCCCACTTAATAGACAGTGTGTTGATATTTACACAGCAGAAATGAAGCCTTGGCAATGATTTTAGAAAAAAAGGGAAAAGGAATCTTGGAATAATTTGAAAGTTCTGAGACAGCAACTGCATTATAGTGGGAACATTGAATAATGAGCTGAAGGCAACGTCTGCATGTCTGACCTGGAAGATGAGGATTTGGCGAGAATGTTGCAAATGCCTTGTTACATCATAATATACAGTTACATTTGATCTCCATAAACAAGACGCAGATGGAACTCTTTACATTTGGAAATTATTTTCTTTCACAGTAACTCTTGTTTTCTGATCTATTGAAACATGAAGCAGTCATGAGAATCAAATTAGTAGTAGTTATTAGTTGGTAGTCAGTGACTGCTTTCTTTTAGTAGTATTTCAACAAACAGAAGATAAATTTATGTTGTTTTCACATGTTTCCCAGAGGATATTGCAGCCATGTAAGATTTCCACTAGTGGTACAAATTCCAGCTGAAGCACAGGTTCACAACCTAGTATGGAGTATAGTCAGTTGTAATAACTCAAAAGTCCATGTGGAGTGCAATGGTTTTGTTACTCTTAAATGTCAAATTGAGTCAGTTTTATTTGTACACTGATCAGCTATGACATTTAAACAACTGACGATGAAGTAAACAGAATTGATCATCTTGTTACAATGCAATGTTCTGCTGGGCATGCTGGATCATCTTGTTCTTGGACGTAGCTTCCATTTTCCAAAATTTTAAGTCCATGTCTGTAAATGATATGATTGAAAGGTTTGTGTTTGTGTGTATGTGTACAGGCTACAGAATGAGGATCCTTTGCCTGAAGGTTGGGAGATCAGGTATACAAGGGAAGGAGTTCGCTACTTTGTGGATCACAACACCCGAACCACCACTTTCAGCGACCCCCGAACTGGAAAATCCTCTGTGTAAGAACACTTTTTAAAATACTGTACGGTAAAGGTAAAGGTAATTATCTCAGAGTACATGTGTGTTATGTCAAATTACATGTTACTAGAAGCTATGACAGAGGCTTGTGTATAGTTAAAGGGAACATGTCTACCAAAACCATATGTGGAGTCATTTGTTGTTTGATTTAGCCAAGTACATACAGCTCATGTAAGGTGAAGAAAAATCATCCATTCAGAAAATATTTTTCCCACTGATATTTCATTTAAACTGTTGTACATCACACAAGGACATTGAGGGAATTTGATACGGTTTCTCAAATGGCCAGTGTCTTTGCATGGGATGGCACTGGAGAAAATTTCACATGCAGCGTATTTTTTTTAATTATATGGTGAATAATAGATTATTTGACCCTATAGAAAAAACCTATTTTCCATTGCATCTATCAATTTATACCTGCTTCATTTTGAACCTGTTTGTTCTTCTCAGCACTAAAGGCCCTCAGATTGCTTATGAGCGCAGCTTCAGATGGAAGCTTGCCCACTTTCGCTACCTGTGCCAGGTATGTGTTCTCTCTCTCTCACTCCATCGCTCTTTTTTTCTTCCTTGCACAGTTGTCCTGATATTATCCTACCCTCAAATGTGTTCATGCTTTGCTGTGTCTTTCCTCAGTCCAATGCCCTCCCTAGCCACGTGAAGATCACCGTCTCCAGACAGACATTGTTTGAAGATTCTTTCCAGCAAGTAAGAGAGTCCTTCTACTATTCTCCGGTTTCAGTTCAGAATAATAGTATACAGCCCATAGAGTAATGACTTTCAAGTGTGGTGACGTATCACAGTCTGCATTGGTGGTTTATTTCAGTTTTATTATTCATTTATTTAGAGTTTTAGAGACTGAGATTTTTTTCTCTGTTTCTTAGATTATGGCCCTGAAGCCCTACGACTTGAGGAGGAGACTATATGTCATCTTCAGAGGCGAAGAGGGTCTCGACTATGGTGGCTTAGCCCGGTAATATTAACAGTGTACAGTTTATAAATCCTTTGTTGTCTGCCAAATTTAAACAAAAATTGATCTTGTGAGTCTGTTGTCTCTTCCACCCACCCCCCGCCTCTGTCTCACCTCTTTTTGCAGAGAGTGGTTCTTCTTGCTGTCCCATGAAGTGCTGAACCCCATGTACTGTCTGTTTGAGTATGCCGGCAAGAGCAACTACTGCCTGCAGATCAACCCGGCCTCAGCCATCAACCCAGACCACCTCTCCTACTTCTGCTTCATTGGCCGCTTCATTGCAATGGCAAGTTCGCATTGTGTCTGCACATATGCAAACAGTCCTGGTGACACTTATGACTAAACCAAAAAATAATACACAATGTTGTGTTTGCTAAATGTTTTCAGCCTTCATCAGAGTGTTGACTGTGGCCTGTTCCAGTTTCCCTGTATACATTTATCTGTCAGGGGATTGATATGCCCACATAGATAGCATATTTTCAGATTAACCAGCATATCAAAAAATAATCTTTTCTTTAACTTTTGCTGCAGGCACTCTTCCATGGCAAGTTCATCGACACCGGCTTCTCTCTGCCTTTCTATAAACGCATGCTGAACAAGAAGCTGATACTCAAAGACTTGGAGTCCATTGACCCAGAGTTCTACAACTCACTTATATGGATCAGGTAATTTGTGTCTTTGCTTTTGATGGCCTTCAGAATGTAACTGCGTATTCCTCTGACAGCAGAGAGCGTTGTATAATATCTGTTATTCAGAATTAAATTTTGAATCTTTTTTTTTTTTGTTATTGGGACTACAAGAACCAAACTGCACATGTTCACGAGACAAGTCACTTGTATTTCTTGAGCCTTAATCACAAATAAAAGGGAAGAAACAAGGAAAAAAAAGAAGAAACCATAGGAAGAGCATTCAGGGATCCTGTTCCGCTATGGATACATAAGCAGTAGGTATATACAAAGGTATATACACAGTAGACAGAAGGTGGTGCACATAGAATTGAAATATGGAAAAACAGAATGACATTATTTTGCATACACCTTTCTTTCCTTTATTTTATTTTGTTTTATTTTTATTTCTTTTTTATGTAACTCGAGTTTTTGGGAGCAGTCTTGAATGTAGTATGTAAAAGTGTTTGGTGTGCAGGATCAGAACGAGAACAATTTGGAACACCTCTTTATAACGGTATATGGTAAAAGGACAAGACTACACATACATTCAAGAAGCAACTCAAGAGTACTGTTCATGCAGAGAGGGAACAGACATGATGCTGATCCCTGAGAGGGAATGAAGCTGGGGTTTTCCTCAATAAGGCAGTCAAATTTGATGCTAATGGTTAGAAACATGGATTTCTTTGAATGATTTTTGCAAAGGTGAGATGGTCTTCCTCTGTTATGTTGTGACAGTCAGCAACATAATCTGATCTCTCCTCAGGGACAACAACATTGAAGAGTGTGGTCTGGAGATGTACTTCTCAGTGGACATGGAGATCCTGGGCAAGATCACTTCTCACGACCTCAAACCTGATGGCACCAATGTTCTAGTGACTGAGGAGAACAAGGAGGAGTATATTGGGTACAGTATAACCACTTTATATCTGACCTCTCACTGTTATTTTGAGTAAATGATTTCTTTTGAAACTCATTAAGTACTTTTTTTGCTGTGTGCCCGTGCAGTCTGATGGCAGAGTGGAGGTTCTCCCGTGGGGTGGAAGGTCAGACCAAAGCTTTCCTGGACGGCTTCAACGAGGTGGTTCCACTTCAGTGGCTCCAGTACTTTGATGAAAAGGAGCTTGAGGTGAGCAGCAAGCCTGATTCTGGTTATGCAGTAAATGCTGTGGTCTATTTAGTGATCCCTGTAGGGTGTGCTTATTCTCATCCCAATACCCTCATAACACTCCCCTTGTGTATTTTTTTTTGTTTGATCCAGGTGATGCTCTGTGGCATGCAAGAGGTAGACTTGCAGGACTGGCAGAGGAACACTGTGTACCGTCATTACACAAGGAACAGCAAACAGATCATCTGGTTTTGGCAGGTACAGTCTGTTCATCCCTCTCTTTCTCTCTCTCACACACGCACACCTTGTGGGATACAAGGACCATTCTGCTCCTTTATCTAATGAAACACAATGTTGCATGTTACTGACCATGTTACAGATACAGAATGGCCAAGTGTCATATCATCAGGTGTGTGTGTGTGTGTTTGTGTGTTGTCGCCTCTCCTGCAGCTGGTGAAAGAAGTGGACAACGAAGTGCGACTGCGGCTCATGCAGTTTGTCACCGGAACCTGCAGGCTTCCTCTCGGCGGCTTCGCTGAACTCATGGGTCAGCGACAGACAGATATGCTACAGATTCAAAATCTGAACATGTCTTTTTTTACAGGCTTTTCACCCCTGATCTTCTTTTGATTTGCAGGAAGTAATGGGCCCCAGAAGTTCTGCATTGAGAAGGTGGGGAAGGACACATGGCTTCCTCGGAGCCACACATGGTGAGTGCTTTCAGATTCGTTGGATAAGTTCCTCTGTAACACTTTAGAATAACCATCATTTATAAAATGGTGAATTTACGGTTAGTTGAACCTGAGCCAAAAGTTATTTCAATACAAATGATGTGTATAGATGATACACAATATTTATTAACCAGTTACAAAATATCACTACAGTGTTACGAAAAGCAATTGCAACAATTTAATATAAATTATGGTTATTATAAAGTGTTACCCATTGCTCTCATGTTGAGTTTTCCAAGATATTGTTCCAGTCTATTACAGTTTACAGGGATTTACACAGCTGGAGTAACACAACTGGCAGTATGACACGAGATAGAGACACTGAAACCCTCCCCTCTGATGTCTAGAAGCAGAGAAAGTGCAGGATCTCACTGATCCCATTAACTGACTGAGGTTTGTGCAGGTTAGAATACCTTACAGTGCCTCTGAACATCGGTAGGCTAACTGCTGTGTAGTGATAAATCCACAGTGCGGTCCCTGGTGCTCTCTGTGGTGCTGAAGAAGCAGGCAGGTTTTTCTTTTTACCTTTTTCCCTCAGTCCCACCCGTCAGTCAGTTTAGTCCTGGATCTGTAATATTCTTTTCACCTATACACTTAAGATACAAAATTCGTTACTAAACTCTAGGGTTAGCGTTGTGCCTAACCCTAACCTTAAGGGACAGGGTGTCCTCCCATCAGGCCATCCTGCCTGTTAAAACAACCCTCAACAAATCACTGTCTCACTAAAATATATCATACTGATGTATTCCAGTCATGTGTCCTTTTTTTACTGATTTTCGGGTTTCTGTCCGTCTTTTCAGTTTCAACCGTCTGGACTTGCCTCCTTACAAGAGCTTCGAACAGCTGAAAGAGAAGCTACTCTTTGCCATCGAGGAAACAGAAGGATTTGGCCAAGAATAGAGGAAGGAGTCCTCTCGTGTTTCTCCTCCTCCCCCATCGCTGTTTATTCAGCCAAGTAAAACAAACTAAAAAAAAAATTGCACAAGATAACCACCAATGTATATAAGCTATTTTGTCATTTTAAACCAAATCTTAATTTGCAGCATCATTTTTGCCGCAATCCCGTTCCCTAGCCCTTATATAGTATATGATACCCCATCATGAAATATGCAAGCATTTCAGCATTTCTGCTTCTCTGTTTAAAAACAGAAATCATGGATATTTTTTAAATTTCCTCCCCACTGCTGACTGGCTTTTTAAAAGACTTTAAAGTGTTTTTGAGAGGATTTTATAGTGGAAGCGCAATCTTCTTTTAAGGCTCTAGTTCTATAGAGCTTCTAAAAGGCAAGAGTAGTATTGGGGTCTGGTGCCTGAATTTTTTTTTCCCCCCTGTTGGACCCATAGCAATTGTGGCAATTTCCACATGCTTGCATGGCTGCCTCTGAAGATGAGAAGACTGCTGTGACCGGCCCCTACCACCGCACATACACACACAGACATTTAAGCATGGATGCTTTGCCTCTTTAATGAGCTTTTTTATTTTGTTTGGTTTTTTTTGTTTTTTTTTTACCATTATCATCATAAAGGCAAAGTGTTCAGGGTGGACTGATCTGAAGAAGATCTCATGCCGTTTTTCCCTCAAACACTTTGTGGACACGAGCCCAGTGAAAGAAGCATTATCAGATTCTCCCATTTGGATAAAGACACATGTTAGGATAAAGTACACTTGTGACGCTGGTGGAGAAAGGCTACTATATCAAAAGGAATAAGAAGATGTAAGGAAAATAATCCAAATTGAAATGAAAGAGAGTTGCGTGTGTGATGGTGATGGGGTCTGTGGCTCATGGTTCTGATGTTTAAGCCCAGAGACACTGGACATGTTCTAGGCCAACTAGACTGCAGGCCACTGCTTCTGTTGGCAAAGAAGACGAGGACGACACGCTCAGTTTTCATTTAGCGGTTGAGTTGTTTAGAAAACTGTCAAAACAGAAAAGAGACTCTGGCTCAGTGGTTCTTATGTGCTTGGCCAATTCTCTTTTGCCTCATTGAATTTTGATCTCGGACTGCGAAACTGTCTCGAGTCAAATGAAAAGCCACTGTGATTTACTGAGCACCAGACATGATTATGCTCATCCGATAACATGAAGATCATATTTGCTTTACTTAATAAGTTATAGGTAAGCGTATAAATCAAAGAACACATATGATATTTGGCCATCTTGTTTTGTAATACCTCAGTCACGAATATACTCCTTGAAAGAAGCGGTTGTTCACCTCTTACCAACCATTAACTGATTAAAACTGGAGCCAGTGCTGCACACAAATCTGAGTATAATTACAAAACTGTCATCATCACGGCAGTAATGGGCTTTTTATAATTACATATATGATCATAGTGGAGATCCAAGGCGTGCTGGACTAAAAATTATTAAATTTTGTTCCTTGAATGAGTTGAACTTGCAAGACAAGAAGAGTGGTAAAACATTTGAGGGGCAACATGGTCCACTTGAAAGTTGTGTCTATGAAATTTGAACTGGGTCATAAACCTGTGCCTATACAATGTCCTTAGAAACTTAAGAATGATCTTCTTATTTGGCTGTGTAGTCAACGGCGACTTAAGTAAAGCCACACAAAATTGAAACCATAGTGCTGAGCCCACAGATTATACAATTTAATTTATTCTGACCATGCTCGGTCTCATTCTCAGGTTGTGCTGAGATAGCCTTAGTTTAATAAAGCTGTGTGTGTATAAATCATTCAAATTAAGGCTTTGTTTGCAGAAAACAAAGCTAGCCCGATTCACATTTAAAATACTGATTACAAGACTCCAGTAATGAGACACTAATGTGCCACAGACCAAAAATAATGTGTGGGAAATCTACTCACAGCAGCAAGCCTGACGCATCGCAACATGTTCTGTGTGTGTTTTTGCACCGCTACTTTCCCCTTGTCCTTTCTGTCCTTACTTCAGGGTCACGCCCTCTGTTTTTTTTGAAATGTCGCGTCTAACTCCATTGTTTGTTTCTAGACGACAACTCTGGTGCTTATTCTTTTAGTCAGTGGTCAAAACGCAGGATAAAAACCTGGCAGTGGCAGGCCATTTTCCTTGTTTTCTCTAGCATTGTGTTTCTTCAGACCACTGCAAACAGCAGCAAGCTGCTTTAGACTCTAGGAGGAGCTTGTGATTACTCAAGTTATCAGTCATGTATATAACATATAACAGCTGTCCCTGTGGAAGAGCTCGAAGGAGGGACGACAGTATGAAGAAAAAACATTTACTGTAGCAAAAGGAGCCGACTTTTAAGAGAAGTCAAAAACTGCATAACTTTGTGCTTCCTTTTGAACAGAAACTTGTAATCAAAGAAAATCAACTGTGTATGTGAATATTCATTGTATAAAGATAATGAAAGTAAATAAAGTACTTAAATATTATAATTAAATACACAGAGTTGCCGCTCCATTGATGGAAATCTGTGATGCCTTTGTTCTTATCAGAAATAGATGGAACGCTTCAGGCTGCCTTCACCGTAGCAAGTAACGAGATTGCCACCTGGACAGGTGTATTCTTTTCAAAGCAAAACTGATTCACGAAATGATGATACTGCTTATCATTTCAGTACACGATAATGCAGCAGGGAACTTCTTACTGTGCTCACTGCGGTTTAGGCCACCTGAAACGCATCCAAACTGTAACATATCGTGTGTAGATACACTGTAAACACCAACTACACTGTACAGAATGCCCCTTTACTGGAGACGATGTGTATAGAAGATTCATTTTTAATCTGCTTTCACCCATTTTAATGAAGAGAGATGGATTTATGAGATACAAATAAATAAGTGAATAAACCCCCTCCATGGACCGTGCCGTCTTTGGTTTTTTGTTGTGCGATTGTCAGGGGGGATGAGAGGCCTTCTGCTCAGGAATATACAAAAATGCTGGCAGGTTCTATTCTGCTCCTAAAAGAATAAAATAATGCGCTGTTGGTTTATCCTTTGTTTTGATTTGGATCTTGCCTGTGGAAAGAACCGTGCATAATAAATGTATTTTCATTACGGCCACTTTGAATTCATTTTGAGTAATGAATGAATGTAAGCCAGACTCAGTGTTCGCACTGTTGGTTCATTTACATGTTTTCCTATTCATCACACATTGTTGTTTGTATTTATTGAGTTATGGGTGAACACTCGGAGCCTGTCATAAAGCTGAGAGTCAAATATCATAACGGTTGTTCTGAGAAGAGGAATCACTGTGCAGGTGTTGTGGTATTTCAGTCGAAGATGACAAGCTGTGCCTGTCAGCTGAGAGAAGGTATCCAAACTCTTGGGCAGTATGGGGATGATCGTGATCCACTGACTGTCCTGAGGTCCCAGTTCATATTAGGCACACAAGAGGTGGAGAACACACAACTGGATGTGTCTGTTCTGCTGTGACATCACAGTTGGACAGCTGAACAATTGGCCAGTTTTACTCATTTATTTCACATTGTTGTATTTATTTGATTGAGCTAATGTTGAACACTTCAGGCCACCATACTTAAGAATCATAAAGTGAATAGTCGGATACACTGACATCACAATTGGACGTGTCATGTCAACTGTTGCGTCACAGTTGCACACGTTTTTTCTAACCCCTTTTCATTGTTACGTTGAAGATTAATTTGTGGCGAAGTTCATTATTAATGCATTACTAATACAGAGCACCTCTGAAGTGCTCAGGGATGGATTCATTAAGGATTAAGGAAGAAAAAAAAAATCAATTCATATACTTTTATTCAAATATACATTTAATTCCAGAAACCGGTCTGAATGATGTGTTATTTCTGTTTGCAAGGCCACTCACAGTTCTTACCGTATTCGTATTAATAGTTACAAAATCATAAAAAACTAAACATTTGCAATTTATTGGTGTGTTAGGAGTTATCAAAAAAAGTGCAACAGTCGTCAAAGGGATCCGACTCCACTCAGTCGGGGCGACAGCTTCATCCTAGCTTCTTCAACAGGTCGGCGGCTTCTTTATGGACCTGCGGAGTTACAAAATAAAAAAGTTAACCCTCCCCGTCAGCGTGTGCGATCCATTCCTGAAGGGATTTCAGCATCTTCCTCACCGCTGAACTATGTTACAGCTGGACTAAGCCCTAAGAAAAAACACATTCAATCAAAAGCTAGTAGTCCTGGTGTTGCGCACCTCCTTGTCCTCCTGTGTGTGAGCAGGGTACTCTTTAGCTTTGGTTAGCCAGAGCAGTGCCTTCTCCTTGTCTTTCATGGCCATGTACGTCTTCCCGAGCATCAGCAGGTTTTTGCTGTAGAAGTTTGGATCAACTGGGGGAAAAAAAAAGAAAACACAGATACCTGCATTGTAAGTTGGAGTTTGCAAGCACAGTGTCGCTTTTTTGTTTTCCAAGAATCTGAGCTGCAGCCGACAAGAGGTCAGGATTTTTTTATTCTCTATTTTCTTCCCTCATTTGTATGTTGTGTTTTACCTTCCTCAGCTTTCAGGAAGAATTCCAAAGCCTAAAAGAGTGAAAAAAGGAGGACTTTATCCAAACGTGCAAGTCAGTAAGAAAATATGCCAAAGACATCATGTAGATCCTCACCTCTTCGTAGGTGGACGAAGGCGGCGATGCAAAAATGACAGCCGCCACCTTGCATTGGTACCATGGCAGCTCAGCAAAGGCAAAGCACCTAGGAGAGAGAAGACAGACATGAATCCCCTGAAGAATAAAGCATTAAAAAGGGAAAGGTGAAAGCTGAGCGTAGCCACTTGTGTGTTTTTCAGGTGTACTTCAGCTGTTCAGGATAAAGCTGCAATGAAGTTTTACGGAAATGTTTCGGGGACTACAAAACTTCCCAGCAGCATGGCGACGAGCAGATAATGACCAAATCTTCCAGTGACTTGTAGCTGTCATCGTATTGCATTATTTGGTGCAAAGAAATCACGTGGCTCTTTGGATGGCAGTGTTGCCTTGGCTTGTCTAAGTGTGTGTCCATGTGTGGTCTGAACTTTCCAAAGCTCCAGGGGCGGTTGTATTGAAATATGGGATTGTTACGATAAAAAAAAGACTCACCAGTAACCCAAAATATGAATGGAAGTAGCATCCATGGGGTTGAGCTTGATGGCTGTCTAGGAAAAAACAAAAAAACAAAACACGTTTCACTTCAACATACACAGAAATGTGAGATAATGTAATATTATTACACATCGACCCAAATGTCCAGTCACCTCTAGATGGTCCCTGATGATGTATGAATTTCCAATTTTCACCTTGACGCCCTCATAGTCCCCAACATCACTGAGACATACGGCATACCACTGTATTAGGAGAGGGAGGGTTTTGAGAGATACAAAGAGAGAAACAAAAAAAAACCCTGCACTGCTTCACAATGAGTCGATCGACTTGAAATCATCCTGCCAGTGCAAATGCATGCAAAAGGTTTGTTTCATGGCGGTCGTGGTTGACGCACATGATAAAGTGGACCCGTCGTCTTACTTTGTGTGCAGCGAAACACTTGTCGTCCCTCTCCAGTGCCTTCGTTACATACTCCAGGGCCTCAAACACCAGCTGCTTCTTCCGTTCGGCCTCCATGTTGGGCAGGAGGGACAGGTCGCGGGACGCACGGGCCAGCCTCCACAGAAACTCTGCATCATCACTGGACACACACACACACACACACACACACACACACCATAACTCTCCGTCTCTGATTTGATAGATCCAATGTGCACGGGAACAAAGTTACAGAAAAACTATTCATGTGTATAACGTAGAACTTTGTACCCTCTGGTGGGTGATACCACAAAAAGGAATAACTCACTGAACCTTCAAAACAAAAACAATAAGCAATAATCAGTAACAAGATATCTCACAGGCCCCAAATGAAATGGTGACAAGGCCATATCAGGCAAGCGACAGATTTGAATTTCTTTGAAATCTCCCCCAAAATTGCGACAATGATTACTTACAAATCTATTGAAATTAACCTCAACATGAATTGATAATAATAATTATCTGATATTTTCCAACGGGCAGTTAATATATCACTGCCACGTTGTTCCTTTAATACACTTCCAGTAAACTTCCTAAACTGTTTCAGTTTAACCCCTGCTGATCATGTCGGTTTGATTCCCGAAGAGTTTCTGTCTAACCTCCCCTCAGCAGGCCACTACGCAGGAGAGAGCTGCTGCAGACTAGTGTCTGACTTGTTTCTGTCCAGCCTCTGCAGGTCAGTTAACTAAGTACTGAAAAATGAGATCATGGCTTGACCCTTAGCTGAACGGCTGCTGCTGCACCAGCTGACAAACAAAGGTACCCCATGGTTAACCCCATGTTGCCCTAGTTAAAAACCTGCAAATAAAGGAGTAGATGCTTTTAATGATTGTTTTATTTATTTATTTATTTTTGTTTGAGCTGGGGATTTTCGAAGCCACCTATTTAAAACCACACTGCTCCCTCAGTACACAGAGTCAGAGGTTCTCCAGTTCTCCAGACAGACCCTTCAGAGAGAGTCACGATGCACAAATCTGGGTTGTGTATTAGTGATGTCTAGTGAGAACAGAAGAAAGAATATAAAGAGTTGGTCATGGCCACAGCGTGTGTGTGATCCCTCTTCTCACCTGTCCTTGTACTGCAGCAGCAGCTGGTACAGCTTCTCTGTCTCTGCACAGCTGTACAGGTAGTCGGCCTGCTCCAGAACCTCCTCTGCACACACACACGCACACAGCACCAGATTCACTCAGATCTCCTCTCATCCGTGACATATTGTGCTGCTCTTGCTCTTATTTGAACAGTGTCACACATCCAGCACAGAAGTCACCTACCTTTTTCTAAAGCCTGGACCACAGCTGAACTCTGCACTCTGCGATAAGCTTCATAAGCCAGACAGGAGAGCACAGGGAGCCCCAGGACGAATGCAGCTCCTCCACCCTGTGCACAATACAGGAAGTGAATGAAGGGGCAATTCAAGTACACTCTTAACACAGTGGGTGAGAACAGATCTGTTGTTGTCGCACTCTGAGACAAAGCTGCACTCTGGCTGAGCAGCTCCCTGTTAGTCCCAAAGCCCTGCTGACCTTTTACCTTGATACAGGACAGAGGCTTCTACAGTGGCGCCCAGTTCTCCCAAATCAAATTTCATGAATCTGGGCACCTGTCAGTGGGAATTAGCGAACAATTCTCACAGTCTCATGCAGGACAACAAACACTATCCGATGAGTAAGACTGACAGGCATCGTTACTCACAGTCCCGGCAGTGGGAGTCCTTGTTGCAATTGTCCTGTAGTGCCTGTTGATGCATCTGATTCTGATGGCTTTCGCACCAGAGGCTGATAGCGAAGTCCTGCTCACACACCGCGTCAACACCATTGCAGCCATCGCTCCAGCGTCCCGCAGATCAGTGATCAGGGGACCGACTGCAGCACAAACTACAAACTGCCTGCTAACACCGGCAGTCCGCAAGCACAACAACGGTGGACATTCAAGAGCGCAAAACGCTGACAATAAATTGGACCGTGTTTTTCTCGTTTATTTTCCCTTAAACGTTCTATCTTCTTATTCTGTGTGTCAGAGGTGTCATTGAGCATTACCTCATCATGATTGTGTTCGTAACATTTTACTACCTGATATACGGGGAGGAAACACTTAACTGAAGTTAAATTCAAGCTAACAACAGAAAGCCCTTTTGCCGAAAAATTCATTTGAAAGCAAAAAAAAAATCAAAAGAACTGAGTAAATTATTTGTTAGAAGCATGGAGGGTAACACAGAGCATGTTATAGCAATGCCTCACATGTAAACTGCCCACCGCAGCGTCTCTTTTATCGCTCCAGAGTTGTTTTTGTTATGTGTGTTCTTGAATGCACCCCGGGTCTGTTCCCTGCATATGAAGTCGGTAGGAAACAACCTAAACCCCTGAGAAGTTCCGCTGTAATTTGTTGGTTAGTGTACTAACCACTGGTTAGTCTACGACATTGCGCTTCCACAAAGTGCTAAACACGTGGTTTAATATTATCAACACGTAGAGGAAATTAATTTTGCAAATTTAACAACAAAACAGTGGAAGTTAACGCTGGCCCCGCTGACCAGCGGGCCCGTGCTGGTGTCGGCTCCACCCCCGCGTTTCTCAGCTGTTCTTGTCAAATAAACGGTACATGTTCATGTAAAGGCCAGTCGCACGGATAAATAGTAAATTTTTTCATCAGCTGAAGAGGTAAATAACTTCGAGCAAACATTCAAGTGTTATAAAGAAATACGTTTATGTGGAGACAGCTGTCAGTATTTTTGGCATTCCTGGCATCGCCACACCCACCAAACTGACTGTGCGTGTGAACATAACGTTAATTAACGGAGCCGCTGAGCTAAAGCTGATGTTAGCGCGTGTAACGTTAACGGTACGTTGGTAAGTTGTCCGGCAAAGTTTAAGCTCTGAGGTTTTTTTTTTAATGATTATTTCACATTTTTTAATTGTTGACTTTACTTTATTTACAATACAAGCTATTCAATGACGGTTCGGTCTGTTAAAGATACACTCTGTAACGTTAATAAGTTGCTAGACAACAAACGCTGCTACTTGCTAGAATTCCTCAGTTGACGAACACCAGATAGCAGTTGTCTGTACAGCACGTAGCGTGTGGTGCGGGCTGTTCAGGGTACTTATACTACTCTACATTCATTAGATAGTGGGATATTTAAATATTTCACTCGATTGTTTGTTATGTGACATATCTTATTTTTTGTGTGTTTTGTGAAAATATATTGGACTTTATTGCACATGCATATCTGCACTTATACCCCTAACTAATTGTGTGTAGCATAAAAGTACAATATTGCAGTATGTATATGTACAATATGTACAATTACTCGCTGGGGGCAAAAGTTCTGCAGTCAAATTTTTGATCGTATTAATGGTACAGATATATCGGACACAAAATCTGAAGTATTAATGAAAACAGTATTTGTGCTGAGTTGCCCACTAATATACTATATATATTACTGGATCATTGGTTGGCATTGATTGGCATCTGTTTAATCATCTTAGAACAACAAGCTGCCATGGCTGCAGGCGGGCCCCAAGGGCCAGGGGCCACTCATTTGGCCACGAAGGTGGAGCTGACCATCTCCTGTGAGAACCTCATGGACATGGATGTCTTCTCTAAGTCTGACCCTCTGTGTGCTGTTTACATCAACACCACAGGCTCCCAGTGGTATGAGGTCTGTATAAGGTCATGGGAGGAGAAGAGGTTAAAAAAAAACAAACATGTATTATGTATATGATTTAATTTTGAAACAGCAACTCATGGGGATGTTTACATCCAATGTAGACATTACTGCTTGTATTGTTGGCGCAGTAGCTGAGTTTCCTTCCTCATATATTTCAACTTCTGTATTCTTCTTATTGAGCCTGTCATGTGACAGAAACTTACATTATATATGTATGGCTGTTTTGCTTTTTTTTTCGTGAATCAGATTGGGCGCACAGAGATGATCCTGAACAACCTGAACCCAAAGTTTGCCAAGAAGTTTGTTCTCGACTACTACTTTGAGATGGTGCAGAAGATGAAGTTTTCTGTGTATGATATTGACAATGACACACCTGACCTGAGTGATGACGATTTTCTCGGGGAGCTTGAATGTACCCTGGGCCAGGTGAGCTTCAGTTTGTACAGTTCTGAAAGTGAACTGTTCGTTCTTCTCCCTATTCATTGCTCTGTGACAATGTCATTGTCTGTGTCCAGATTGTCTCTAATAGGCAGATGACTCGGCCTTTAATGCTGAGAAACCACAGGCCTGCAGGTCATGGGACCATCACAGTGAGTGGACTTATTTTCTCATTTATAAGCAGTGCATTAGCTGTAGGCTGGGGCACCCTCTGTGTGGACATAGAGGCTGTCCAGACCTGAGTGTCCTGAGTGATGGACAGCTCTAAATACAGGTGTGCAGCACGAAGCATGGATGACACGCTGTCTGTTTTCCATGGAGTTGACTGTAATGCTAGTTTCCTTTTTGGGGTCCCTTCAGCCTACAAATGATCGCATCAACTAGCTGAACTCTACTTACCTGCCAACATTATGGGCTTTTGGAACACACTGTTTCAACTGATTGTATCATTTACATATACAATGGGGAAGTGAGATCTGAACCCAAGCGGTCAATTGAGCCTAATGCCAGGTGTGAACTGACTCGTGATCGGATCACTCAGGACTGACGTTGATACCAGGACTAAACAGCCCCACAGCGACACATGAGACAGAATAGCTGCAAGGGGTGATTATGAAGCGTAAATTGGTTCAAACCTCAGAAAGATTGTTTCAATCTGCCAGCCAAAACAAATGTAGAAAAATGTAGTGTGAACCAATGTGTGCAATACGTTCCATTGATGGATGGAGATTCCCTGATTAAAATGGCTCTCCTCAAAAGTGATATAAACGCGGGCTGGTTCACTTGGTATAGCCCCAAGCCTCCAAGAATCTTAAATGGAACCGGTAAAAGATCAGAGCTAATTTTGTGTGTTGTGGTCAGAACAAGCGTGTACACAGTTAAAAATGTTTAAGTGCACAAGGTTAACATTGTAAGGGCTTATGGAGGCTTGATAGTGTACTGTTGAGTAGAGAAAGAAAGAATAAATACTGTAATTATCTTGAGGTTTGATTGTAACAAATATCCAGATAGAATATCCAGTTGAATCCAGTTGTCTTTTGTATGTGTGTCTTGGAAATAATTCTGTGGTATTAACCAGATAGTTAATCATTAAATGCCAACATGTTGTTAGACATACTGAATAACTGCATTTAGTTATGGTGACCTTTGATCGGCCGTTCTCTCTCTGTAGTGTAATATAGTTCTAAGGGGTCACAACTTGGTAAAAAAAAATAACATGAAACTGCTTTATATAATTTCACACCACTAAGCAGCAGCACAGTGGTGTGAAAGGTTGTATGCTTCTGGGTATGAAAAGACCCCCCAAAATTCAAGGAGTTGTCTCTCAGTGTCGTATGTTCCAAAGCACCAAATCTCCCACGTGTTAAGAGTTTTTATTTTGTCGCATTTGTAAAATAGATCTGTGCTGAAGAAATAACAGACAACAGAATGGCAAACTTCGAGGTGTATGGCCGCAGGCTGGACAAAAAGGTAATGAAGGCCCTGTTAAACAGTGATACAATGACAGTGGCGTGCTTTATTATTTCAACTATGTATCTTGAAGTAAAGTCAATAATTGATTGGATCTGGTTGTTCAGTATTTGTGGTGGTCAGACCCTTATCTGGAATTCTACAAGCAGACGGAAACTGGATGGCAGCTGGCTCACAGGACAGAGGTAAGCTCATTTATCAACAACTCGTTCCTCTCCCTGCATATAAAACACTAATTTGTGGCTCATTATAACTTTTATATGTAGGTGGTAAAAAACAACTTAAACCCAATATGGAGACCCTTCCGGATCCCACTGCGATCTCTCTGTGCAGGAGATCCGGAGAAACCTGTGAAGGTATTTTTTTAATTTATTTATTTTTTTAAAACAATTTTTATTCTCAGTGAATATTTCCTGTAAATGCAGCCTGTTAACACAACCTGGGAATGCTTCAAGGCATGTATAACTGTACAGTTTGTTTTTTTTTACTTGCCCATGCTACTCTAACACACTAACGATTCATCTTGTAATTGCATTTTCTTTTCATCTTACAATGCTCCCAAGCTTAAAGCAAGGGGATTCTTGCAACACTGTGTATGTGCACGGTTTGTGACATCACCACTTGAAGGTGTGCCCTTTCGCTACGCTCTTTTTACTCAGTTGAGTGACTCTCATTGCTTTTACTGATTTACTTTGATGATTTAGAGTGATTGTGGCTTATTATATATGCATGCGAGGTGTGACCTTCATAATTTGCGGAAGGGATGGATTGATATTTGTTGACCGCATATAGTGAATACTGTGTGTTCTAGATATTCTTATATTGCAAATATTTTTACACCTTGACAGAACAAACCTGTCTTCACACTTATTAATACTGCTTTTTAATTCAGTTGGGAATATATATTTTTAGGGTGAGTGTCAGCAAAAAAAATGTTAGCGATGACTTTTCCTGTCTTTGAACTCATCATGGGGTGCCTCTTATTTTGTCATCCACTAAAGGAACTCTCTTTGTTTGTCTGAAGGTTTACTGTTATGACTATCATGTCAACGGCTCCCACAGCCTAATTGGGAGCTTTCAAACCACACTTGCAGAGATGCAAACCGCAACACCCATCTGCCCGGTGAGACTTTTTTTTGTGTGTATCACTCCCGCTCCACCAAAGACCTATTCTTGCTCATTTGAATGGCAGAAGTGACGCTAGGGTTCTTGCCTGCAGGCTGAATTTGAGTGCATCAACCACAAGAAGTTAAAGAAGAAAAACTATAAAAACTCTGGGGTCATCTGCATCAAGAGCTGCCAGGTAATGTTGGTGAATTCAAGACATCTTGCTCGACCTCGATCACCAGTATAGTTTAGCTTGGTGAACTTATGCATTGCCACATAGACCACTCATTTTCAAGATGAGCAGAAATCATTCTTGGTGATTCATACATATTTTATAAAGCTTGGTGATATTTATATACACCAATATACACTGTTAACACAAGCTTAACCCTTTCAGGTGGTGAAGGAGTTTACCTTCCTGGATTATATTATGGGGGGCTGCGGGATCAACTTCACTGTGAGTTTGGAAACGTCAAACGTTATTTTGATACATGTGTTTATGTGCACATTTTTAAATGTCCCATATTGTAGAAAGTGAGACAGGTCTAGATGCTGTGAAACACTAAATACTGTGAACGTATCAAAACACTCATCTGAGAAAAAACGCACACAGCTTTTTATTCAAAGACTGTACCTCCAAATGAGCAGTCACGAGCGTCTGTAAGGTTGTGATGTCACAACTATACAGTCACCACCCTCAGCAAAGCCACCCAAGAAGTGGGTGTGTCTTGAAGTAAAGTGAGAGCTGATGCCAAAACACAGTGAGCAGTGCCTGCTAAAACAAACACTCAGGAAGAGGATGTATAGAGGTGCTGCAGTAATGGACAGTATATTTCCAAATATGTTTTAAGTTTAGAAAAGTTTGAACCTTGAACATGAGCATAACAGCTCTCCACAATCAATCCTTATCCTCTCTATAACACGGCCCAGATCGCCATTGACTTCACAGGCTCTAACGGGGATCCCAGAACTCCAGAGTCCCTCCACTATATCAACCCTGAAGGCTATAATGAATACCTGACAGCCATCTGGGCGGTGGGCAATGTCATCCAGGACTACGACAGGTAAACCAAACCTCAAGTAAACAGAGATGAAATCTTGTCAATAAGTAAGGCCTTTCTGAAAATCTCCAGACCATCTTCATGCGCCAGGAATTTGCTGGATTAAAACAATAAAACATAAAAACAAACAAAAAAACCTGGAGCAGAACTACTGCGTATTCTTACGGTACAGAGCTGCAGGCCCTCTGCCATAATTGGGGTTAGGCCAATTTGGAATGTGCCAAGATGGTGTCAGTGTGAAAGCTTTCTCAGTTGCCGGGGGTTGATAAAGTCCTAAGAAGGCTTTTAGCTGTGGGCTGAGTGCAATTTGAAAGCCTTAAAGTAAGTCTATAAACGTCTTCCTTTTAATTACTTGATACTATTTACACAAAGCCCATCAGATGTGGTGTAACTTATTCATTTGAAACGTTCATGTGATAAAGTTTGCTTGCCCTCAGTGATCACACTCAACAGGATTTAGTTTTACAGCTTTAATCTGCTGACAGATGTTTATTATGTGGTGTTAATCTTACACTAATGCGTTTGTTCTTCCCATCTTCTGCACAGTAACAAGATGTTTCCCGTCTTTGGCTTTGGAGCTCAGGTCCCTCCCTCCTGGCAGGTATGGTAAAAAAAAGTCCTAACTGTTGTCTGACAGAAAAATACTGTGCTTTCACATGTGTATCATTACTCACCTCAAGCTATTCAAGTACAGCAGATTAAAAGATGTTTGATTCAACTGTTATGTCTCAAACTGGTCCTAAATGCAATCAGGACGATATGAATAATGGATTCCTGGTCTTTGAACGGACTAAATCAGAGTTACCAGCTAAAGATTGATTTTACTCATATATTCTGTAACTTAAAAGGTTTGTAGTGTTTTGCACGTTCATACCAGTTCATTATTGGTCTCTGATTTGAGCAGGAAATCATATTTGTACGACGGTACGACAGCTCTCAGACAAGACAAACCTTGAAGAAAACAGGAACAATGTGACAAAATTGGCAGTGTTTTTCTGACTTACCTGATTTTAAAATTCAGAAGTTTGTTGTAAAATGTCATGGACTGTATTCTAAAAGCTTTTATACATTCATCTTTTTATGAATCATGCTCTCAGGTTTCCCATGAGTTTCCTATCAATTTCAATCCAGCAAATCCATTCTGCTCCGGTAAGTTGGCCTCCTCACAGCATTGTGTTTGGCTGTTAAAAGCTGTTTAATAAAGCTTTAATGCTAATGTGTGTGTGTGTGTGTGCATGCGTGTGTGTTACAGGCATAGAGGGTGTTGTGAGTGCCTACCAGCAGTGTCTACCTCAACTGAAGCTCTGGGGACCAACCAACTTCTCTCCAATTATCAACCACGTCGCCTGCTTCGCCAGGCAAGCTTTCCGGCAGCACACGGCCTCAGTAAGTAACCAAATTGTTTTCTCATAGTGAAAAAATGTTTGAATAGTCAGTTATTAATGTGAAATAACAGGGCCGTCCTCCTTAAAATCCGACAAAACCTGATAAATTATAGGTAATACCAGGTATTTTTCTTCATTTATATAATGGCATCAAAATTAAATAATCATTCCAGATTTCCTCGCTTGTACAACAGAATATTTTAGGGTTTTCTCAAGTGCTCTCAAGGGAAATTAACTCTCTTAAGCTGTCCTCAGTCACTAATTTTGACCAAAAGGCGAATGGCGAGCGAAACAAACTGGAAATGAGCCTAGAAAGAGCTTAAACAAACCAGACTGTGTGTACTTTATAGCTGATGTTGTTCTCATCTCCATCCGCAGCAATACTACGTGCTGCTCATCATCACCGATGGCGTGATCACGGACATGGACCAGACACGCACTGCTATTGTAGAAGCCTCTTATCTGCCCATGTCCATCATCATAGTGGGTGTGGGCAGGGCAGACTTCAGCGCGATGGAGTTCCTCGACAGCGACGACAAACTGCTGCGTTCGGCCAGAGGAGATGTCGCCGCAAGAGACATCGTCCAGTTCGTGCCCTTCAGAGATTTCCAGGTAAGCTGAAGCCCTTACCTCTATTCTACAGATAACAGATTCTTCTGAAAATGAATCAGAGATTACTTCATTACATCACATATATAGAAGGTGTTTGCTTAATTGAAAGTAAATGTAACACACAATTAAAATAACTAATTCCACAGTTCAGTTGTATGTTAATTTTGTTTTTCACAATGGCTCCCTCTGGCCCTCCTTGCCAACTGTTCTTTACATTAATTCGACATGACCCAGCCTACCTGTCTTCTCACTCGCTTCTCTTTAATTTTCATTGACACATACACAGTATAATGTGCTTAAACAGTGCCAAGAATAGCTCTTATTCTTGTAACGTTGTCATTGCAGGGAAACAGCGTGGCCCTCGCCCAGAGCGTCCTGGCCGAGCTGCCCGATCAAGTGGCTTCCTTCTTCAATTCTTACAAGCTGAGACCACCTAATATATTCAGTGTTTCTGATCCGTCCTAGAGAGGATGCTCGGATTGCCTTGTGTTTACTGCTTATCTGCTTCTTCTGCAATCCTCGCTGCATTTATCGCACGGAACGGCACAAATCAACGCCAAGAAACGAACACCGATAAAAATATAAACGATAAAAGATTATAACGAAACTACAATCTGTGACTGGAATTTTCAGTAATGGTTTAAACCTGATGGGACTGATTAAAATGTATAAAAGTTCATGAACAATGATGATTATAATTATATAATTAACCTCAAATCTGCGGCTGGATTTTCTGTAGTGTTTTAAGTTTGGTTTGACTTGATGTGAAGTTCCTTAAGGTAGACAGGATGGCTTTTATAGTACACTATAATATTAAATAATCATTGTAAAAATAATCAGAATATACTCTGTCCACTGAGAATGTAACACTTGACATGTTGGTATGGCTTTGTCGATTAACTGTCATTATTTCCTTTATATTTCATTATTTTGTACAGGTTTTTCACTCTTTTCCCTGTATTACCTTTCCTCTGCTGTTACTTTTGTGATGCAAGCCATATTTTATTTAATATAAGACAAACTTTGTGTCTTTTTCAAATTAGAATCAACCGAATGAGGAGTGAGGAGCTCACGAAGGTTGTGGTGTGTTTTCTGTCTGTCCAGACACTGAGCTGTGAAAGGGGTCGTGTGGTCAGGTGGCGTTGTACTGGTGGTTTCAGCGGCACCAACACCTTCACAGTGATGTGACCCTGCTCTGTCAGAGCTTGTGTGTACAAGTCCTGGTCACTTTTTGTATATGAGAACTTAATTTATGTATAGAGGGAAGTGATTTTGAGCATGATTTGTATTTTACTGCCAAGTTTGAGCTTTACCCTGATACTGTCCGTTACGTTATGGAATTGCAACATAGGAGATCAGTGACATGTGCAAGCTTCCACTGCACCCTGCTATGAGAAGAAGAGATTTTAACTGTTATCTCCTGTTGTACCTGTGCCGTGCAAGACTGAACACAGTGACCGCAGACATGTTACTTCCTCTGTTAACTGTGGTTTTACTCTGTTGGTGGGAACAACGACAGGTAGACATAAGTCACGCCAAAGTTCAGTAAACTTTATTGAGGTTTGTCTTGCTTTCCAACAAACATGTATTACTGCATGAAAATAAAAACGATACGCCCTGCCACTGAGTGAAGGAGTATCTGGTGTTTTTGGTGTGAACACAAACACTGTGTTGGATGCAGAAACAAAGAGTATGAAATCAAATAAGCTTTCTCAGTTTCAGCTTGTGTCCTTGAATGTCCATATCCACAGCAGCTCTGGGCCACAGTTCCTCTCATGGATGGGGATATGGGGGCAAGAGGGCTTGAAAAATGATGACTGGACGGGCGAGAAAGCTTTAAAACTTTCACTGCGCGCACATATTCTGCCCTATGATCTGACCCGCCTTGCCGAGACCACGACGACCACATCCACCCAGTCTTTTCACTTCCATCTAGATTTAACGGCAGATTGTACTGGGGCGTTTTGCCGCCACACAAGCAGAAGAAAAAAAACACTATATTGTTGTTATATCTCATTGACATGATATGATTCAGTTCTGCTTCATGCTCGGGTTGAGACAGGGTGAGATTTAGCGAGGTGGAGGACAGTGTGATCAGCACGGGTGAAGTTCGTTTTAGCTGGACATTGGACAGACACTCACTCCGGACACACTCGGTGGCGACTCTTACTAAGTTTCGCCCGGTGTTGGCAGCAGGAGGACTGTTAAGCTCACCCAGGAGGCTGATTTAGGGACCACCAATAAATGACCCTATTGTTTGTTAGGTTTCATGTTTTGTCGTGCTGACTTGATGATATCAGTGAACATTATGATTTAAAAAAATACTGAACTGTTTTAATATAGCACACTAATTTTCATCGCTAGTGTGTTATGTTAAATGATGTGTTCTTATCTTATAGTATAAGTTGTATTATCTCATTTGTTAGAATAATATGCTTATATGATTTATGACCAATTTTAGCCACCTATTTTGTAAGTCATACTTACAATGTGGGTTGTGTTGTTAAGGTGTAACTGAGCACTTGTCTGACCCCTGATGGTAAGTGCTGGTGACTACTGATGACTGCAAAAACAGCTTCAACTTTTTTACACAACATGAAACTTTGCTCGTAGTATCACCAGGGTCTCTACACACGAACACCAGCATTGAGAACATTGTTTGTGTCACAGAGTTTTTTGAACAACTCACCTCAGCAGTTGCAACCTCAGCTGCCGGTTTCCTACCGAAAAATTAACAAAAATTTAAAATGATATTATTTTATAATATTATATAACATTGAAAATTAAATTAACACACACATCTTCGGGTAGACTTAGGTGATGAATGGATGAGCTAGGACTTCATGGGGAGTGATCCTCTCATCTGCATCAAATGCCAGTGTGGCCAGGAGCTCGATACACTGCTCTCGCTTGGCAGCCTCAGTTTTGTCATCTTCCTCCGGACGCATCTAGTTAAGGGAAACATCAGTCAAATTCACCACCAGTCGAGTCGCCCTCGTGATCATGAAAAGACAATCAATCACGGTGACAACTAAAGTTACCTCACACTTACTGCTTTCAGTTCATCCAGACATTGGAACTTGTGCCTCTGTTCAGGTCTAATATGGTGACGTTTGAAAAATTCCAAAGGAGTCTGAAAGAAGAATCAAAGTGTTGCTAATGCTCGAATCTCAGATTGTAGCTAAGGTGCAAGTAATTGACAAATTGTCTGACTATGGTAGAAGACTTACAATTTCATAGTCACATTTTCCTTTGAACAGGTCAGGGCCACAGTTCGCCTGGAACATGACACAGCCCAGGGCCCACATATCACTGGCCTCATGATATTCATGCCCCCCCCTAAAAAACATCTGGGGACCTGAATGTGGAAGAGAAACATTACAGGATGTTCACACAAGAACATGTTACAGGGAGGAAGCACACAGCTGCTTCTTCATGGTATTTTTACATAATTTGGAATATTTGCCTTCCACTGAACTTCTCGGCCTGTGATGCGGGAATGGCCCGACCAAAGTCTATCAGCTTGACTTCAAAAGATCGTCGGTGGTGATTCACCAGGAAATGCTTTTTTTTTGCACGAGGCACTTACTGCACCATAGACCATACAACATCTTTTACAACTGCAAACATCAAAATCAAAAAAGTTTCCCACCTCACTCTTGGTGTTTGTGGTCCAGCATTTAGACGAATTCATAGCCACAAGCTCAAAGGTCTCACATCTAACCACCTTCGCATAGCTGCCCTCTCTCTCAACTTTGAGAAACCTATGTTTGCCAGGCAGTCCACGGGGAACAAGATTCTTTGAACTGAGTGGGTGCCATTTCTCTCTGACAATGCTGAAACAAAACCGATGAAAAGAAGGAAAACGAGAAGTTACTTTCATTCCCTTTGAACATGACCGTCTTTCAGATATTGTGCTATATATAGTGTATATTTTGCCACCATCCACTGGTTTCTACCCTGTCAACAGTTGGATCTGACAAAATGTTAGGCCACTGTTTTAGGTCCTTACACGGATAGGCAAGCATTTACTTCATATTCTACATTTCGTTAATCATCTGATTGTCTGAAGTCTAAGCAAAATTAAGGAAATGTAGTTTTGTCTCCTCAGGAGACTCAGGATCTCAGCTACGTGAGGGTTGTGAGAGAGGAGCTGCTGGTCACTTTTTGGTTCTAGTTCACTCTGGTCACTTTCTTCATGACGAGTGTTAAACATAAAAGTATCCGTCTCCTGCTTCCTGTTCTGGGTCCTCTTGATCCACACTGGAGTTCCTCTCCTGGTTACAGCTCCAGTGCACAGTGCGCGGCACACCGCCGGGTGTCCCCCTAACCCAAAACAAGCGCACTGGGCACCGCCCACAACAGTTCTCTGGCTCTTCTGTCTGTTGTCATTACCACTGGAAAACACCCAACAGCCACAGCGAGCACTCTGGCAGACGACCAAGGTAGGATATGCGGCGTGTAGACGTCTTCTGAGACTCTTTTCTTTCGTTGTCAAAAGAAATAGAAATAAAGTTTTTTTTTCTTATGAGCAACTCAGCATGACATAACTTAAATCTCTAACTAACGGCGTAGTATGACTCAAATGGTAACGTAACCAATTGTAAAACGTTACGTTACTGATTTTCGCATCATGTGACATCGACTTGGCTGGAACTTAAGTGTTAGTTTAGAATTAATAGAGTCAGGTGGACTGAACATCTGTAAGTTTGTGTAAATTTGAGGGACAGTGGCTTAGCTAAGCGTTGGTGAAGTGTCTGAGCTGTGGGGGATGAGAAGCTAACGTCAGTAACGTCAAAGACAGCTCAGCCCGTTAGCTTACGTGCCTGGCGTAACGTTAACTTAGTTACGTCAACGTTGGTCTCTTATCTTGGTTAAAATAATGTTTTCCGTGCGATACAGGCTTCTGCTAACGCTAGCCCCCCTCGTTTGTTTGAGACGTTCCTAACCACTGTATGATTCAGTTTCAACTTGCGGTTGAGTCCTGCAAACCCCAACACTGTTTGCACAGTGCTTGGCGTTGGATCATATCAGTACAGTGATGGAAAATTACGAGATTTTATTGACACTGAAAGGGCTACAACTGGATCATGCGCTGTCTGGGTGAACGACTATAACGAGTCACAAGACCCTTGCTATAAAACGGGCGTCACATGCCATTCATGTACACATTCATGATGTGATTTTCGACAGTAGTCTGGTGGTGTGTTTTTTTCTTTTTGTTTTTTTTTCCTCAAACATTCGTAGTAACTGCAGACTGAGACAACCAAACTGGACTAAAGACAAGATTAGCGTCTGCTTAAGACACGGGGGTGGGTGCAAGTAGTGAAAACGAATGGAAATGGCTGCAGCTCTCAGTTTAAGTCATAGATCAGTCATAACTTGCTCACTGTGGGTGTGGTAAATTGAGGGCTTACTTCCCATTCCTTATATCCTGTGTTCCTGTCTGTCAGCTCCTGTGCCTGAGTGAGTGTCCTCCAGGGCACGATGGCAGCAGCAGGAGCCGCGGGGCCGGGGCCCACTGACTGTGTGACCAAGGTGGCCATAAGCATCTCCTGTGAGAATCTTCTGGACAAGGACACCTTCTCAAAGTCTGACCCTCTGTGTGTGCTTTACATGAGCAGCTCAGGGCCCCACTGGTGTGAGGTACGTAGGTCAGCAAGTTGTAGACTGTATATTCCGGTATTCCTACAATTTTGAAGTGAGATACCTCAGCTGTGTTTTTTTTTAAATTTGTCACTTGGGAGATGTCAGTTTGCTGTGAGTCAACACAAGCTTACGCACAAAAAAAGTCCATGACTGAGAAACGTCTGTCTGTGTTAGATTGGACGGACGGAGAAAATCGAGAACTGCCTCAGTCCCCAGTTTTCCAAGACTTTTGTGATTGACTACTACTTTGAGATGGTGCAGAAGCTGAGGTTTGAAGTGTACGACATTGACAGCGCCAACTGCAGCCTGCAAAACGCCGACTTCCTTGGAGAGCTGGAGTGCACCTTGGGACAGGTTAGCCCTATTTGCTTACCTTGAAAAGTCGTTTATAATCACAATAGATTTTTCCTCATGCTTTTGTCGCTTCACCGGGGTCGGGCCTATCAGTCCTTCATCACTGAAATGCAGTGGCATTTAAGGGATCAAGTACATAAATAGAATCCACACATATCAGGAAACTGCTTTAAATGTGGAACTTCAGATTCATTAATCATGCATTTTGGGACTGCAGCAAAATTCAGAGGATCTGGGTTAATATAGACGACTGGCTGTCAGACTTATTTAAGGTCAGATTTAATTTTAATCCATCAGTTTTCATACTCCAAGATATGTCGCAGGACACAGTGAGGTACCCATTGAGATGGATTATTCTTTTTTCATCAATCGTATAAAAGAAACTGATCCTTAAACACTGGAAATCCTCACACATTACTTCACTGGAAAAGACAAACGTCTCATTATTTGAACATGGAAAAAGCTATCGCGATGGAGAGGAATAAACCAACTCAATCTGAAATCATATGGGGGGAAGTATTACAGGCAATGAGTACTTAACCCGAATATTTTGGGGTGACATGATTTTTATTTATTTTGTCCTCTGATTTTAATGATTGATACATTTATTTTATTCTATTTATTTTTTCTATTTTGTCCTCTTGAGATGTGGGTGTCCCATAAAGAGGAATGATATTTGGCTGTATTCCTGTATTGAAGGTCTAGATGACGACACTGATATTGAACCTATGTGTTGGATATGTGGAGCAATTGTGGTCTGTTTTTGTTCAGTTTTGTTTTATTTTTATTTTATTTTTGGCTTGGTCTTTATTGTCTTGTTTTGTTCAGTCGTCAGGACTGCGGTTGTCTTGTCTTGACTTGTATGTGCTGAAAAATCTAAATAAAATCGAATGGGGAAAAAAAAAGAAACGCAGTGGCATTTACAGTGATGGCTATAAAGATAAATGTGTATTTGTTTCCACTCCAGATTGTGTCCTCCAGGAAACTAAAAAAACCTCTTGTCATGAAGGACAGGAGACCTGCAGGGAAGGGAACCATTACTGTGAGTTGCCTTTATTCAGATTGGTGGTGATAAATCTACTATATGAATTTCTGCCACATGGTATTATTTTGATCTCAAGTTTATGTGTTGTTCCTTGTTGTATTTGCACGCATGCAGTATTTTTAACACAGTGCTCTCCCCATGTTGTAGATATGTGCTGAAGAAAGAACAGACAACAGAGTGGTGCAATTTGAAGCGGCAGCTAGAAAACTGGATAAAAAGGTATTAATCACTGCTGTGCATTTGAGTTATTCATATGAATTCAGAAACGATTAAACTGAACGAGAAAACCATTCTGTAATGTCGTTTTCATTACAACTACAGTTAGGGCTTTGGCAGCTACAGTGACACCGTGTGAAGACTGCAAGCACTGTGGCCGGTTGGCCTGGCTTTCTTGTGGTTTCTGCTTCAGCATTGGGCAAGCTGTGACACAAGGCTTAGTCCTGCTGCTTTTTAATTGCACACATCTGGAAAAGTCGCTCTGCTAAACTGCGGCTCACCCAAGATATCACAGCACATGATAGATTGGAAAGAGACTGAAAGAGGTGTGAGGGACATCCGTAAAGCTTGTTATGGCCGGATCTCACATGATACATCCATCAGGTGTTGCAGCGATGCAGTCAAAATGGCTCAACTATGGATTATTACCTTCACCGTCGGTATCCATCGTGAGCAACCACTTGCGCATGCTGAAAAGTTATTTATTTGATCCAGCTGTATATTTACTCATTTATCTACAGGATTTCTTTGGCAAGTCCGACCCTTTCCTGGAGTTTTACAAGCAGACAGAAACTGGATGGCAGCTCGCTCACAGGACAGAGGTACAGATAACTCTTTACATACCATGCAAACCTGCACCACCTGGTCTGAGGATACTTAGACAGTGACAGTGACTTGGACAGACATGGGCAAGTTAAGCCATCAGCACAATGTGTATTGATGTTTTGTCTGCGCTGTTACGCAGGTGGTGAAAAACAACCTGAACCCAGTATGGAGACCGTTTCGAATCCCGTTGCAGGCGCTCTGTGGCGGTGACGTGGAGAAATTTATAAAGGTACACACACTCATGTACACATTGATTGTAGGACATTGTGACTGATGATAAGGCAGCCATTTTGTGCCGCCTCTGTGCTTCCATGCTTGTATGAATGGTTGCTATCGAGAGACAGTGTTATGATATTGTAGATTTAAAAAGTGCTTTTCCACCTGTTGACGGGTTTGCTTATTTCCAGTGTTTTTTGTTAAATCCCTCCTGTCTAACGTCACCTTCTCTTTCAGTCATGAATTAGCTCAACCTGAGGCGATGTGAAGATGCCTGTTAGAGCCGGTAAAACTGATTTCCAGAGAGTGTTACAATGGGTATCATCTCAAAGTATAACAGACCAAATGTGCTGTATTTAACAACTTATTTCTCACATTTGTTATGAGAGATGGTGCAGCTCTTTTTTTTTCTTTAACATTAACAATTGCAAACATTTTTAATCACAGACGCATTTTCAGTTTGTCATGTAAAACTATAGAAAGACTGAACCCAGGCCACTCTGGGAGTTCTGCCTGTCTTTTATGGAATACCTCATGTGCATTTACAAGGGTTCGATAATCAAACTCTCAAATAAGGCAATGTGTGGTAGCATTAGCTTATGTATGTTGATGTTTTTTGTTTCCACCCTCTAACCCCTATAAAAGCACACTTGTCAGGAAGAGATGCTTTCCAGTCAACAGTGCAAGTGAGTTGACTGTCCCCACCGTGAGTGTTCTTCACTGCATCCTTCTTCTTGGGAAGGATGCAGCATCTGTAACAGGACAGGCCAAAGTCCTAGATTCACTACATCTATCTTCAAGGAATACGTAAAAACAGTATGCTAAGTTTTGGCATACTGGTCAACTTACCTGTTAAACGATGAGGGCACAGTGACCACAATTAGCTTCCGTTCCTGGTTGATTTCCGATTTCAACAATGTGATGAGGCAGTGGGTGACACATTAACCTGACCTCATCAGGTTCTTATCTGGAATCCTGAATATTTTGTTAATTTATTTCCAGGCAATGTAATATCACACAAATGTCTCCTGAATCTGTCCGGGTAGTCAAAGTCCTCACTTGTGTTAATGACCCCAGTAATATTTAATGTATGCCCCGTCATCAAACTGACCCTGATGGTCTATTGAGCCCTGGCTTCACTGCCCGCTTGCCCAGTCCCAGGTCTCATTCCCGAGAGAAGAACAGAAAGTTGATTATTAGGGGGCAGCCCCATTTTTTTATTTGTATTTTCAAAGCATATGACATACATTTCTTTGTCAATGCTACTGGCCTACTATCATTCATTATGTTCATTATTTAAATGACCTGATAAATAATACATTACAGGTAAATTAACCAATGGGACAATTTACCAAAGGGCAGACGTTTTCCGTTAAGATGGATGCCATTTTTAGTTATCCATTAGCTTCCTCAGCTATCCATCTGTAGACCGACTGTATCATCACACAGTGTGTCTAATTTGGTCTGGAGCCTATATCTGTTTGTACGGAGCCCCAGATATGACATGGTCAAAAAAAAAAATTAAATTGTGGCCACAGTATAGCTATAACATATGCACGAAATACTAATTCGTGGCCACAAAATACTAATTCGTGGCCACGAAATAAGTATAATGTGCGCACAAAATACTAATTAATGATATTAATATCATTCCTGGACAGCTCGGTAAGCAAATCGAGCGCACCTTCTCTAGAAACTGCAATAGCCTACGTGATGTCCTTAAGGTGAGTGTTATCTTAATCTGCTCTAGTCAGTATCTTGTTACCCCACATTTAGACAGTGCCTTTCACTCATCATCTCCTTTGAAAGTAGCATCATGTGTGTCAGACTCTCAGCTGAGCGTTTAATGATGCCACTGAACGCAGCCGTGCAGTTACAGTAGCGCTCACGGTATGTATCATGTTACCACAGGAACCTATAGCCTATCAGTGATTAGAATCTAGTTTGTCTTGATTTGCAGGTTGTTGTTGCTCTGACTGAACTACTGAAGGTGTCTGTAGTGTTTTCTGGACATTTGTCCTTCAATAAAATCACAGAAGATTAAAAGTTCTCTATATTATAGTCCTAATTACATAGGCTGCTGCAGTTTCTAGAGAAGGTGCGCTCAGTTTGCTTACTGAGCTGTCCAGGAATGATATAATACTATTAATTTGTGTTTCGTGCGCACATTAGACCTACTTCGTGGCCACAAATTAGTATTTCGTGCGCACGTCATACTTATTTCGCGGCCACAAATTAGTATTATGTGGCCACAATTTAGTATTTTGTGGCCATGAAGTAGTATTTTGTGTGCATATTATAGCTATATTGTGGCCACATTTTATTTTATTTTGGGGGCTCCGTATGTTTGTCTTCCACCTGTTTTCTCAACACTGAAGGTACTTAAATGCTGTAGTGTAGAGATTCTGAGCAGAGTCCCTGTGTATCCGTGTGAAGAGGTAGTTGGACCTTTTCGTTCCTGTTTGCCCAGTAGAGGGCTTGTGTGCTTGTTTCTGCCTTAAAATTAAAGCTTCACCCCTAACGCATGCTTCTGTCTCATCTATTTTGAGTTTTACACATTTGTTATTCTTTATCAGTTGTCTGTAAACATTTTTTTTTGTACTTAAAGAGAATTGACTAGATTTGACTTGTTCCTTTTGTCTGTGCGTCCCAGGTCGACTGTTATGACTACAACAACAGTGGATCACATGACTTTATTGGGTCCTTTCAGACCACACTCTCCCAAGTGCAGCAGTCATCACAGTCATTTGCGGTGAGCTCTGTGTGCACGTGTGTTGCCACTTTTTGGCATTTTCCTTAACCAAAAATGTAAAGAGGAGATGATGAAATGCAAAACATGGATTCTCTCCCTCATTGCATTCTCATTACAAGCATTTATGAATCTTGGCATATATTTATAAATAGTGCATGTACACATATACAGTATGTTGCTGACATGTTGCTGTTTGTGCTCCTCTTAGGCCGAGTTTGATTGCATCAATAGTAAGAAGAAACAGAAGAAGAAAGGATACAAAAACTCTGGTGTCATCATTATAAAGAAGTGCATGGTACTGTTGTATATTCTTTTTTCTTTCTGAACTAATTGTTTTATTTGTCTGGTATATGCATTATTCACCTAAAGCCAGTTGCAAGCTGAATAAATGTTCAGATGGCTTAAACAGCACAACTATATGCATGTCTAAAACTTTGTGTACACATTTTTTGTTTTATGTGGCTAACTTTAAGATAATAAAGGTAAGTAGACAAATGGCACTACAGAATACCTGTTGTTATATCATTTTCTTGATAGTTGAATGATTTTCTGTCACTTTACTTTCAGGTAGTAAAGGAGTACACTTTTCTGGATTACATAATGGGCGGCTGTCAGATTAACTTCACTGTGAGTTGTACATTTTCTATGAATCTCTTTTCATAAATCTTTGCAAAAATGCCCCCCAAAATCCCAGAGTTTTACATTTTAAGATTTTTTTTCCCAGTACAGTATAAATTGAGCATTTAGAGTGTTTTCAAATTCATTTTGGAGTTGTGAAAGTTTTGTCTACCTTTGACATTGTATGTATTTATCTATGGGCAAGATTGCTATCGATTTCACCGGCTCCAACGGGGATCCCAGGTACCCTCAGTCCCTCCATTACATCAACCCTCATGGCTACAATGAATACCTGGCTGCAATCTGGTCTGTGGGTAGTGTCATCCAGGACTATGACAGGTACATTGACTTGTATTGCATTATGTTGGTGTCACAGAGGAGAGTAAAAATTTCACCATAAAGCATCAAGCGCAGTAAAAATGATTACAGCGAAAAATTGTTTTTCTAACAAAAACAAAAATAAAGAACTCCAGCAAAGAATGAGCACCCTGGTAACTTTTATGTAAAAGTCCTGATGGCAGTCTCACTTGTAAAACCTGTAAGCCTGAAGTCTGAGTTAAGAGATTTCAGATTAACACAAAGAGGTTCAGAGAATGGAAAAGGCTTTCTGAGATCACTATCATAAATGTATTTCAGGAAACATCGCTCATGTCAAAAAGAACATATTAAACAGACCAGATTAGTGTGATAAATGACTTTCCCCTCATTCTTGACATTAAATGCTCTTGTACTGGTGGATAAAATCTAAAAGATGGTAGAATTTTCTTGGTTATAACATGATTGTGAAATCAATTTGAAAATATATCTGTTGATTCAGTCTGAGACTCAGGTTACTCTATACTCAGGTGCAAATATAGAGACCACCCATCTCTCTTTGTAAATGTCCTGCCATGTCTGAAACAAAAAGTTACTTATGTCTGCATCCTCATATGTTTGTGTGAACTTCCTTGAGCAAAAGTTGTGTGTTGTTTCCTTCCCATAGTGACAAGATGTTTCCTGCTTTTGGATTTGGAGCCAAGATCCCTCCAACTATGCAGGTGATTGTTTGTGTTAATTAAAACATACTTTTATTTGTGAGAATTAAATTCTATAAGATATGAAAAAGCTCATATTTGATCCAAAAAGTCTGTACTCAAATACGTTGGTAAGGGATCCATATGAAGAATCATTTGTATCTGCAGGTGTGCCACGAGTTTCCCATCAACTTCAACCCAGCAAATCCATTCTGTGCAGGTAATTATTCACTGGAGCCACTGTGAATTCAGACTGCTGTTTGTTAAATGAGACAGAACATGAATACAAAAAAGAACATGGACGAGATCAATCATTGCTCTAACTTGAAACAGTGAGGACCCAAATGCAAGACACTCAAGAGGCAGGCAGGATTGGGAACAAAAAACAAGCTTTTAGTAACCTGTCCAAGCTCAAAAACCCATACAATACCTCCGCATCCAAAAACAAAGTTCCAACCAATAATGGAGCCGGGAACAAAAACCAGAAACATACGTACCACAGGAAGACACAGCAAAAAAAGGAAAAAAGACAAGCTGACAAAGACAACAGGGCACACACAAACTAAATACACAAGGGCTGACTGACTAACAAGACACAGGTGAACACAGGAAAAAAGGCTGAAATCACACAAAAGGAGGACAAGAAACGCAAAACACGACACATGAGGGCAGAATGTCGAAATAAAACAGGAAATCACAGCCACAAACTCAAGCATGACTTTATTTATGACTTTATTTTTGACCATCATATTACAGTGTGTTGTCAATTTCCAAACTTGCTCAGTTGCATTGAAAGATCTTTAAAATGATACTGTGCGTGTGTGTGTTTTTTAGGTATTGAGGGTGTGGTCCAAGCCTACCAGCAGTGTCTGCCCCAGGTGAAGCTTTATGGCCCCACAAACTTTTCCCCGATCATCAACCACGTCGCCCAGTTTGGCAGGCAAGCCATGCAGCAGCAAACTGCCTCTGTGAGTTTACTCTCAAGTTAATCAGCGTAGGTTTATTGCAGCTGTTGTGTGCAAATGTTTGCCATTGTAGTTTTGGTATGAAAGACGCCACCAAACAGGGACAACTGGATCTCAGTCAATTATTCTCTTTTCAAGTGATGGTGAAATGAGAACCACTTCCACTTTATTCCCTCTGGTTCACATGTTGTTACCTTTTTGTCTGACTGTTTCACAGCAATACTTTGTTCTGCTCATCATCACTGACGGAGTGATCACAGACATGGATGAGACGCGCAGCGCCATCGTCCAGGCCTCTCGTCTGCCCATGTCCATCATCATCGTTGGAGTAGGCGGGGCTGACTTCAGTGCCATGGAGTTCCTGGACGGAGATGACGGGATTTTACGCTCTGTTACGGGCGAGGCCGCCATGCGTGACATTGTGCAGTTTGTGCCATTCAGGCAGTTCCAAAATGTAAGCTATGTCATAAATCTTCTTCAGAAGCATGCATGTACCCTAAGCTTCTTCGTAATTCTCAAATAATGCACACATTTGAATGTGTGAATATCTTATTTCAGGCTGGCACTGCAGCCCTCGCCCAAAGTGTATTGGCAGAGTTGCCTGACCAAGTGGCCTCCTTCTTCAATTTATTTCACCTGAAGCCCCCCAGTGAACCCAGCCCTTCCTAGAAATGTAGGAGTACCCCGAGCCTCACCTGATACCCCTCCTTCATCTGATCATTTCATAAAAAGCTGCTTTTTTTAAAGTTACTTTATTTAAAAACTTTTTTCAAAACGTCTGACACGCATTTTCCATTAGCTCAATAACCATAGGAGCACCTGTAGTGAGCAACCTTGGGCATGTTTTTAGTCAATATGATTACACGTGAAACAGAAGAGTGTTGCCAGTGTAAATAATCAGTAAATGCTTGTGATACTAACCTGTGGTTCATGTCTCTGACCCCCTGCTTCTCTTATTTGGTTGCAACAGTTAGTTCCCCTGCTGTCTCCTTCTAAATCGTGTGTACATATATTTGCCACTCTCAACTTGGTCCCCTCTCTCTACATCTTCTCCTCAGTGTCCTCGGGAAATGCTTGCTCAGAGCGTCTTGGCAGAAGTCCCAGGCCAAGTGACAGACTTCTTCAATACCCTCAAGTTGAAGCCGCCCCAAGGTGACAGACCTGTCACCGACCTCTCAGCATCAGCACCCACCAGTGATGTATTGTGAGGACCAACTTTTCTTGTCAGTCTGCCAACTCCAAATACTGAGCAGACACCTTTTTCTTTCTGGATTATTGGAGCAGAGTCCTCTTGTCTTTTCGCACTAAAGCAGTGATGCCCAAACTTCTTCCCCCAAGTGACCTAGTTTATTGTATCATATTGTTCAGATACAAAATGGGACTGGAAAAAAATAAAAAATAAAATAATTATATATATATATATATATATATATATATATATATATATATATATATATATATATATATATATATATATATATATATATATAGCTCTACAGTGTTTTAATCATAACCCAAACTACCATGGCCATTTGAACATTCAACAACCTGTTTTTGTAAGATTTGTAAATACTATGTATCAATAGTATAATATCGTACACATATCATCAACATTTCCTTATAACTGTCAACATATTAACATGGATATTTTTATGTATATTATATTTTAATGTGACATTTACATATGACTTCATGCTACTCAGGTGCCAGTTCTATTGATTTGCAGACAAAGGCACTAATTAAAACTAGTGTAACTTGACAAAGGGCCTGTGTTATGTGGAAAAATAGAGGCAGTCATCTCATTAGTCAGTCAGACTCCTCCAGTACCTGCAATCACCACTTAACACTTCCATGTTTGCTTGGAAAGCGTAAAAGGTTTACATTTCCATTGACACAAAGTCCTTAAACAAAGATATGGCTTTACCAAGAACAATTTAGTCATGTTTACATAATGGATCAATAAAAATGGATTAATAACTTTTCTAAAATGAATGCGTTTTGTAGCTTTTACACTACAAAAGCTGTGATGTTGTGTCCTTGCTGCTGTTTTGTACTTAAATCTTTTTATAAGTTCCATATTTGATTTGACGTTATATTTGGTGCTTCTGCATGACTTTGTTGAATGTTAAACAAGGAGAATCTCATGATAAAATGTATGTTTATACAGATATAGATAAGGAATTCACTCTGTAAAGGAATTAATCAAACCTCACTTTTCTTACTGTTATCAAAGTGGCCTAATAAATTTCACAAAGTGAACGTTTTGCACGATTACAGTGGCATTGTCTTATATAACTCTTTATCCGTTTTGCATGTTTATACCATTTGCACCGCAATAAAATATCTAACCTACATAATTGTCAGCTCTTCCTTCAATATCTGCAAAAATAATAGATCAAGAGAAAGATCACCTTTTGTGTTGTCTGTGCTACTGCTTGTGTCGTTACATTAAATAAATACTATGTGTTTTCAAAAAGTAGTGAGGTGACGAAACTATAACAGCTATATTCATGACTGTGACTGTGACAAACGTGTAATTTTTTGGCACAACTCAAACGGGATCAAAATCTATACGTCTCCTCTCACCGACTACAGTAACATGTTTACAGTGTGTCGGTTCTTTGGCATCTTCCCCACCGACAAAAAAAAAAAAAAGACTTCCGCTAGAATTTTCAAAATAAACCGTCCAATGTTGTGCTGAACGTGTAAATACGCGCTGTGGGTATTGGAAACGTGGGCGTTTGAATTGCAGCAGACATAATGATTTGGCACATTGAAGGCGGGGCTGAAAGATTCAGCTCCAGCCTAACGTAAAGAGATGTCACGGCAGCCGTTTTACATTTGAGAGGGCGACTCCACCCTACGCAGCCACAGTTTCGCGCAGCACTATTAGCATTCCGCAAGGATTGTCCCCCAGTGAATCCCGCAGGGTCCCACACTCTTCTGAGGTAAGCTGAATTTTAATTCGCACCGAGTTATGTGCGGAAGTTGACGTTGTTAACCAGTAATCCCTAGTTTGCTATTTACTACCAGCCAAGTTAGCGTACTAGCGCTAGCTGCTGTACTTTCTCTCACTGTGCGTGGTCAGTTTGTTTCCCCTTCCCTCCTGCCAGACACACTTCATCTGTGCTTTCGTTATTGTGTCACATTTTCCATGAAGCTCATTTTATGGTCTACTAGGCCATGTCACACTGAGGTGTCAAGCTCGCTAGTGAATCTCCACATTTCGATGTTTGTGGCGTTGCGTTTGGGTGTGTAACGTAGGTTACAGTGACCGTGTTGAACCAACCCGTGGAGGTAAACTAAGACCCATAAAACGACATATTTGTGTGTTTGTTTTCAGCAGCATTTGCCCTTTAGTAGTAATCTGTTAACACGTGTGTTCACAAAAATAAGATATGACTGACTCGTGTTGACCATCTTCTTGACAATCTACACTTCACAGTCAATTGAGTTTGTTTGGAACAGCGACCACACAGTCATTCACCTGGGAACACTTCCAGGTTGTGTTCACGCAGTAATGTTCATCTGTGCCTGTACAGCTCGCTACCAGTCAGACCATGGCTGCTCAGTGTGTAACCAAGGTGGAGCTGACGGTGTCCTGTGACAATCTCCTGGATAAAGACATCGGCTCCAAGTCTGACCCCCTGTGTGTCCTGTTGATGAGCAGCTCTGATTCCCAGTGGTATGAGGTTAGTAGGATTGCTGGGTTTGGGTTCATTTGTAATGCAACAGACCGTAAGCAGTCAGCACGTTCACTTCGAAGGGCAGCTCTCCCAGAGCCCAAAGTGAAGTTTCAGATAAATCCTTTTGTCCCACAGACATTTCAGAACCTAAAGAATCTTAATTTACTGTCATGAATAACAACAAATAAAAGTAGCAAAAATGCCAGAATACAAACAGTACATTTTAATGGGCGTGGCAGCTATGTCACTTTTCTTTGAGTGGTGTAAATGATTGACCCCCTAATGGAAAATCATTGCTTAAAGCAGAGGTGACATAATTTCCATTCCCTGTTTCATTACAGCAAATGTGACAGTACACACTACCTTTTATGACTTTGTTACAGGTTACAGCAGTTGTGTCGATGTCTTGAAATGTGTGTAGTAAAAAAGAAAAAAGGAAACTTAAAGCCAACCTTTCCCAACAGGTGGAACGCACAGAGAAGGTCCAGAATTGCCTCTGCCCAAAGTTTGCAAAAAAGTTTGTCATCGACTACTACTTTGAAATAGTGCAGAAACTGAAGTTTGGGATTTATGACATCGACAACAAAACTATTGATCTGAGTGATGATGACTTCCTGGGCGAACTGGAGTGCACCTTAGGCCAGGTAAGGCGTTCCTCTCTGTTGTCACCGTACATGTTCGCACAAGGCCATCCTTAAGTGCCTTAATCTGTTAGATAATGAATCCATTTGCAAGTGTTTGACTCAAATGTGTGCTGAAGGTTTCAATTCCTTACTTCCAGTTTTAATGAACAGAGTGTTTACATGTTTAGATGCACAGTTCCCAAACAGATACCTACACAGAATCATGCAGGATACATGCTGCTTATGAAATAACACACCACTGTGTTACCATGCGAGAGATCAAGAATGAAGATCAGCGAATAAGTGGTTGCAGGGTAGACACTCAGCGTAATCTGACCTCAGATGTTGATTCTGCCCGATTGTTTTGGATGTTGTTTCCCTTGTGGCCTGGCGGCTGCTCTGTTGTGTACTCTCTCGCTGAGTTTATTCATTGTGCAGCTTTAGATGCGGTTGCTTCCCCTTTAACAACTGCCTTATTTCTTACTTGCTTTTAGGTCGTATCAAGTAAAAAGCTGACCCGGCCGCTCGTGTTGAAGAACAAGACCCCTGCAGGAAAAGGGACCATCACAGTGAGTGGCAGAGAGAGCTAAATGTGAAAAATGTTGCAGTGTTGTTCAAGTCCTTTGTTGTTTATTCATTTCTCCTCTTCTCTGTTGCACAGATCAGTGCAGAAGAAATAAAAGATAACAGGGTGGCAAATTTTGAAGTTGAAGCGAGGAAGCTAGACAACAAGGTTTGGATCAGACTGAAATCCGAAATGCTGTCGTTCATTTTTAGATAACCAGGTGCATTTAACTCATCGGTGTGTTTCATTCCTTTAATCATTTACAGGATTTCTTTGGGAAGTCTGACCCTTACCTTGAATTCTACAAGCAGACACAAACTGGGTGGCAGCTGGCTCACAGGACAGAGGTGAACACACTCACGCAGCACTGTAGTAATCTGATCTTAACAGTTCATTTCTTTCCTATCATGAAAGTATGGTCCTTTTTCCAGGGAGGGGTCATCAGCTGACGGTGTGCAGTTTATGATGCTAACCTTTTACCAAACACTTCCATTCTTTTCTCATTCATAACTGTCTGTGTTAAAAGAGGAACAACTGATGTCCTGAGTGTGTTACACCACAGTCTTTGTAATAACACGCACGTTGGGCCACACTCCCATCTGTCCAATCAAAAATCTAAGTCTGTACGTTGGGATAAGTGCCTTATGCAACATAAGATTCTGTAAACCTCTTTCTTTCACTAAACGACAGCACTGTTATGCCACAAAGGGATAATTTGATTTTAGATACTAATGCTAAATCTCATGTTGTTGATGTGAATGAGGAAGTCGATAACGTATGGGTTGGGGTTGAATTTCTGTTTTTCCGGCCTGTAATACCACTCAGCTAAATAAGTGTACCAGGTTGAAAGCAACTGTTGAGATCACTGGACTCATTTGGAGTGGTTTCTCATCAGCTAATGGAATAAAAGCAAAACACTAAAAAACGTATGTGGTGACAGTGGACCAAAACATCAGTGCACAGCCACAGCATTGCACCCTTGATGTGATATTGTGATATTTATTCAATTTTTTTTTAAAACAAAAAAACAAGGCAAAATATTTGTTTCAAACATGGAACAAATAGGAAAACCTGTATTAATTACAATTGCAGAGGTGTCGAAAGAATGCTGTTTGTGTCTAAGCAGGGTGTTTTGTCTTAAATTTGGATTCTTGAATTTGTAATAATGAAAAAAAAGGAATACTCTTAGTTTTTCGTATAAGTAGACTGAGACCTTGCAGCAGCCTGTAACACAACACAACACAGACAGACTCTGAATAACAACTCACATCATCTCTCCTGCTAACGCCTCCTTCTTATCTAACTCAAGAACATGAACACATGTTGTCCTGCACCTCAGCACCCACATTCACACTCACAGAGGAAAAAGTGCACTGCTGACATCAGTTTGCATGCTAGACAGATAATTAGCTGCCAGTCTTTCCAGCACTGACAGGATCCTACAACCGGCTCAAACCATAAGGAATGCTCTTTATGGTTTCTATTATTTCCCTAAAGACCATTTTCTTCCTGTCAGTTAATGAAGAACTATGAACAATTTATAAAACATGTTGACCTAATATTTTACTAAAAAAGGGATGACTGTAATATGATTACAGAGGGACTTAAAGAAGTTCCATGTAAATACTGTATGTTTTTGAAAGACCACATTTTTATAATTCTCATTCTTTTTGTCCTCAGGTGGTGAAGAACAACTTGAATCCAACATGGAGACCCTTTAGAATCCCCCTGCAGTCTCTATGTGGAGGAGACATGGACAAACCTATAAAAGTACCCACATTACTTTTGAAAAATATATATTTGTAACCTTAACTAAGTGCACATTTTGAATGTGTCTTTAAACTGCCACTCACACCTGCAATTGCATTGCTCCTTCTGTTTTGATATCAGTGAAACATATATACATAGGTATGACATAATAAAACCCTTCTTGGGGAGTGTAAATTTAGATTTCAGAGCAAAACGATGTTTGCTCTCCCAGATATCACAAAACATATTTACTGATTGGAGTGTATTCAGTACTATAGCTTGATGATGTATATTTTTTTAACTTCTGAAGCAAACATGTCAGGAAGGAAGCTGTTTCCAACCACACAGTGCAAGTGAGTTACCCAGCGCCTCACAGTGTTTGTCTTCTTCCATCTTACATCACTAAATGGGTGAAGTGTGAATGGAAAAATGGGAAAAATACAAGACACGACCTCAGCAGAGCATCCAGCCTTCCAATTTTTCTGTTACCCAACTCAGTCCTGCCATAAAAAAAAAACATTTGTCTGAAACAACACATTCTCCTGTCATTTTGCTGTTAGGTTCTGTCTAGTTCACTGGTATTCCAAAGAGTTCTCTTTTGAATCTCACTTCGGCATGTTTTTTTTGTCCGTTCTGTTTTCTTCAGCTGCAGTTTTTCAAACTTCAAGGGTCAATTCACTCGTCCTTCAAAAAAACCTCCCTCACTGACTTGTAGTACGTTGCCTCGCATATAGTTTAGTTTTTATTTGCTCAGTGAGTGGAATTTTGAGTTGTCTGTGTGAGGACAATATACAAGGACTTTTCCTTTTAAAAGCAGTTCATAGTGAGGTCTTAATTATTTTGGGTGAACTGACCCTTTAGTTGTGTTTGTTTGCTGTGTAAAAGATGTAACTGTTTTAGTGTTCACCGCGTGACCCTTTGTTTCTACCTGCTTCCAGGTCGAGTGTTACGACTATGACAACGATGGCTCGCATGATTTGATTGGAACATTTGAGACCACGATGACGCGCCTCCAGGAAGCATCGCGAACATCTCCGGTACGTGTGTTGTCACACCCAAAACGATGTAAACAAAGACAAACAACATTTCAAAGATGCTTTGGATTGTCTCAGCCAGGTCAATTTCATGGTCCGCTGGCACTGACCCAGACACCCGTGCTCCTCTGTTTCGCCCTCAGGCCGAGTTTGAATGCATCAACAGTAAAAAGAAACAGAAGAAGAAGGGTTACAAGAACTCTGGTGTCGTGAGCGTCAAGCTGTGCCAGGTATTGTACTTACTTTTTGTTTGCTTTTGGTGTATTGAATGTGTTTACTGATGCGATTACTCCATGGCCTTCAGTAGCAGCAGCTTACATATTCTCCAATCCTCCCTGTAGGTGGTGAAGGAGTATACCTTCCTTGATTACATTATGGGAGGCTGTCAAATCAACTTCACTGTAAGTTTTGTTTATTTTTATGACATTGGGTTATTGAGTTACTTATGAGAACAAATTATTTTATACGATTGTCTTTTCATGCATTACCTTCACATCTCCTGACCCCCCCCCGGATGTTTTTGGCAGGTGGCCATTGACTTCACAGGCTCAAACGGGGATCCCAAGTCTCCTCAGTCGCTGCATTACATCAGTCCTCAGGGCGTTAATGAGTACCTCTCAGCCATTTGGTCTGTGGGAAATGTCATCCAGGACTATGACAGGTATGTATGGCACACAAAACAAAGTCTAGTATATTTAAACTTCATATAAGGATTAATAATTTATGAATGATAATTAATGAATATCGACTGTTCATTTTTTTTGAAGAAATACCCCAATTATGGATAGATGGATGGATGGATGGAATGGTTTGCATTTAAATGACCAAAACATTCAGTCACATATGTAATAGTGTTTTGTGTCCCTCGTGTGTAGTGACAAGATGTTTCCTGCCTTTGGCTTTGGAGCCCAAATCCCTCCAACATGGCAGGTAAGACCGGCATTTCACTGTGAAACTACAAATGCATTCAAAAGTTAGGATCGTTTGATTATCTGAAGGAGACGATACGGTGGTTTGGCATTGGACACGTATCTGATGAAACTGTGTTTTACTCTCAAACAGGTCTCCCACGAGTTTCCTCTCAACTTCAACCCGGCAAATCCATTTTGTGCAGGTATGTTTACAATTCATTGCACCGTAGATGCAATTAGACAAATTATCCGACCGGTTGAAACAGATTATTTAATGTGCGTGCGTGTGTGTGTAGGTGTTGAAGGTGTGGTGGAGGCCTACAGGGTGTGTCTGCCGCAGGTCAGACTCTACGGTCCCACCAACTTCTCCCCGATCATCAACCACGTAGCCTGCTTTGCCAAGCAAGCCCTCCAGCAGACCACTGCATCAGTAAGTATCTCTGTTCAGCCAGACTCGCAGCGAGAGTCTCATCCAGACTCACATTTAACACATCAAGTAGTTCTCCAACTGTCAGTTTATTACAAAGAAAGACAGTTTTGTAGTTCATTATTTTTCATCAGATTTAGTTGTAGTCTCTTGTTTAGATTTAGCCCTGCCACTGTGTGTAGCTAACGTTATGTACACTTGAAGTAAACATTTGGTTGATATATCAGGCAGGATGGGAAAGGAAGTCTGTCAGTACTCATTTATTCCCTTTTGGCATCATTTGCAGTAGAGCAGGATGATTTGGTTAGGGATAGGATTAGGGTTGTTTGATAGCCACAGGATTTTATATTACCTCAGTAATTGTTTGTTAAAGCTATTTGCAGACGCCAGGCTCACAGTCATTGGATTTGTGTAATTTGGTATGGCAGCAGCTCAGTCCTTATTGTAAGAACCAGAGAGCCGTGCTTGGAGAGTAGTTGGAGAGGTAACAATTCTCTTCCTGTTACTGCCAAGGTCACATACGGTGAACGGGAACAGAACGGTGCATTTCGGGCCCATTTGTTGCTAATGAAAAAATGTGTACATTTGTATGCCCATGGGGACATACATTGCTGTCGGTATGCTTGATAATTTGATAAATCTTGAACTATCCTTTGTTTTTTAGCTCTGTTTAACTTCTTAAAAGTGGTAATGCCTGTGTTGAAGGAAATAAACACAATAATATACAGCCTGGTGTAGTGCCTTCTCATCGCTCTTATTGCAGGGAGGAGTTGGTTGTAAAAGAAAAGTAAATGATTTGCCATTTGATCGCTGATCTGCTCTCTCTGCTGTCTTTCCGAAGCAATACTATGTTCTCCTCATCATCACTGACGGAGTGATCACAGACATGGACGACACACGCAATGCCATCGTCAATGCCTCCCGTCTGCCCATGTCCATCATCATTGTCGGAGTAGGGAATGCTGACTTTGGCGCTATGGAGTTCCTGGATGGAGACGATGGACGTCTGCGCTCTCAGACTGGCGAGGCCGCCATGCGAGACATTGTCCAGTTTGTACCATTCAGGCAGTTTCAGAATGTAAGTCACAGTGCATTAGATGCCCGTCTATATTGATTTATTGATTTCTGCTGATTTTTCACAAATATTGACTCATTGCTATAAGAACTGCATGCATTTCAAGCTTTTTTCTAAACATTTGCTGGGTCATTTTCATTTAAACTGGCTTGTTTTAAAAAAAAAAAAAAAAAAAAAAGTAAAAATCCAAATCACCATAGCAGTGGTCCCCACACACATGCCCAGACCCAGGGCTTCCCAAATCTCACTTAGCTTCCTTCTGCCTTGTTTATTTATCTCTTTTCAGGCGCCCAGCCAGGCTCTTGCCCAAAGTGTATTGGCCGAGTTACCTCAGCAAGTGGCCTCCTTCTTCAGTTTATTCAAACTGAAGCCTCCCCATGAGCCCAGTCCTTCATAGGGGTACCCCTAATATTTCAATCATAAACCCTATCGCCATTCTAGCCTTTGCCTGGCCTTTAAGAATAACCTCACTGCTTCACTGCATGTAGTTTTTGCTATCCTCATTCATTTTTTAACTCATTCCACCTTCTCAAACTGTTTTACTGAAGATGCTCCCTCAGTGCTTCGTGAGAGAGACAGTACAACATATTCTGTTGTACTTTCTGTCTCTGGATCTGAAGCACTGGTGACCAGTCGCAAACATGTTGTTTATATTAAAGGGAAAATTCCACTCAGAATTCCTAACAGATAGTCAGTGAAATGATTGGCAGTTCTCTGCTTATTTCCTATCATGAATTTGACTAATTCTGACGGCTATTTTGCCAAATGTAGGCGACATGATGTCATGGTATTTTCAGCAGAGAAACAATTACAGCATGATATTTTCCTATATTTTAAACATATTGCAGAACATTTTCGGTGTCCTGCATGAGTCATCGGCCTTCTCTCTAGACTCATCACATTATCAGAACATGGTGTGCATGGCTGCTTTGTGAACAAAATGCTGCATGCCACAGTAAGCACAGACCCAAGAAGACTAACTGGTTGAAGCTGTTTGAGCAGGTTCATTTATTGTTCTGAATGGTACAGCCAACCATTGGTCCACAATCTGTCATGACCACTTGAATTTTAAGTGTCTTTTCAAGGTGGATCGTTTAAAGTTTGAAGCTGGACAAAAAACTGTCACTGACTGAATACATTTGATTTATATAGCCCAAAATCACAATCACATTGCCTCAGTGGGCCCTACAACTGTTGTAATTTGTTATTTAGAATTTTCCTATTTGACTGTCTTCATCTTCATGACCTCCTACTTCCCCCTCATTCTTCCTTCATTCAGTTTAATCAGTAGTGATATTGATCACATAACCAGTCTTTTGAAAATAATGTAGATGTTCTTCCTCTCACCATTTTGCACAATTTTTGAACTCCTTCTTTTGAACCTCAGGCTCCTCGAGAGGCACTGGCCAAGAGTGTGTTGGCAGAAGTACCAGGTCAGCTGGTGGACTTTTTCAATACCATGAAGCTGATTCCACCCAACTCCACCAATCCTGCACCAAACCCCTCAGGGACCAACTGATAACTACAAGGAAGAAACCAGACAAACCCTAGTCTCATTTCCTGCAGACCACAGCTTCATCTCATCATACAATCTTTCCCAGCTCGACCACTTTTATTTCACTTCCTTAATGGAATACCAGCATCCAGCTCGACAACCACCGCAACCACACACAATACACCATACATAAGCAGTATCCACAAAGATCCAGCAGTTGTTGAAAATTACCAATTGTGTTCATTTTAGCGTTAGTCACTCCATGCTGCTGCAACTTTACAATAGATTCCATTATATAGCTTTTAAGCTGAGGTAGAGGAAAACAAATGCCTTAATTATATAAACAGCATAGAGATTTAAGCATTCCTTGTTTCTGTAGTACTTGCTCAAACAGGAAACCATCACTGTCTCTGCCGAAACACTGCACTGGGTATGAACTAGCCTTCTGTAGTTTATAATTCATCATACAAGTGCAAAGTATTTCTGCCTGTTTAAAGGCTTTTAGGCTCTAAGTTATCCAACTACATCTCATATATGATGTTTACATCTTATGAGCAATAGCTGAAGCACCACTAGTAGCATGATCATGTACAAATAGCCTAATAGCTTTGTAGCTGCTGCTGTCTTGGCACATGGAGTATACAGTCACAACCATGTCTGTTGTTGCACTTGCTTTCCTATGCACTCTGATATAGTAATGTTATGTACTAAAAAGACCCTAAGATTTTTGTATTTTACAAATGAAATGCCAAACTCTGCGTGTAGGTTATAAACCATTGTACACCCAGAGCTATTTACACCTTGAATATGAATCAGAAATATCGTGACAACAACTGGAAATTAGTTTTCTTTGTTCATGATAGCTTTGGTTGTATTGTGCCAGTCTCATCACCCCTAGTATGTTTGGGAATGTACTGTCAACCAGCGTGCCAGTTACATTGGTTACTTTGCCAACCTTTTTATTTTGTTTTACTTTTGATTTAATCAAGGTTTCATCCCAGTTTGGTAAACTGACCTCATATATCAATGTTTATCAGTATTAAACTCTGTTAAGAAAAGTGCTATAGAAATAGTCTAAAAAAATGTATCATTAACATGTCATTATAGACACTAGATGCAGTTCTGTCCATTCATATTTTTAGGACATGTACGTCTAATTCCATTGGGATTTGTCAGTTATTTTTATATGGTTGTACAATGAAAGCTAGAATAAACATGTTCTTATGTATCACGTGTAATAGCTTTAGTGCTCTAGCTGAAAAGGATAATGTGCCTCAAGTGCATCAAGCTTGCCAATAAAGCACCTCCTATCAATACAATACATGGTCAAATTCACTTCTTTGTAGCCCATGGGACATTCGCAGCATATCAATATATCGATGATTATAATACATAAAAAAATATGTATGTATCATGTATGTATGTATGTATGTACATCCAGTTGTAATACTTCTCTCAAATTGTGAAAATGTGAGCTTTGGTTGCCACCTACTGGAAGGCCGAGTGAAGAACAGCCTTCTGCACATCTGTGTGACCCATGATGGAACTTAACATTTGAGATATTAATGGTAATATCCTACTATAGAGATTTAGCCTTTTAATGGAAATGTAATTAAGAAGTAATTGTTAAATCCTTTTATTCTCAGATAACTAAACATGTGAAAACTATATTTTCTCATCTGTGGAACCACCTCTGCCTGACAATATGGTCTCAAGAGTTTTTTTTACATTTTGACCAAACATCCTTTGGATGCAAAAAAATGACTGCCAATGACCACAAACAAACACTTTATTGTGGAAAAAGAGTACAAAGATACAGCTTATTCACAGATATCATTGTCAACAATATACAGTGTGATCGTTCATCAAAACTGTATGTGGAGACACTATTCATCTCAAACCTAATGACCTGTCCTCAGGCACTTTGAGTTTTTATATAAAAATAGGCTATTCTCTTCAGTTTTCTACCTTATAATAACATGCTAAATGACTTCTGTTCAGTCAGTAAATCCAGTGTGCAGCTTATCAGAATTGACTAACAGATGTTTGTGTTTTCTTAAATAATGACAAGCATCAGCCTACCAGCTCTATCTGCGTCTTTTGTGTAGATGATTGCACCTCGGAGCTATAAACCTACTGTTAACCTCTCAAGCAAGACTTAAACATTCTCAGCATGTAGAGGTTGTACTTTTACTACTACCTTGACAAAAGTAGCTGGTGATGCTTGTTACTCGACATCAGAGAGGTTTCTAGCAGCTCAGTTGTGCTCGTGTCAGGCAAGTACAACCCAAGGATTGAAATAACTGGAGCTGGAACCTGATCCTGGTTTGCGGTTACATGCGGTGGATGTTGTTGTGATCCATGAACTGCTTGAGGTTCTGCAGGTTGTCCCACCACTTGAAGAGGAAGGTCTCTGCGATGAGGCTGAACCAGGGTGTGATCTCCAGCTCCTTGCGCTTGGCCTTCTCCAGCATCTCCTTCAGCTCCTCCTTGCTCACGTAACAGTGGCTTTTGATCTCATTGGGGTCTGGACTCAACTCCACGTTCTTTGGAGAGACATAACAAAGACAAGAGTATATAAGGCTGACACATGATGCAGGTACAAAGGTAATTACAATCCAAATACACACTGGTGTAAGTGTTAAGCTTTATCAAGATATAACTATATTGGATTTTGTGATTGTGTTTTAATCATATGCACAGATAAATTATCACCTCATGACATTCTATCAGTAGTGGACAGGGTGCTAATAACACTGATACAGTACTATGTTAATCAAGTGTCAGCTACCACTGCAGGGATCCATGACAACTGTGGCTCTGTTCTGTCTTTCAGTCCAGCTTTATTGAAGTTTTAATGCAGAATAACTATTTGGTTGAAACTAAAAGTTAAAGTTAAAGCAGGCATAATCAGTATTTTACATTTTGTTTCTGTCAGCTCTATAGAGCACTTAGTGTCTTTTAACTCACCATTTTTCATTTTCTGTTCTACAACGTCATTGTTTTTAAGACAAAGTTAGAAATGTTGAACTCTGGAGACTTTGGCAGCTAAGGAGCTAATTCTGATAGTGGAGACCAAAAACAGAGCTAAAAGAGACTAAATATTGGACTTAAGCCCTTTTCACACAGGACTAGTATCACATTGTAGTTGTTCTGACCATTTTCTGCATGTGTTAAAAGCATTAATAAAATATGTGAAGCTCATTCAGATCAAGTCAAGGAGGCTTTTTACCTGAGCTTGATTATGATAAACTTTGGTTGTTCTTAACCTGAATATAGCCCATCTGACAGCACAGCTGCTGACGCTGCTCAACATCTTATGAGCTGCGATCAAATTATTCAGTTGCCTGACTAAAGAAAACAGACGTCAAATAAAATATGACCCCAAACCAAAGTGATACCTATTAACACAGGACTAATATTATCACATTTACTCTGTGTTTGGTGAAATATGGAGGATAAATGTGGTAGGTTTACTTAAATTACGGACATGGCAGATTTGCACAGGAATAAGATCACAAACAACCTTTGCAATAATCAGTCCCCAGACAATACTAGTCCTGTGTGACCAGAGCTTTAGATTTGTCAGGTGAGCACAAACACTGCTCCAAGTCATGGTAATGTCCCTCCCTATCAGCTGAATGTGTGAATAAGCAACTGTTTGCTTTCAAGTTCACCAGATCAGCTTGAAAAGTGATATGTCAGTGTTATGTTTACAGCTTGTCACAGGCAGTGCAGCTTTAAGCATACAGTTTTCTGAAATATAAATGCGTGTTTATCATTTAAAATCCCAGACTAATTAACAACAAATACTATTCTGCCAGGATTTTCAAAACTCATCTAAATGAAAAAATATTCCATCATCTGCCCAAAAAAACATTTGTAATCTGTTTCTAAAGCTATAGTTCTTTGAAATCCGAACAAACTAAATGGCAGCGCTAGATGGCATACATCCACCTGTTGAACAAAACAAGTCAGGAGATGTCATTTCAATGATGGCTGGTATTTGGCTTTCAGAACAACTGATGTTTTGCTTTGTCACTTGAATGTATTGACAGAAAAATGGTAGCCGGACAGACAGCCTATGTATCCTAGTGAAACTCAACTCCAAGTCAAACAGACATGACAGTGCTACCTTCTGCATGAAGAGGATGTAGTCGATCTCGTGCTCCCCCCACACACCATCTGACTGTGCTTTGTAGTGGATCCTTGTTAGGTACGTCATTTCATCAGGTGTCACCTGAGGAGCGGCGGGAATGAAGACGAGATCAGACAGAAGGAAAGATTCTTTGCAGTCTTAATGCTGAAAGCAGGACCATGACAAACAAACACACACCCACACGGACACACACACACACAGTATACCTGTTCCATGGGGATACCCAATTCAGCCTTGAGTCTCCTCTGGGCTGCTCTCCTCACTCCTATTGCATCCTTCTCCTCCAGCTCACTTTCTGTGTGTAGAGGATGACTGCAGCATGTATTTGTGAAACAGCCTGAACACGCACACACACAGACAGACAGACAGAGGTGGTTAAACAAATTGCCAATAAATGCAATAATAGTGTTTTCCAAAAACAAGTTCCCAGTATCCACTGGGACTTACTTAAATTGCTGGTTTTGTCTGACCCAAAGACAGACATAACCTGAAAATAGTCAACCTTGAAGAAGATTGTTTATTTGCGTAACGGAGGACATAAGTAACCGACTGATCAAAATCATTTTGGTCCACTCTTGCATAGCCAGTCTAATGTCCACAGCACTGTAGAAAGCTCTGGCTTTGCATGTCTTTAAAGCAATCACAATCATATTCATCTGAGCTAAATCAAGGATGCAGCGACAGTGCCACTGAAAAATATTGTCACCAGCTTAAAATGGCTGAATCCCTGTAAAAGTAAATGTGACATATGCTAGCTTGATTACATTGTCCAGTGTCCTGTACAGATCACAGGTTGGGCAGCCCTGGACGCTGCCTGGAATGTTGTCTTATACTTGGTCCACGAAATAATACATGCAACAAAGTTTGTTAAGGTACGTGTGTCACTAATTGTACCGTAGTGGATCACAAGAGTGGTAGGAGGAATAGAAACAGGTCAAGGATTTGTCACCAACCTGGAAAAGTGATTTTGGCGTCTGATCGCTGTTGTAAGAGCAGCTTCTCTTCACTGTTGAAGATGAAGACACTGAAGGCTCTGTGTAGTAAACCTGGTACAAAGAAAACAGAAGATGATTTACCATAAGTACAAATCTGTCTACTAAAGGCATGACAGATTAGCATGGTAGACGCCGGGTACCTTTGTCGATGTTGGAGTTGAGGTGGCAGTTCTTCTTTGTGTCTGCTCCAATCTTGTGGTCGTCCTCATCGATGAGGATGCACATCTCGGCCAGAAGCTTAACCTGCTTCTCGTCAAGGTGGTCTGTGGTTATCTCAGGCATTCTGATCGCAGACTGCAGGTGTCTGGCTTCACTGTGGCAGGGTATACAGGCAGAAAACAGTGGATAGTTTAGTGTGGACTGACATCGAAACGGAAGCTCTGCTCTTTTGAAGATGAAGAGCATAGTCGACCTGCTGAGGACGGCTGTGAGATGCTGTTAAAAACTCTAGAGAAAGCCAGTAAGTACACATTGAGTTTTATGATAATTTTACTAACACATTACAGTTAACATGACAACAGCTGATGTGGAAAAATGTCTACTTTCTCATACAGAGTCACATATAATCACACTACCAAGGAAGAGGCAAAAAGATGTGGTTTAATCTTGGTCGATAACATATCTGCCTTCTGTCTTAACCTCCGGACTCAAAGCCTCCTTACATTCAGGAGGCCAAGTGTGAAGGACCCTGAAGTTGGCCATCTGTGTTAACTGACCATGTCAGTGCAAAAATTAAACATTATTACAATCAGAACAAAATCAGAAAATGTTGCAAAATGCCCACAAAAGTTCTTAGTGCCAGGACGGATGTCTTCAAATTAGGGGTAGCTTGATTATCGGCTCTGGATGATTATCAAGTCCTACAGTCTGCATTCTAAGATTATTTATATCGGAGTTTCTGTCAGATTGCAAATAAAATAAACTTACCATCAACAACAATATGGGATTGGTAACATGTAACAATAACTATATCCTGTAAACAAAGAACATTCTGAATCTGCAAAATAATTAGTAATTAAATGCATCAAATAATGAAGTGGATATAAAGTGGCAAATAATGGAAATACTTGCAGTAAAAAAGTAGAGTACCTAAAAACTTTTACTTGAGAACAGTACTTGAATAAATTGTACTTTAATTTTTCAGTTTTCAGTCTCCTTGATTAATAATAATCGGCACTGGTCCTGAAAAGGCTCATCAGTGGACCCCTACTTCAATTTGCTGTTTTTGTGTATCCAAAAGTTAAAAACCCACAGATATCAAAGTATAATGACAAAAAAAATCCAGCCTTCTGATTAGCTGTCTTTCCTTAATACATGGCAAAAACAAATAACTGTCAAAAGTTCATCTAGACTACTGTTAATGAGTTATTAGTTTCATTGCTTATTGTGATGTGTTCCACTTGATGCCACAGCCTGGCTCCAAAGTTTACAACGTTAGCATGTTACATTAATAAAGCGTTAGCTGCAGCTTGCCTTAGCTGCTGTATGCCGAATTAAAGAGAATATGTTCAGGCTTCGGGCTATTCTGAAAGTGCGTACTTCAACCGAGACGCAAAGCCACAGCAAGAAGAAGACTTTTTTTGTTTATATATAGAATTTAACTTGACTACCGTTCAGTATGAGACAGCCCTCACTACCGTTCAGCTATCAATAGCACAGACAACACTCAGCTTATGGTCAGTAGGCTTACGTCTGGCTTTCCTGTCTTTAACCTCAAGCCATGCCTTGTAGCGTGCTCAGAGACCCGGGGAGCCATGTCTCACCTGAATATAGTTCTGCGGCAGTCTGTAACGGCTGAGCGGTTGTTTCTGAGCCGTGTTGCAGCAGCAGCAGCTCTTCCAGGTACGTTTGATTTCAGCACGGACGCTCCCTCGCAGGACACCATCCGCAGCACCGCCCACACAGCCCGCACCATCGCCTGACCAAAACAGGAAACCAATCACAAGGACTGAGGGTGTGGGTGTTGGTAAGAACCGGACAAGAGTCCGTGCAGTCCGGCTCGGAGGATACCTGGGGACTGAAAGCCTGCGGTGCTTTAATACCATCAAAGGGGCACTATATAGTTTTAGAAAAAGCAAACTCTGAATTTTAATATGAATAATCTTATTGAGGTAAAAATGCAAACTCAAATATATTTATTTTTCCCATATCTGAATAAAAATAAAGTCCCCCAGAGCACTGTCTGGAGCTTGAAAGGTGGCAGGGTCCGCCAAATAGAGCAGTCAATGAAAATCAGATCAAAAGATTAAAATTTCTTTGCCCAAACTACACAGTACACCTTTAAACCCTTACACATATGTTTTACTGTACACTTTAGGACCGTAATTATTAAGTTTGCTTCCATCCCTTAGGGCTGCACAGTTAATCAAATTTGTTTTAGTTCATTGAATGATCTAGAAAGATAATGTAAAAGGAAAAAAAATAAAGGCAAAAAAGCATATGCTCCCAGACTCCCAAGTACCATCTTCAAATCGGTTGTTCTGTTCCATGAACATTCATTAACTCCCGGGTATTCACTTTAAATTGGTGAAAAAAAAAGCAAAAAAAAGAAATGACATACAATTGTCATACAAATTTCACTTGATAAATGAGTTAACTTATCCAGATTGTGGTCACATTTTTTCCAGTTAATAGTTGAATTAACTTCCAAATTGTTGAAGCACTGGAATAATTTCTAACAAAGTAACCCATCTCGTTTGCCATCAATTTCTTTTTATTGCTTTGCAACCAACCATTGATTTCCATCAGCTTCACAATTAAGAAACACTATTTTGTGATGAGAGACTTATCATGTTTGACTACAAGACTACATTTACTTTATGCTACAAGTAAACTCTAGTAAGAGTATGTACGGTTACCAACAAAGTCTACTTCATGTATAAAAAGTAAGTATTTAATGCAGTAAAGTGACTCCTGGGAGTGATCTACTGTTGTCTATATTAATATATTATTGGCCATCACTGATGCATTAAAATAAAAGCATGGAGTGTTAATGATCGCGCTTATAGTCCGGTTCCAGTATCCATCGCGTGTTTTCCTCTTAACACTCACTGTCAACACGCCATCAGACCACTGCACAGAACAACCCGCACCACCCAGGCCTGACAACTGGATATATAAGTATGCATTGTCTGCTACGTATAAAGTGTACAGGGAAATGGATGAAACATTCAGTTACTTACAAAATAATCTGCAGTTTCAAGTAGATAAACGACGTATTTTGACTTTGTTTACGACGAGATTTTAGAGCTGAGTGCTGTGGCCGAACAACCTAGCCTTTACTCCCTCCCTCTGAGGTCACGCGTTTTCATTGGCCGTGCTAGTGTGGGTGTGACAGCCCATTGGCTTAGAAAGTGCAAACACAAACCACATGATGCGGAAGTCGGTGTACCAATAAAATGCGTGATGTGTCAAAAAAATTGGATTGAAATTGTGAAAACTGTGAAATATTAACGTGTCATTGCCGACCACCGGCAAAGTCGTACGCGAACTGCATGTCGAGATAAATAAACTGACCTGTTCACATCATTTTATATCGCCCTTCTCTGAAGCTGCTTTGTAGCATTAGCTTCCGCAATGAAGGTGATAAGCTATGTGGCAGCTAGCTTGCACTTGCCTGTAACGTTAGCTGATCTCTAGACCTCAGAGCCAAGTATGAATCCGAGGCAGTGACAGCGGTGAGTGACCTTCCTGTGGCGCTTAACTAGGAATCATTTCGGTGATGGGGCACAACTCACCGAACTAACGGCGAATGTTAAGTGTGCACGCGTAATTTGTCACGTTATGTTGCTATAGGTAGATGACGTTAATTAAATACACGTGTTTTGTCCTGGCGCATATCTCAACGTTACATCTGCTATCGGCGTTAAGCCCGTAGTCGACTGTGACGCCAGGTGACACTGATTTGCGAGCTGCCCCTGACGTTAGTTACTGAACTACGCCATCAAAAATGACGGCAGGAACCTCAAAAGTCCAAAAATGAATGTCGTTCCCATGGCAAGGAAGGCCTGGAGGCTGAACTTCATAAACAGTAATGTGAATTTAATGCCTGAACGCGTCATGACACACACGGGCATATTACAGCAGGTGAATCCTGTGAGGCTTCACCGACTAAATGTACGTGACACAGCTTACCACGGAACGGTTTTATATTCTTTTACTGAATGTCCAAACTTGAACGCTTCTTTGCTTTTATTACCAGCGTCGTCTTTCAGAAGCATTATGGGTGGTAGTCACTAAAGTTAGATTAAACTTTTAACCCTAATTTAATTGGTAGGACTGTTCAATGGAGTCTTGAATGATGTTTTTTGAGCAGCAGACAGCACCAACAAGCACTGAAAAAATATGAATAGGCCTGTCTCTACATTTATTAGTTTGTCTCTCTACGTTTCAACTTGAGCAGTTCCTTCAATGACTATGAACCTGAACTCCACTTCCTACTATTTTTCTTTTTTTTTCTTCTTCTTTTTTTTTTTTTTTATCCTGCAGGCAGTTGGTGGCAGCAGAGCAGCCAAATTCAACCAGTGGCTATCTAGAGAGCAAGCCAGCCTGGCCTGTGTTTACCTGGTTCTCAGGTGATAGGTGAGCAGGGGGCGGGGGGCAGGGCCACCCACGCGGTAGGAGGGATGCCTGTGGAGGGCGGAAGCAGCAGCGGCTCTGCCTCGGCTGCCCGTCACCCCAAGCAGAAGCGTAAGGCTCACAGTTTATCTATCCGGCGCACCAACAGCACAGAGGAGAGGCCGCCGGGCATCCTAAGAGGAGACATGCTGGAGGGACAGGTGAGGGAGACACACATCCATGCTTTTGGTAGTCGCTCACACACACACACACACACACACTCCGACAGGTGGAGACAAACATTATGTTTATACAAGATGTACTAACATATTTATTAGGCATGACCCACAGAGTTTTTTGTGGATTTTCTCAAACAATATAAAGCAGGAACTTCTTGTTTTTCTTAATTAGCATTTCTGGTGATGGTGTCTTAGTTGCGATGTGGGACTGTGTTTTCCTCACTCCGAGTACAGTACCAGCCGGTTGAGCAGCATTGCTTTTATTCTCACCTCGGGTGTTGCAACGTCTACAGCTCCATGCTACATTGTAGCTACAGGATCTTACCTTGGTTTAAACTTCAACATGTCAGTACTGGGTAGACTTGACTTGACAGTCACCAAACCTTTCGTGAGGGGCCTGGTCTGGATGTCCATGCTGGTTACTGATTCAGTTTTGTTAAAACAAAGGAAGCTACTGTGATCACAGCCATCAAGTTAGTGATTAACTCTGTCCAAACAGGGTATTTAAATTGGAGCCACAATTGATTTATCTCTTCCAGAAATGGGAAGACCGTAAACCTTTTACACAAGCAGGCATTTCCTGATGCAAACCAGCAGCAAACTGTTGAGCTTCTTCACTGCTGAAATAGTCAGAAAAGCTTTGTTGCTGCTGGATCTAGAGCATCCTGTTTGGTAACACTTGGGAGTTGACTGTTTAATGACTCTACTGATCCCTTATCTCCCAGATGTGTGTGACGATCAAGTGTTTTAGTTTGTATAATCATGTGTGTCTGTTGTGGCAGATTGAAAGTAAAAACTGTGCCTTTGTCATGATCCAGATATTGGGTCAGTGTATTCGGTCTGAAATAATATGATGCTTGGTTCTATCAGTATTTCCCAGACTTAGTTTTGGCCATGGCAGTCATTTAGCATTTACTTTCTCTGCTGGACAATGTCCTTGGATCATCAACCACTAAAACTAGAGCTCAGCTTGCACTTGTCTGTTGTCTCATCAAGTTTTAATATGGGTCGCTTGTCAAGGTCTGATTAGTCTTTTCAGCAGCCCTTTTTGTGTATTGGCAAGACATGCTGGCTCTGTTCATGTACCTGGTCTACCCCCCCACGGCACTGCACGCCCAGGCAGCTTTACAAAGCCATACATAAAACACAGAATGCGTTTTCTTCTGCACTTTCAATGCTGTCATTATTAGCCTGCATGCACTGCTGGTTTTAGTGCCAGAACTAAGCAGCTTTGAATTCATAAGGGCTGCCTGTTGTTTGCTAATTTAAAAAGTGTGTTGACATGCGCCGCTGACAGAACGGTCAGGCGGTGAACGTCACTGTGGCGAACTATCGGTTTTGAGCTGGCGCCAGGAGAAGGAGTGACAGACAGTGAAGTGTTTGGTTTCCTGGTCTTTCGGATGTCTAGAGAAATGAGCAGCAGCTCTTGAGGCGGGCTGTCAAATGCAGCCTTTCTAAACACATTGTTTTCATGGCAGCCTTTTACTTCTCGGTGCATTCTAGTTGGGTGTAGACTGGTGGTCGCTTCTAGGAGTTCAACATGGAGGTAAGACAGTCAGTTGAAATGAGTTTGACTGGTTGGACCCTGACTGTTGTGTGGTTGGTCAGTAGTTTCTTGTTATGTAGCCCAAAATGTGGCGTAGCATAAAGTTTTCATACAATTGGTGGGTGATTTAATCAGGCAAACATACAGGCTGTGTTTGACAGGAGATAAGAGAGTTGCTTTTAATTTGTTTAAGTGGTGTGTGTGTATTTAATGAGTCACCCAAATGTCTCTGTGGTATAAGATACTTGTTTGTCATTTTAAAATTGTGTTTGTGCCAATCAGCATATTTAACCAATTTAATTTGGTTAGCATTCAGATTTTTAAGAACCACTGACTGTATCGATCACTTTATAATTAAAAAGAGACTGTCATGTTTGCGAGGATCTGGAGTGAGGGCACTTTGTCACTCTTGCTTCCCACAGCAGCTTGATTTCTCAAGTTATAAACCTAAATGTTATCTTATTGTCAGGTTTGTTTATTGTATTATTATTTGCTTGTGTCTGTGTCCAGGACTCCAAGCTGCCCCTGTCCTTACGGAACAATCTTCTCGACCTTTTCGGCCAGATTGAACGGGAGTTTGAAAATCTCTACATTGAAAACATCGAATGTGAGTGATGTATTTAGATTTTATGGGCACATACCTGACTGTATTGATCTTCACGTGTTGACTGACCAACCATTGTATGCTTGTCACTGTGCTAACATTACAGTACGCCGGGAAATCGACTCTCTGAATGAGCGTCTGACCGGAGATGGACAGACTGTTGAAGGAGGAGACCCCACCAAGGCAGCTCTGAAAACAAAAGGTACAGTGTTTCCTTCATAATCTGTTGGACATTTCAGTACAGTTCACAGATGCTTCTGCTTCTTTGAACATTTAAATGGAAAATGTTAATGGGATTGATTTTGATTTCATTACATGGTAGCTGTAAAATATTCCCTGTAAATTGCATAGTTTCAGCTCTTTAGCCAGGTAAACAAGTCAATACAAACAATACATTGTTAAAAGCTAAAGAAAAAAAGTCCCCTGAAGTGTTTCCTGTATATGATTCATATTATATACAGATACCACACTATATATTTTCCTGATCCATCAATTAAAAAAAATGTCTATATATCTATGGAAAAAGAAAAATCCTCACAAGCTGGTCTGCGTTAACATTGTGCACTAAGTTGATTACAATAGACAGCATTTCCAACCCCACCATATTTGATAATCTTGAACTTAGTTTCAAATGATTTTTGGCAAGAGACTTGAGACAAAAAGTGGTAAGATGTTCTCTTTAACAACATTTCACTGATGTCAAGTAATTTGTCCTCTGTTTAAATTGGACTTAGATCTTTGTTCAGAACCAGATTGCATTACAGGGATGTTTCATCAAGTTAGCTCAGGAAAGCAGGGCTTATTGTAAATAGGACTGCAACAAACACTTACTTTCATCCTTAATTAAACACTTGATTAAAATATAAATTGTCAAAAAAAATTAATCACAATTTCCCCAGAGCTCAAGTGACATCTTTAGATTTCTACTTTTGTCCAACCAACGGTCCACATCTAAAAGACTCTTCATTTACCATCATTAAGAAGAAAGAAAAGCAGCAAATCCTCACATTTAAGAAGCTGGAACCAACAATTATTTGCCTGAAAAATGAGAAACAATTAATCGTTTATCGAAATAGTCAACTTATTTTCTTTCGATCGACTTGTTGATTAATTGAGTAATCATTGTGGCTGTCTAGAATGAGCCCAGCAGAATTAAACTTTTTCATAAAGCCACATCAGAGCTGATGAGATTCAATTCAAGCCAGGGTTAAGAACTGATTGTTCAAAAAACCTCAGACATCAGTACAAAATGTAGCCACAGAAGAACACATAATTAACTTATGATGAGGGTCAACTAAATAAAAACAGTTAAAACAACGGCAGTTAACAAAACAAGAAAAAAACCTCTGCAGAATGCTCTAGGTAAGCCGACTTGGGCTATCCCTTTTGCTCTTTTATGAAATGAATTTCATGTGTCAACAGGAAGTTAAATTTTAATAATTGCATTGTATTTAAAATCACATATGTTGACAGGAATTATGTCCAGAAAAAATATGACTTCACATTTAAATACCCAATTTTAACTGTCAAAATGTGATACATGTACTGCAAACTACAAACCTACATACCTGACAATGGCCATGCTAGTCTAGAGCACAGGTTCCTAACCTTTTTGGACCAGACAGGCCTTGTGATGTGTGAAAAAGTTGACATTTCCTGGTAAATAAATGACAAAACACAATACAGCACAAAAGTGGCAATTGTATCAGCCGGCCCTCTGGGTTTTCACGGCCTGGTACTGAACGACCCATGCCTTTGTAGTATTTTTGTTATTGTTGAAGTGTGCGCATTTGCAGTGACACTTGATAAGACCATTAGTGTAGCAGTGAAACCAATCAATGAGTTTGTCCCTCAATGGAAAATTTCATACAGTTTGCTTTGTCTCTCCATCACACAGCCAGCCACAGCACCAGTCAACTGTCACAGAAGCTGAAGACAACCTACAAAGCCTCTACCAGCAAGGTATGTGGCTTCAGATACGTTAGCCTGTTCTGTGTTGGGATTATGTTAACAGACTATCAAAAGCCCCTTTGTTGCTGAGTGAGTGAGGTCATGATATGTAAAGAGTGAGTAAACAAAATGAATTGTGACCTAAACTCATTCCTGTTAAGTTCTCATGTTTAGACTTATAGGGGTAAAGGAAACTTGATTTTGAGCATTTATCACAAAATGATATTTCCTTTGACCTGTTCCTTTTTAATCTCTTGGCCATGTAGCGGTTGTACACTTTCCACGGCAAAATAGGTGGACCTCGCAACTTCAGTGTGGCCACATGGGAGTTGTGGGGAGGAGATTCATGGGTAACTTCCTGAATGCTCTGTTTGTCACTAAGCATTGTGGGGGCAGCTGTGGGCTGAGTCTGTTTTTAACGGCAGTCTGACCTTGACTCCTCATCTCTTCTCTGCTCTGCACCCGGTTGCGAGTCACTTGGGTGAATGGCTGCAATTGTTTAAAAAACAAACGAACAAAAAAAGCAAAATACATTTGCAGAGTTTCTCAAATAGATTAACTTAATACTAGGAGGCCATGATGTATTACTCTAAATCTTCCACCAATGAAGCAGCACCTTCAAAAAACTTGAGTCCCTCTCTACCAGCTGTGTCAAGATGATATGTAAGTGTCAATTGTCAAGATCTCAAAACAAATAACTGACATGGAATTATACAAGTTTGTCCCACATTACAAGAGGAGTTTGTCAGGAGTCAGAATGGTCCAGTTTAGACACACTGGCCTCAAACTTAGCAGCATTTGGTAAAAAAAAGGCCTCTTTGAACAGCTAAATGAATATGTTCATTTGCTTTCTTGCCAAGAGTTAGTTATTGATTCAGCTTTGACGTTTATGCTAAATGGGAAGGTAATGTAACTAGTCACTCAGCTTATCTTAGTTTAGCATAAAGACTGGAAACAGGGTTAAGCAGCTACCCTGGCTCTATTAAACGTAAGAAAAAAATCTGCCCACCAGCACTGCTAAAGATCACAGATTATCATGTTGTATCAGCTTGATTACGCCTTGTTTCAATGTAGTTTTGTGTTTAAAAATGTTCACTTTGGTGGTAGCTTTTTAACAGAACGTACGCACTTTTGTGCCACAGGAAGTTAGCATAAGAATGAATAAGCTAACTGGTTGATCAATGTGATAAAGTGACAGCATATGTAGCTAACATTACGAGCATGCTAACTGTATAACCTATAGAGTGCTTGCATAATTTAATAGTACATCTTTAATGGCATATTTCACAATTAGGCCAACCTCCTAACAAATTATTAATCCATACAAAAACTGAAGTGTGCCAGACTGTTTCCTGTTCAGAACCAACCAATTGGTGTCTCTGCTACTTGCCTGCAACTACTCCCTGGCAAGAAATAGTTTAGCATACAGTGTAACTTCCATAAAACAGCAAATAGGTTTTTAATTGTACACATAACTCAAACAAGATATATCATGTACATTTCCAGTGTTATTACTAAGCTAACAAGCCGCTGGCTTTCCCAAAATGTGGAATGTGGGATTTCGTTTGCACATTTGAGTGAAAACTAAAGCGTGAATAATGATTTTGGTGCACCGTTGCAAATGACTCAAAGTGCATCTTAAACATGCAGTGGCCAAGTTTTCTGCTTCAGCATATGATTATAAAGTTAATGCTGAATGCACAGTGTTTGTTTACTTTGGTTCCCTTAAAACCTTGCTATCGCTTTACAATTTTGTCTGCCACTCAGATCACCCTGGAAAAGAAAGGTTAACTCATGATCCATACAATAATACCAATAGGAAGCGCCAGGAGGGAAAAGTTGTCTGTTAGCTGTCCAAATTCTTTATTTGTGATTTGGTATATTTTTCAACTTCTCATCTCCATTCTCGTAGTTTCAGCTTTACCCTAAAAATTTCCTTTGACAGAGCTTGACATAGCATGTCTTCAAGGCAGAGAAACAATATGAACGCAGCCAAAGTCTGAGCTAGATGAAGAGTGGTACACAAATTCCTCTTCTGAATTGAATATTGAAAAAGAGGATACACAGGATCAAGGGAGGACTTCTCAGATTAACCTCCTGACAGAACTAGCTGCTATATAATATACAGCTAACATGCCAGCTGGCTAAGAGTCGTGGCCAAAACTAACTGTATTAAGGCTGACGGGACTCTGGAAACTAATGATCTGCACTAACTTCATTCTCAGATTACCTTGACTGGAATGGGCTATTCTTCATGATGCTCGCAGCTTATTGTGGTTTGGTGACATGAAACAAATAAGTTAATATTTTACTGTTAAGTGAATGTATACACAGCGGACAGAATGCAAACATACATTAACACAGTCTGACAAGGGGGAACCAGATGCTTTGCCGCTGCGTCTAATTACTACCAATGATCTCAGCTCATTGCTCTGGTCAGCCGTCTGCCTGCAGCAGCATGTTCAGTACAGGTTGTGATCACTTTCTGACAATTGAAACTATGATTCATCCTTTAATTTGAACATCTGGATGCCTGCAGTGACTAAAGACCATATGTAACCAGACCTGTAGATATTTTTAGAGGTGCACCACACATGTCAGTGCACGGTGGCAATCTATCCTTGCCACAGCGATACTTGAATTGGCATACAACTTGACTGACCCGGACAGTCTTCACATAAAGTCTTCAGTGACACACATTTGGTGTAATTTTAAACCACAAACCTTTTGGCAGTTTGATAATCATCCTCTATAAACACACACACACACACACACACACACACACACACACACACACACACACACACACGTTACCTTTCAAGGGCCTGCATGACAGCTTCCAGGTATGGAAAGTGGCTTGAATCTGCATTCTGTCTATTGGCCAGCAGGGGGAGATTGTATGGGTTGCAAAAAGATGTCCAAATGTATGCAAGTTAATGAGAAAATGACCCTACTTCTTACTTGATTTATTGCCACGGTAAACAGTTTTCTTATGACTTTATGGAGTCAATTGCATGTTCCAAGTCCTCTTCAGTAAATAATGGTGCCTGTTAGAGTCAAATAGATGATGAAGCATGTTTGGTTTAGGGTGTGGCTAACTTGTGATAGACAAGTGGCTGTCACAGAGTGTCCCTGGGTTCTCAGTCAGATCCAAAAACCAAGATGGCCACAACCTTCATTCCAAAACTGAGGCAACAAAATCAAATATCGCATTTGAATGGGTGACGTCATGTCACTTTAATGATAGGAGTAGAACTGAAACAACTACAAACAACCATAATATAACCATAGTATAAGAATATGACAATATCATGTTAAGGATATCAAGTGATTGTTTTGTATGCTTTTCAATATGTTTAACAAACTCAGCTATCTAGTGTGGAAAAATCCCCCAAGGTTCACAATGAAATATACACAAATCATCCGTCCATGCATTTCTTTTGCATTTATCACATTTTGAATAAATGTATGAATATGTGAAAGCTTTTCCTGCTGTCAAAACAGAGAGGAGAAGTTCACATAGTCGGTGTAAAAATGGCCCAGGAAGAGAAATGAATAATAAGTTGATCATGTCGAAATGTTGCATTTATAATGAGGTGGGCCAATTAACAGTTTGAACAAATAA